>NC_050454.1:28426666-28797630 GCF_903995425.1 Onychomys torridus | reverse complement strand
TATTAAACCTTAAATTTAAAGTAGAACATGATAACACATAATTTTTCCCCAGCTAATTGGAGTCCTTTCTATCCTGAGGAACCAAGGGGAAGGTGTCTTTCTAAGTTTAGTTCAAGCAGCCAGTGAAATGGATTTTCTTACCTTGTTCCTTTGTCTTCCTCTAATTAGATTTCTTTTTGACCAGTAAGGATTTACAACTCATTTATATTAAACTGAAAAGGGAAATAATTAACTCTAAGCATGAGCTACAGTCAGGTTAAAGCTCATGGCACACTGATAATTGGGGTCTACAGTAAAATGGAAGACTGTCTAGTGAGCAACTTTAAGTTTGTGGCTTTCTCATATATGTGGATATTTTGCCATCAAACCTTCTCTTGGTGAGACTTTACTGTGTTATACTAAGAAGCTATTAACCTATTGGAAAAGATAAAATAGCCTAATAGAATAGTGCTAGCCAGTCACAAAAGGATAAATACCTCATCATATAAAATATCCAGAATAATAAATTATATAAATGAAATCATAATGCCTGGGGTCTAGGAGGAGTTACTGTTCAATGGGTATAAAGTTTCTGATATGGAAGATGATTAAACTCTAGATAGTTGCTGTATGACACCATGTGTGTAGTTAATAGTACTGCACTATGCACTTAAAGTGTATTCAGAGGGTAGAGTTTATGTTAAATGTTCTTAAAACAATTAAGAATCAAAATTAGTAGAAAGCATCACGATAAATCTTAGGAAATTGGCAGGTTAAGTTATCTTGAACATACCATAAAGGACCCAAAACAGAAAAGGAATATATTGATGAATGTGATGTCACTTTAAAAAAAAAAAAACAACAGTTAAAAGTGAGACAAGTAGAAAGAAAAATATCTACAGCAGGTATAAAGAATACATATTAAGAATAATGGGGGTTGGGGATTTAGCTCAGTGGTAGAGCGCTTGCCTAGCAAGCACAAGGCCCTGGGTTCGATCCTCAGCTTAAAAAAAAAAAAAAAAGAATAATGAAAGTCTATAGTATAATAACATGAACAACTCATTAGGCAAAGCACACACAGAGGGTTCATTTAGTGTCATAGCCATTCAGAATAAAGCAATGAAATGTTAATCTATATTCTGAAAATCTTATAAATATGCTGACATTGTGGGTGAGTATATAGGAGTAATGATCTCACATGGCTATTGAAGACCCAAAGATTGGGCTGTTGTGTGATATTTTGTTTGTTGGAGACAGCATGGCCTTTCAAACCAGTTCTCATTCCAGCGGTGCCAAATAGATCAACAAGCATATCTCTGGGTCAAAGCCAAAGTTCCGGTTGGCCTGAGCTGAGATTCCCTAAAAGTTTAAGGGAGAGACCAGCCCCCAGCTCCCATCTGCCCCGGAACTCCCATCTGGACCAGAAGTGAGTGCCTGGGGTTATAGTCAGAGAGGCACCCACCTATGGGCCCCACCCCTGGGCACCAGCCATCCTGGGAAGACCTGCCCAACTTGGCCCCAGTTTCCTGCCATTAGACGGGCCCTGCGGGAAGGCTCCCTTTTCCAAGACTGCAGGCAGACCCTGCAATCTCCACACCCTGCCCCCACACCCATCTGCCAGGGACCCCAGCCACTTCCTGAGACTCAGAGACCAGTCCCCAGCTCCCATCCATCCCATCTGGACTAGAGGTGAGTACCTGGGGTCACACCCAGAGAGGCCCGCATCTAGGTCCCAGCCCTGGGCACCAGCCACTCCAGGGAAGACCTGCCCAACTTGGCCCCAGGTTCTGGCCATAGGACAGGACCCCCTAACCCCACCAGGAAGGTTTCCCCTCTCCAAGACCCTCTGGTGGACCCTACAACCTCCATGTCCTGCCCTCACACCCATCTGCCAAGACCCTAGTCACTTCTGGAGACTTAGAAACCAGCCCACAGCTTCCATCCTGCCCCAGAACTCCTATCTGGACCAGAGGTGAGTGCCTGGGGTGATAGTCAGAGAGGCTCCTGCCTCTAGGTCCCACCCCTGGGCACTAGCCATCCCAGGAGGACCTGCCCAACTTGGCCCCAGTTTCCGGCCATTTGGCGAGAACTGCTGGAAGGCTCCCCTTTTCCAAGACTGCAGACAGACCCTGAAATCTCCACACCCTGCCCCCACACCCATTTCCTGGAGATACCAGCCACTTCCTGAGAATCAGAGACCAGTCCCCAGCTACCATCCCCTCCGGAACACCCATCTGGACCAGAGAGACCCCAGCCACTTCCTGAGACTTAGAAACCAACCCCCAGCTTCCATCCTGCCCCAGAATTCCCATCTGGACCAGAGCTTCCGTCCTGCCCCTGAACTCCCATCTGGACAAGATAAGGAGACCCGCAGGGACTTCCTGAGACTCAGAGTCCAGCCCCCAGCTCCCATCCGGCCAGCACTCTCATTTGGCCCAGAGCTTCCATCTGGACCAGAGAGAGGCTCCCTAAATCTGTCAGCTCTGTCTTGACAAAGTGCACTGATAAGACCAAGAACAAATCCACGAGGAGATGCACAGACGTCAAAGCAGAAGTACATACAACAAAATAAAGAGCAATACAGCATCACCAGAACCTAGCTCTTCTCCAACAGCTAGACCTGAACATCACAGAATGGAAGAAGCAGAAGAAAACAACATTATGAGTAACATCACAAGGAGGCTAGAGCCTTATATAGAAGAAATAAAAAATAAAGTGGAGGAACAGAAAAACAAAAAATGGGAAGAACGCTATAAAAAACTAGAGGAAAGGATAATTAAAGCAGAAGAAAACAATAAGTCCTTGAAAGAAAATCATGAAAAAGCAAGGGAGACAATCCAAGACCTGAAGAGGGAAATAGAAAAAATGAAGAAGACACTAGCAGAAGGAATGCTGGAAATAGAAAATCTGAGTAAACAAACAGGAACTTCAGAGGCAAGTATAACCAACAGAATGCAAGAGATGGAAGAGAGGATCTCTGGTGTTGAAGATACATTAGAAGAAATAGATTCATCAAAGAAAACACTAAAGTCAACAAAGTCATGACCCAAAATGTCCAAGAAATTTGGGACACCATGAAAAGTCCAAACCTATGAATAATAGGGATAGAGGAAGGAGAAGAATACCAACTCAAAGGCACAGAAAATATATTTAACAAGATCATAGAAGAAAACTTTCCCAACTTAAAGAAGGCAATGCCTATGAAGATACAAGAAGCCTATAGAACACCAAACAGAGTAGAGCCCCCCAAAAAAAGTCCCCTTGCCACATAATAATTAAACAACTAAACATACAGAATAAAGAAAGAATATTAAGGGCAGCAAAGGAAAAAGGACAAGTGACTTATAAAGGCAAACCCATCAGAATAACACCCGATTTCTCAATGGAGATTTTGAAA
This sequence comes from Onychomys torridus, assembly GCF_903995425.1. Classification (NCBI taxonomy): domain Eukaryota; kingdom Metazoa; phylum Chordata; class Mammalia; order Rodentia; family Cricetidae; genus Onychomys; species Onychomys torridus. The sequence continues at coordinate 28,794,254 of NC_050454.1, read as the reverse complement.
GCCAGAAGGACCTGGACAGATATAATGCAGACACCAAGAGACCATGGATGCCAGCCTAGACTAATATCCTCAGCAAAACTTTCAATCATCATAGATGGCGCGAACAAGACCTTCCAAGACAAAACCAGATTTAAACAATACTTATCCACAAACTCAGCTGGAGAGAAAGCACTAGAAGGAAAATTCCAACCTAAGGAAGTCAGATATACCCTCAAAAACACATGCAATAGATAATACCACAGCAGTTAAACCGACAGAAGAGAAGTACACACACACTACCACCAAAAAATAAAAATAATAAATGAACGAACAATCACTGGTCATTAATATCCCTTAGTATCAATGGACTTAATTCACCTATAAAAAGATACAGACTAATAGAATGGATAAGAAAACAGGACCATCTTTCTGCTGCATACAAGAAACACACCTCAAATTCAAAGACAGACAACTCTTAAGAATAAAAGGCTGGGAAAAGACTTTCCAACCAGATGGTCTTAAGAAGCAAGCTGGTGTAGCCATCCTAATATCCAGCAAAATAGACTTCAAACTAAAATCAATCAAAAGAGATGATGAAGGACATTACATTCTCATCGCAGGAAAGATCCACCAAGATGAAGTTTCAATTCTGAACATTTATGCCTCAAACACAAGGGCACCCACATATGTAAAAGAAACATTACTAAAGCTGAAATCACATATAAAACCTCACACATTAATAATGGGAGACTTCAACACCCACTTTCACCTCTGGACAGATCGGCCAAATTGAAACTTAACAGAGACATAATGGTCTTAACTGATGTTATGGCTCAAATGGACTTAATTGATATCTACAGAACATTCCACCCGAACAAAAAAGAATATACCTTCTTCTCAGCACCCCATGGAACCTTCTCTAAAATCAACCACATACTTGGCCGCAAAGCAAATCTCAACAGATTCAAAACAACTGGAATAACCTCCTGTGTTCTATCAGACCATCATGGTTTAAAGTTAGATTTCAACAACAATGAAAACTACAGAAAACCTACAATCTCATGGAAACTGAATAATGCTCAACTGAATCGCCAATGGGTTAAGGAAGAAATAAAGAAAGAAATTAAAGCCTTCCTAGAGAACAATGAGAACAATGAAAATTAATACATCACATACCCAAACTTATGGGACACTATGAAAGCAATGCTAAGAGGGAAATTCATAGCACTAAATGCCCACATAAAGAAGTTGGAGAAATATCACACTAGTGACTTAACAGCACACCTGAAAGCTGTAGAACAAGAAGAAGCAAGGTATCCCAGGAGAAACAGACACCAGGAAATTATCAAATTGAGAGCTGAAATCAATAAAATAGAAATAAAAAGAACAATACAAAAAATTAATGAAACAAAGAGTTGGTTCTTTGAGAAAATCAATAAAATAGACAAGCCCTTATCCAAACTAACCAAAAGACAGAGATATCATCCAAATTAACAAAATCAGAAATGAAAAGGGGGACATAACAACAGACAATGAGGAAATCCACAGAATCATCAGGTCATTCTTCAAAAACCTCTACTCCACAAAACTGAAAAATCTAAATGAAACGGATAATTTTCTGGATAGCTACTAAATACCTAAGTTACATCAAGAGCAAACAAACTATTTAAATAGTCCAATAACCCCTAAGGAAATAGAATCAGTCATTAAAAGTCTCCCAACCAAAAAAAAAAAAAAAAAAAAAAAAAAAGCCCAGGACCAGATGGTTTCAGTGCAGAATTCTACCAGATCTTCAAAGAAGACTTAATACCAATGCTCTTTAAATTGTTTCACACAATAGAAGCACAAGGAATATTACCCAACTCCTTTCTATGAGGCTACAATTACCCTGATTCCTAAACCAAACAAAGATGCAACAAAGAAAGAGAACTACAGACCGATCTCCCTCATGAACATTCATGCAAAAAAAAAAAAAAAAAAAAACCTCAATAAAATACTGGCAAACAGACTCCAAGAACACATCAAAACAATTATCATCCATGATCAAGTAAGCTTCATCCCAGGGATGCAAGGGTGGTTCAACATATGAAATTCTGTCAATGTAATACACCATACAAACAAACTCAAAGAAAAAAAAACACATGATCATCTCACTAGATGCAGAAAAGGCATTTGACAAAATCCAACACCCCTTCATGATTAAGGTTTTGGAATGATCAGGAATACAGGGAACATACCTAAACATAATAAAGGCAATCTACAGCAAGCCAACAGCCAACATCAAATTAAATGGAGAGAAACTCAAAGCAATACCACTAAAATCAGGAACAAGGCAAGGCTGTCCCCTCTCCCCATACTTATTCAATATAGTACTTGAAGTTCTAGCCAGAGCAATAAGACAACAAAAGGAGATTAAGGGGATACAAATTGGAAAGGAAGAAGTCAAGATTTCCCTGTTTGCAGATGACATGATAGTATACATGAGTGACCCCAAAAATTCAACCAAGAAACTGATACAGCTTATAAACACCTTCAGCAACATAGCAGGGTACAAGAACAACTCAAAAAAATCAGTAGCCCTCCTATATACAATAGATAAACAGGCTGAGAAGGAAATCAGACATACATCATCCTTTACAATAGCCACAAATGATATAAAATACCTTGGGGTTATTCTAACTAAGCATGTGAAGGACCACCTATATGACAAGAACTTTAAGTCCCTGAAAAAAGAAATTGAAGAAGATGTCAGAAAATGGAAAGATCTCCCATGCTCATGGATAGGCAGGATTAACATAGTAAAAATAGCTATCTTACCAAAAGCAATCTACAGATTCAACACAATCCCCATCAAATTACCAACACAATTCTTCACAGATCTGGAAAGAATAATACTCAACTTCATATGGAAAAATAAAAAACCCAGGATAGGCAAAATAATTCTGTACAATAAAACAACCTCTGGATGTATCATGATCCCTGACCTCAAGCTCTACTATAGAGCTACAGTAATAAAAACAGCTTGGTACTGGCATAAAAACCAACATGTGGACCAATGGAATCAAATTGAAGACCCTGACATTAACCCGCACACCTATGAACATATAATTTTTGACAAAGAAGCCAAAAATGTACAATAGAAAAAAGAAAGCATCTTCAACAAATGGTGCTGGCATAACTGGATGTCAATGTGTAGAAGGCTACAAATAGATCCATATCTGTCATCATGCAGAAAACTTAAGTCCAAGTGGATCAAAGACCTCAACATAAATCCAGTTACTCTGAACCTGATAGAAAAGAAAGTAGGAAGTAGTCTTGAATGCATTGGCACTAGAGATCACTTTCTAAATATGACATCAGTAGCACAGACAGTGAGAGAAACAATCAATCAATGGGACCTGTTGAAACTGAGAAGCTTTTGTAGATCAAAGGACACAGTCAACAAGACAAAGCGTCAGCCTACAGAATGGGAAAAGGTCTTCACCAACCCCACATCTGACAGAGGGCTGATATCCAGAATATATAAAGAACTCAAGAAATTAGACATCAAAATGCCCAACAGTCCAATTCAGAAATGGGCTGTAGAACTAAACAGAGTATTCTCAGCAGAGGAAGTTCAAATGGCTGAAAGACATTTAAGGAATTGCTCAACATCCCTAATTATCCTGGAAATGCAAATCAAAACAACTCTGAGATACCACCTTACACTTGTCAGAATGGCTAAGATCAAAAACACAGAAGACAGCTTACACTGGAGAGGATGTCAAACAAGGGGAACTCTCCTCCACTGCTGGTGGGAATGCTAGCTTGCACATGCACTTTGGAAATCAATATGGCACTTTCTTAGAGAATTGGGAATCCATCTCCCCAAAGACCCAGCTATACCACTCTTGTACATATACCCAAGGAATGCTCAATCATACCACAAGGGCATTTGCTCAGCTATGTTCATATCAGCATTGATTTTAATAGCCAGAACCTGGAAACAACTGAAGAATGGATAAAGAAAATATGGTACATGTACACAATGGAGTACTACTCAGCAGAGAAAAACAATGACATCATGAGGTTTGCAGGCAAATGGCTGGATCTAGAAAAAATCATCCTGAGTGAGGTAACCCAGACTCAGAAGGACAAACATGGTATGTACTCACTCATAGCAGAATACTAGATGTAAAACAAAGATGACTAGACTGCTACACAACTCCAGGGAGGCTACCTAGAAAATGGGACCCTAGGAAAGACCCAGGGATCACCCAGTGACAGAGAAATGGATGAGATCTACATGATCAACTTGGATGACAGTGGGAGTAATGAAGGGCAAGGTTTGAGCGAAAGAAAGCTTAGGGGAAAGGGAGATCCCAGCTGGATCAAGATCAGAAAGGGAGAACAAGGAATAACAGACCATGATGAATGAAGACCACATGAGAACAAGAAGAAGCAAAGTGCTAGAGAGGTCCCCAGAAATCCACAATGATACATCCTCTGTAGACTGCTGGCAATGGTCGAGAGAAAGCCTGATCTGACCTAGTCTGGTGATTAGATGGCCAAACACTTTAATCGCCGTGCTGGAACTCTCATCCAATAACTGATGGAAGTGGATGCAGAGATCCTCAGCCAGGCCCCAGGTGGAGCTCCAGGAGTCCATTTGTTGAGAAAGAGGAGGGACTGTAAGAGTGTGAATTGTTGAGACCAAGATTGGAAAAGCACAGGGACAAATAGCCAAACAAATAGAAGCACATGAATTATGAACCAAAGGCTGTGGAGCCCCCAGCTGGATCAGGCCCTCTGGATAAATGAGACAATTGAATAGCTTGAACTGCTTGGGAGGCACCCAGTCTGTGGGACCAGGATCTGTCCTTAGTTCATGAGCTGGCTGTTTGGAACCTTGGGCTTACACAGGGACACTTTGCTCAACCTGGAAGGAGGGGACTGGACCTGCCTGTACTGAATCCACCAGGTTTAAATGAGTCCCCAGGGGAGTCTTGGTCTTGGAGGAGATGGGAATGGTGGGAAGTGGCTGGGGGAAGGTGCGGGTGGGTGCAGGAGGGGGAGGACAGGGGAACCCATGGCTGATGTGTAAAATTAAAACACAAATATAAGAAAGAAAAAAAAGAAAAAAAATTTAAGGCAATTCCCCAAGCTGCTGATGGTGGCAGCATGGGGATGTTCCTCTGTTTCCTTCATGTTGAAAGAGAGAAATATATGTCTTTGACATATGAGAAAATATTCTATAGTGAATAAAGTCAGAGAATTTAAGGATAGCCATAAAGGCCCATTCAGGAAATATATAAGCTAAACCAAAAGCCGACAACTGAAATACAAAAGTGTAAGTTTTATTGAAATTAAACAAATCAAATAACAACTTTTCTTCCTAGTCATGATGAATAGACACCCCCATTCCCTCTCTCACCTCTTCATTTTTTTTTTTCAGCTGGCTCTGTAGATCTGGTGACGTTCTCAGTCTCAGTAACTAAAACAAGCTATGATGCTCTGACCTTCCTGAGAAGTATTTCTGTTTAGGACCTAGATTATTATAGGAGTTTTCTAGTATGCAGACTCCCATCCCCCAACCTATAAGTTAAAACTTCTCCCTGGTGTGCTACTAATCACACTTTCAGTGCTGAGCTTTCTGAATCCGAGGGACTACAGGTGGGGTTGGGAGTGGGTGGCCCTCAAATGTGCACCCAGGCTGTATTTACCTTTGCTTTTGGGTGGGCTCCATTTGAGATCCTTGCATCCCTATTTCTTTTATTGGTTTTCTCTAGTTCTTGCATGTGTCAGTAAGAGTGGGCCAGGTTCAGTACTGTCTTACTAGGGTTTCTGTTGCTCTGAAGAGACACCATGACCACGGCAACTCTTATATTGAAAACATTTGTGTGTGTGTGTTGGGGGGGGGGGCTCATTTCTAGTTTCAGAGGGTCAGTCCATTATCATCATGACAAGGAGCGTGACCAGATGCAGGCAGGTGTGGTGCTGACTACAGCTTGACCAGAAGACAGCAAGAAGTCTACCTACTGTCACACTGAGTGAAGCTTGAGAAAATAGACCTCAAAGCCCGCCCCCACAGTGACACACTTCCTTCAGTAAGATCACACCTATTCTAACAAGGCCACACCTCCTAATAATGCCACTCCCTTTGGGGGCCATTTTCTTTCAAACCACCAGAAGTACTCTCCCTATTTTTCTAAGTTGTTTCTTGTTAGGCAGTAGTGGGGATAGCTCTTTAGGCTTATTACCCTGAAGTACCCTGAAGTGCCATAGGAATCTCAGCTTGAGATTCCAGAACTGTATGTACTTCCTCTGGGTGTCTCTACTGACAGGTCAACTCTTCATTGTGTCTGTTCCTGGTGAATACAGCCCTGGTCCATTTCCATAGTCCATCAGTTTGTCTTCAGCTCAATGTTCTTAGACTCTGTGTGCCCAGGAGGTATTTGAACCTCCCTTACATACTCCGATTCCAGTCTTATGTGTTCAGCATGTACACAGAAAGGCCAGGGGCAGCCACTCCTGCCTCTCAGTACGTTATTTTTATAAGTAATGTCATGTCATGTATCTTCTCAGACCATAACAAAATGAAATAATATATCAACAAGAACAGAAAATATACAAATACATGAGAGTGGAATAACACACTCCTAAATTATTAATAGGTAACTAACTAAATAAATTAAAAATTATATTTAAAGACATACAGAAATAATTATAAATAACATGATATATCTGTGGGACATTATTAAGGCATCTTGTGAAAAGGAAATTTATAGCAATAAATGTACACATTCAATACAGAAAGGTACTAAACAAACCTAACCATGTACCTCAATACCTTAATAAAGTGAAAACAAACCAATCCCCAAGATAGTAGAAGGAAAGCACAGTAAAAGTCAGTGAGACACAAAATCAGTACCAAAAAATTATGCAAGAGATCAATATTAACAAAAAATTTGCTATTTTGAAATGATCCAAAAAGTTGACAAATATTTGGTTGGACTAAGAAAAAAATAGAAAAGACAAACAAGGAGGAATTCTAACTAATACCACAGAAATACAGAATAGAAAGGAAAATTGCCATGATACTCCAATAATATTTTAAGATATTCTGCCTTTAAAAAATACCCCATTACACAATGGCTTTACAGATGAATTATTTAAAACATTTTCAAGGAGTAATTCTAATTCTTAAACAATTCCAAAATGAAACTGAAAAGAAGCCAGTGAAATTCATTTTGATTAGCATTACCTGAATACCAAACCATACACAGATACTATTTAAAAAAGAAAGAAAGAAAGAAAGAAAGAAAGAAAGCCACTGATTTATATTCTCTATGAATGTAGATGGAAAAATTTCAATGGAACACTGGTATTCAGTAACCCATCAGTATTATACACTACAGCTGAGTGAGATCCATCCCAGAAATTCAGGGATGATTCAACATAATCAAATCAATGAAAACCATAACACACATGAACAGAATCGAGGTGCAAAACTGTATGATAATTCTTAATATATGAAGAATAACACTAAACAAAACATAAAAATCAATAAGACCTAACATCCATTTATGATAAAATTAGGTATCAAAGGATACACATCTCAATGTTTTCCATCTTTGTGAGAAACTCACAGAACTATACTGACTGAGGGAAAGGAGACAGTGTGTCTTTGTGGATCAGATGGAAGAGAAGGATCTCCACTTTCATTTGGAATAGTGCTGGATGTCTTAGCAAGAACAATTGGACATGAGAAAGAAGTAAAAGGAATCTAAAATGGAAAGGAAGATTATTTCATTTTATGTGGAATAAAACCTAAATATCATCAGTGAGATCATAGAAGGTATAAATTAATTCATTAAAATCACAGGATATAAATTAATGTACAAAGAAGGTTTATAAAAACATAAAAAAATAATACTGCAATGGGAAAAACCTTAAAACAATACTAATTACAATTAATTAATCAATTGATTAATTGATTGATTGATTAGCTAAATTAAATAAAATAAACATTTAGGTATAAATTTAAACAAAGAAGTCAAATATCTCCACTGGGAAATTTGTAAGATAAAAGAGCTGGGAGATAGCTCAGGGCTTAAAGTGTTTGTGTGCCTGCAGGAGGATTTGAGTTTAATCCTCAGAACGCAACTTGAAAAGAAAAGGCAGGTGTGGGGGCACACACTTGTATTCCCAGCACTGGTGAAGCAGAGACAAGCAGATTTCTGTCACTCACTGCACAGGCAGACTAGACTAGTTGATGAATTTCAGGCTAATGAGAGATCTTACCTCAACTAAAGAAAACAAAAGGTCATATTGGACTGCCTCAGGAGCAATGTTTGAGGTTGTTTCTAACCACTACATGCAAGCACACATGTACACACCTACACATACTCATATACACATGCACACATCCCTAAGAAGTTTGCAAAACACTTGTAAGAGGGAACACAGACAGTTGGAAAAAATATTTCATGTTCATGGGACATAAGAATTAATACTATCAAAATGACCATACTAACCAGAAGGATCTATATATGTGGTTCAGTTCCCATCAAAATGCTAATGAGTTCCTTCCCAGAAATAGAAAAGCAGTCTTAATCTTCATGTGGGAGCACAAAAGACTCAGACTGGCCAATGTGATAACAAGGTGTGTAGGTGGGGTGGAAGTAATATGTACTTCAAAGCCTAATGCAAACCTACAATACCCCATAGAAGATACTGTTGGCGTAGCACACCAGAAACCCATGGAACACAATGGAAAACCCAGAAATTACCCACATTCACACAGACAAGTGACTTTTGACAAAGGCACTTTAGAACACGTCCTAGAGAAAGGATCATCTCTTTAGTAAGTAATGCATAAAAACTGGTTAGACACATTCAGAAATGACACTTGATCCCTTCCATTCTGATACACACACACACACACACACACACACACACACACACACACACACACACACCACAAATCCACTCAAAATCTCTCAAAACCTAAAACAAAACATTTTAAGATAATGTGTAGGAAATGATCTTTGTTTTAGATTGGACCTCCAAACTTGGGGAACAAAAGTCAAAATTAACAAATGGGATTTCATGAAACTGAGAAGTCCTGAGTAGCAAGGGAAATAAGAGAATTAAGAAAAAAACATACAGTTTATCCAGAGTACAAAAGACCCTAAAAAGGCTGAGCCTGCATGTGAAAGTACAATTAAACTAAATAGACAATTCTGAAAAGACACACAAATGGCCAACGAGAATATGATGAAATGCTCCATATTACTAATCACCATGAAAATGAAAATCAAAACGATAATGAGATATCATCTCATCCCAGTGAGAGTGAATATCATTATAAAGACAAAAGTAACAAATGCCAGCAAGGATGTGGACAAAGGGAAACTCTTTATTATACACTATTAGTGGGAATGTAAGTTTATATTGCCGTGATGGAAGTCAGAATGGGCATTCTGAAAAAAAGAAAGAATATATGTGTTTGTGTGTGTGTGTGTGTGTGTGTGTGTGTGTGTGTGTGTGTGTGTGTGTGTGTGAGAAGATAAAGACAGGTCAGTATACATAAAGGATGGAATGGTATTTATCTATAAAAAGAAGGAAGCCTGTTATAGCCAGATGAGTGGAAATGGACATCATTATGTTGATAGAAATAAGCCAAGCTGGAAAAGCCAGAGGCACATGTTCTCAAGTACTTGTGAAACTAGTGAGCCAGTATCATAGAAGGACATGGAATAGTGGTTGCTACAGGATGCAAAAGGTCAAGGGAGGCATGAGGAGAAAAAGGTGTTCAACCAGGGGCACCAAAACACAGAATAAGAATTCTTACCATATAAAAACTCAACATTCTCAGTACATACAAATGACATAGGTATGAAAAGTTGGACATTGTTACCTTCTTTTGAACATGACATAGTATGCACATGTATTGAATTACAATAATGTACTTGTCACCCATCACCCATAAAGATGTATACATATTATGCCATAATAAAAAAAATATTGTGAGCTGCGTACATATGAAGACAGATTGCCAATCAGTCAGCCTGCTGCTGCTCACCCCGTCAACTTGCTGACTCTGCTTCAGGCTTGCTTTGTTCAAGTTGCTGAGTTTTTCCTCCTCTATGTGCAGATGCTCCTGGGTCTGCTGCTGGGCCTCCTGCATGACCTGCTCTGCGAAGTTTGCTGACTTCCTCATTTAGAGAGTGCACTTCCTCAGTTAGGAAGATGTCAAAGACAAAGGTGGCCTCATTAGACCCACCAATGGGAAGCTGGGCATAACACCAAGGACATGTCTCTTTTATAGTCCGACATACTCATGAGTCATCTAATGTCATCAATAGCCATTTAGCCAAGCTCATGGCATAGTTTTTCCAAGCTCTAACTTCATTTTTCTTGTACTAAAAATAAGGAGCCGTTATCTGCCATGGTGAGGAGATAAACTATTTTGGTCAATAAAACTCAGTGTGTGAACTACTCTCAAGATGGTAACAATGTAACTTTCCTTTGGATATCCAGGGGAATGTGCTAATCATGCTGTGCCTCAGTGTCCCCAAAGCATGACAGTAAAAGAAAGGTTCCAATGGACAGCACATTCAAAAGTGGAAGCTGGCTATCAGTCCCCCTGGGGAGCCACACAAAACCCTGCTGTTTAATCGTCTGCCAAATTATGTCCTGTCTTGGAGATTAACTGCTTATCAAATGCTTCATGCAGACTTCTCACTAAAGTCAATCCCCATGTAGATGCACACACTAAAACCACAGCTCAAGTATATATATTATTGACCAAAATAGTCCATCTCCTCACATATATATGGTCCTCAACTCAGTGGTTCTCAATTTGTGTAGGTCGTGACCCCTCTAGGGGTCACCTATCACATTACCTGCATATCGGATATTTACATTATGATTCATAACAGTAGCAAAATTGCAGTTATAAAGCAACAGCGAAATAATTTTATGCTTGAAGTTTACCACAACCTGAGGAACTGTATTAAAGGGTTGCAGTATTAGGAAGGTTCCAAACCACTGTCTCAACTGGAATTAAGTAAGGTAGACTAAACTTGGAGTCATTATTTAAGCTGCAGATTCAGATGTATCTCAGATCACCTTTTAGCAAGAGCATTATGTTCATTCTTGGTCCAAAATGTTGACAGGTGCAATGAAACTGTTTTGCTGTGCTGGGTTTCAGATGCATTATTAGTTCATTTGGTAGATTAAATGGGGTTCCAGACATTCAAATGGGAAATTGGAGTAGGGACTAGGGATGATACAGCTCACCAGGCCCTTTACTTTATTCAGGTCCTGGCTCCTGTCACTGTAAAATTGCAGGCCACTTTATTAATTAACTTAACACAGTACTTCTGATATCCACGCGTGGTTTGAGAGAAGAATTCAGGCATCTACACTTCCCTAACACCACAGAAAAAGAAGTACCTTGTGCTCCACTGCACACTTCTCCTATGACTTCGCCAAGATTGTTTCCAGGTCATTGATTTCCTTTTTCAACTCAGAACATTCATCTTCCAGTTTCCGCCCCCTGGCAGTCAGCTCAGAATTTATCTCCTCTTCTTCCTCCTCCCGCCCAGACAGCGCCTTGACTCTAGCCTCCAGCTGCATCTTGGATTTAATCAGCGACTCACACTGCTCCTCAGCATTTACCAGGGTCTCTCGCTCCTGCCATGATGAGGAGAAAATTGGTGCCAACAGCTGGAAGTAATTTATCAGCTGGGTGAAAATGCTTCCTAACACAAAGCAAGGAGATAATTGCCTGCCCTCTGCCCAGAACTTTTACCTACCTTTCCCAGGCAGCTGAAATAATATTCCTAGATCGTTGACCCTGTTGTTGAGAGGTAGAGGGTAGAGGAGACGCGTGTGTGTGTGTGTGTGTGTGGAAGAGCCTTCCATCGTTCAGGCCCCTTCAATAGATTAGGTGACCTCTTTGAAGGCACTTAATAGAATCCTTGTGGCCTAAAGGAGCTGCTACTCCTGCAACCATCTGTAATGTGCTGCTTAAGTCACAGCTTCAGGACAAATCAATGTGGGCACACATTTGAAGCTGATGCCGGCCCGGAATAGTCTTTCAACAAAGTATTTTTCCCTTAGAGAATAGAATATTTGCAGTATTGTTATAAATGCAGCAATCCACTTGTCCAATATATATATATATTAATAAAATGAGCTGAGATGTATATTTTTATACAGAGATGAATTTCAAATGCATAAGGTTACTTACAAGTCACTAACTCGATTTCACTATTATTTTCACTTAAAATCCTTGCCTGAAAGATTCTGCTAGCAGCAAATCCCACAAGCTATACACATAGAACATAGACTACACTTCTTTTAGTCTTTCCCATGTTCTGCTTGCTAGTCTCATGGAGTGATCCATTGTTCCTGTGTTGGGGACAAAATTAAAACTAAAGAAGCAGCTTTTAGAAAATGATGTTTTAATGTCATGTATTTGAGCATGACATCATGAGTGCAGGAGACAATGGGGGCCTCAAATCCTCACTGAGCTGGAGTTATAGGTAGTTGTGGGAGCTAGAAATCGAACCCTGGTCTTCTCCAAGAGCAATGCAGTTCTTTTATGCACAAGCCATCTCTTCGGGCCCTTCCCCCCCTCAAGTGGCTTTTTGTTAGCCAGGACCTTTTTCTAACTTTGAATCCCTCTAAGTGACATCTTCAGAGGTTGTCCTTGTTTATTTTTCGACTGCGGTGACAAAAACACTTTGCTGTAAAGCAATTTGTTATTGTTTCATCTTAGACATTACAGAACATCATGGAGGCAAGCCACAGCAGGAGCTTGAGGCAGAAAGAATGGGAGAATGCAGTTTATTGGTTTGCTCAGCTTGCCTTCTTATATAAGGACCTCCTACCCAGGATAGCACTGCCTACAGTGTGATAGGCCCTCCCACATTCATCATTAATCAAGGACATACCCCAACAGATACACACACAGGCCAACCTGATGGAGGAGGCAGCTCCTCAGCTGAGGCTACCTCTGTCCCAGGCAATTCTAGTTAAGTCACAATGACAAGAACTAAGCAGCACAGAGGGCCAACAGTTCTCAAAGGTTCTTTGTGAGCAACTTCACGCTCATCTTCATCATCCATCTCGACCACTCATCCATCCCCTGCAATATGCTAGCTTGGGAAATTTGGTACTTATCTGTTTGACCCACTCAAATGACGTTAACTAATTAGACCAAGACCAGAATAAAGTTTAGAAACCCGACTGATTTACAACTGCCTAGGTATCAGCTGGAGAGAGGGATAGACAAATCAATATCCACTATCACTAAGACCAGAAAGAGACATGCTAAATTGAAAATCACAGTCAAGATATTTGGGTATTGTCTATGCAGAGAAGCTTCTGAAGTCTGGAAAATAGCAGTAATGTTTGATTTTTATTTACCCCAGATTGACACACAGGACTACTGTCTGTTGCATTCCATTGAGAATGTGTGCAGGACCTGCCACCAACTCTAAAAAGGACAGTTCAGCACCCTCACAGGACCCTTCATCAAACATGATAGTGAGATTTAGTGGTCTGCTTGTAGTTTAATTGTAGGAAGATTTAGCCAATGATTGCTCTCTCTCATGAACTTTCAATGTTAATTGGACTGGATACGTTCAGCTCTGTTGGTATTTAGAACAGGTAAAGGATTGCAAAAGAATTCTTTTTCCACTTGACATTTAACTGTGTCCCTTTAAGTACATTGTTGAAATGCTTTGTAATCCTGTCAACCTTTTCTCGTAGTTATAATTGGAATGCACCTCAGTCTTCATGAGTTTGCTCTAAAATTTGCCTCTCTGTTTTCCAGACGTCCCTCAATATCCCCCAAACCTTTACTTACTGCACCTCTGCACAAGATGGGTCTGTGTCTGTCTTTCATGCCACTTGGACGGCACATTCTCCATCGACAGGAAGAATCATAGAGGTTGGGAGGCCAGGCTTCACCCAAGGCTGCCTCACCTCATAGGTCAAACATGTTATCAACTGTGATTTTATAGTGTGTATAGTCAGTTGGATTTGGACCAGGACTTGGGGTCTGGGTTTTTTACAAACCTCTCAGAGAAGGCTGGCATGCACTAACATTCTAGAATCACTACCATGGTGAATAAATCTTAGAAATGTGGGTATAGAGTCTTATGAAAAAAGTGACCTGTTAGAAATTGGCCAATACAAAAACATAATTTTGGTCATCTTAAGATGACAATATGTTCTCTGTCTTCATGAAATTTTTTCCACTGTTTTTATAAGCTAGAGAACCTATAATAAAGGTGCGTGCAACATTCTCCTGTCCTTTGGGGGATTGGGCCTCAGAGCAGTCAGGGAACCAGAAAGGAATATGGGTGTGAATTCATTGTGACATGGGCATGATATGTGGAGGCTGGAATGGCAAAACCAGGACTGTGGAGTCTAGAACACACACATTTCAAGTTTGAAAGGTTTCTCATCCATAAGCAATATTAACTAGATTCTAAGACAATTATTTTTAACTTTGGCCAGATACCTTTCTTCCATCAGCTCATTCAGGTCATGTGTCCTGCTTAATAGAGAATATCTGAGACTGGGCACGTTATGGTGTTTTGTTGTTTTGTTTGTCTGTCTGTTTTTTTTTTTTTTTTTTTTATTTATTTTTTGAAGTCTCACACATGAATTTGACACAAAGGCAATGTTAAGAACTGGGATTTAAGAACTCAGTTCATTAGTCATAGCAATTTGGATTAAGATCGTAAGATAAGCAAACAAAACAAAAACAAACGAATGAAAAACAAAACAGAGAAATAAACAAAGGTTCCAGGGAATGCCTCCAGGGAGGGATATACTGTAATAATCCTGAAGAACTCAGCCAAGACTTTCTTGGGAGCATCTCAAATCCTGTTTGTCCCTCTGCTCATGGATGGTGAGTGAGATAAGAATTGAAATGTAAATGAAGTCACTAAACAAACAAAAATAAACAAAACTGTGTGCCTTGCACTTTCCCTTTCTGTGTTTGATGCTCATCTATGGTATTTAAATGCATAGGCTTCTCTTTCTTTCCCCTGTCAACACTGGTGGCCTGGAACACACACACAGTCTGCACAGACCTGGTTTCTAAGAACATGCTGTGGAACCGCTGAGCTTCTTGCCAAAGCAGCAGCCTTACTCTTCCTCAACAAGACAGGTTTCTACTCCTCCCTCTGAGATCCTGAGTTCTCCAAGGCTTTCTGTAGCTGTTCCCTCTTCCTTCATTCCAGCTGTCTCTTTCCCCTCTCTCAGAGTAAAGAGGCTGAATCCCTAAGGAGCGCCTCATCCAAGGCTAGCTCTTCAAACCTGCGAAAAGTCCTTGGGTTCCTCTGGATAAAATGAAGCTTGTTCTTAACTCAAGAGTAAACAGAAAAGCAAGTTAATTTGGATGAAAAGAGGGTTATTTGCATAACAAATATTCATTACATGCACTTTGGTTCAGGAGTCACAATACATTTTCCTTAGTGTCCAAAGTCCTCTGACATTGGGGTTCTCACTTGATGCTGACAAAGTGCATGAGAGATTTTTAGGGTAATATGACAGATTAGGTAAGCCGAAGAGCTCTCATCATGACTCTCTCTAACTGAAAGCTCAGCCCCAGAGTAAGAAGCAGCTAGGAAACTACAAACAACAGTGTGACCGAATACTCAGCTTTGATCACAAAAGGAGGGAGCCTGTCTCTCTACTGTAGAGTCTGTATTTTCATAGCCACCAGAGGGAGGCCAGACATTGAGCTTCAAATGCTTCCATTATTAAAGAAAAGGAAAGCTTGAAAAACCATCCACTCACAGAGAAAGATGTTAAGGAGAAGATAAAGAGACATGTGTGGAGGAGAAACACCCCATACTTTAAAAACTTTGGGTTTGTTTCATTGTTATGGAGGCTCAATGTCACCAGAATTTCTGAGGTTTATATACTCTAATTGGTACAGAAACATAAATAATGACCACTATAGTTTTTTATGCCACCAGGAAGTGTCTTTTGGAGATTCGGGAGAGAAAAGCATAGAAATTCATTGAAGTATGCATACTAAATCCAAACACTAGAGATTTTCTTAGATAAATCACCCTGAAACATTTTCTTATAGCCCAAAATTGCAAAGCACATATAGAAAAAGCAGGGATCCATAGGATGAACACCTACAATAACAAATTTGATTAAAACTCTGAGAGTTTCAGATAATTAAAGTCTTATAGATCTTTTTAATAATGCTGAAATAAATATATAACAAGTGGAAATTATAAATATTTGAACTTTTTCTGGCCTAGTACTATGCAGTATGCCACTGTCTTATATCAGTAGCCAGAGGTCTCAAGCAGCCCTTTACTCATGAGGGAAAGGGACTTATACCCTATAGTACATAGTGTTGATCACCATGTTCTGTAGGCTATATGTGCTAAATACACATTTGACATGTTTCAGTTTTGTCAGGACTTAATCACATCATGACATAGAGAACAATTTTACTTGAAGGGGAAAGCAAATAAAATGCCTAAAACAAAATTATACAAATTAAAATAAAAATATAGTAATTGAAGTCAAACCATTCACTAGATTATTTAAGCAGTTGCTTAGACAAACTAATATAACCTTGAAAAGAAAGCCAATAATAAATTCCATGTTCCCAGGGTTGAGGCTTTCTTAATGGTTCTAAGATCCAGGCTGCAGCAGTGCCAGGCCAGACAAACAGCCTGTGATTCTAGGCCTGCCTCTCTGGCTCCACGCTGCAGGCCCATCTCAGTGTAACTAGGTATGAAGCTGCTACCTCTATACTCCAGGTTCTGTTTGTACCAGCCTGAACTCAAGGACCATGGCCCATCCAAGCTCCAGAGGTACTTTTAAGAACTTGACCATGTCCTGAAACCAGCATAGTCTAGGATGCTAGCAGCAGCCATGCCTGGAGATTCCACCAGCTATGATGCCCAGATCAGTGAGTAGAATTGCACATGGAAGCTTTTTTATTGTGTTGTGAAGATTTGATTCTTCATGTGTCTTGTAACTTTGCATTAGTGTCTGCCCTTCGGAAGAAAGGATGGCCTTTTGTCTGGAAAGGTCTACACTTGTGGATTGGCTCTGGTTTGGAAAGCTCTACCTTAGATAGTCCTCTCAGATATCCCTAGCTACCCGAGGTATCCAAGTTTATTTTTAAGTTGTATTTTCAGGTTACCCTGTGTCAAATAGATCTCCATTTTATTTATTTATTTTATTTTTTTAGGATAAGTTGATGAGTTATTTGACTGCTATGTTCTCATGATTATTCATGGGCAGGCATTGTTCTGATGTGGTGGTATTTTATTTGTGATGAAATGTAATATTTTATTTGTATGTTAATAAATAAAGTTGCCTGGAGATCAGAGGTCAAATAGCCATTAAGCAGAAGTCCAGCGGTGGTAGCCCATGACCTTAATCCAAGAAAGAGACAAAGGAAAAAAAACAAACAAACAAACAAAAAAAAAACAACCTCAGACTAGAACCAAGCACAAATTTAGAGGCTTAAAAACCATAATTACTGACATGAAAAATTCCATAGAGAACTTTAACATCATACTCACTCAAACACCCAATGAGAAAGAAAAGAAAAGAAAAACAACAACAACAACAACAAGGCTCAAAGATGGGTCATTTAAAACTATATGAGCAAATATAAGAAGAACAAGAGGAAACAGTGGCGGAAACGCTAAGGAGGCATATAAGATTTACGAAGGACATGATCAAATGCTCCGAACCGAATTTGAGTCTTCTAGAAGGGCAGGCAGCGCTTTAATCACCAAGCTCTTTCTCAAGCCCCTCACATGTCTTCTCCAACCGTGTTGGTATAAAATCAGAAATGAAAATAGAGAGGGGGCAATTTGTAAAGTTAAAAAAAATGCAGAAATTAAGCAGTCAGCTCCTGTACTGCCTGTGCATCAAATAAGAGATCAAAGGGGAAATTAAAAAATAATGAAGTAGATACAAACATAAGCACAGGATATTAAAACTCACGAGATACATCAAAACCACTTCTAAGAGTTTATTATGATAAATGCCTCTATTAAAAGAAAAGATGTCAGTAAACAGTCCATCACAGTATTCCAGGAAATCAGAGTAAGAAACACAAAGTATGCAAAAAGTTAGCAGATGGAACTGATGAGAAAAATACATGAGGTAGAAATAGATAAATCAAAAAATTATCAGTGAAAATATCAGTCAATATTTAGAAAAGACGATGGTAAACATTTAGCTAGACTAGGAAGCACAGAAATAAGTTTGTGATTAATAAAATTATAAATGAAAGGTGAGAAGTTGCAGTGAATTAATCAGAAAAAAAAATGTATAAGCAATTACTACAAAAAAAAGATAAGCCAAGGCATTAGGTAGCACAAATGAAATGGACAAATTTCTAGAAATCCATAGTATAAAAGTAATAGAAAACATGAACAGAATAATAATAAAACTAATAATAAAAGATACCACCACCACTGGGCAGTGGTGGTGCATGCCTTTAATCCCAGCACTTGGAAGACAGAGCCAGGCAGATCTCTGTGAGTTTGAGGCCAGCCTGAGCTACCAAGTGGGTTCCAGGAAAGGTGCAAAGCTGCACAGAGAAACCCTAAAAAAAAACAAACAAACAAACAAACAAAAAATACCACCACCGCCAAAACAACAAAAATAAAAAGCACAAGACCAAATTGCTGAACTATGCCTCTACCAGACATTTAAACAATTAATGCTAATCCTCTTCAAATCTTAAAAATTATTGAATAGCAGGTGTCACTTTCAAACTCCTTTTTTTTTTATTTTTTGGTGTTTTGTTTTTCAAGACAGGGTTTCTCTGTGAAACAGTCCTGGCTATTCTAGAACTTACTCTGTAGACCAGGCTGGCTTCGAATTCACAGAGATCCTCCTGCCTCCGCCTCCAGAGTGCTAGGATTAAAGGCATGCACCTCTGGGCCCAAACTCCTTTTATGAACTCAGAATTATTCTGATATCATTGACAGACACAGACAATAAAAAAGAAAAGTACCATGGGCCAATAACATTGACTGACAGAGGGTGTAATAGTCTGCCAAAATGCTAGAGAACCAAATTCAACAGCACTTTAAAAGGATCACACACTTGATCACACGTTTATCCTTGGGATTCAAGAATAGTTCAGCATATGTAAATCAGTAATGTGATACACTGCTTTATTCCATTTTTACTGAGTACCATAAACTGGGAATAAAGAACTCATGTTTATTTAACTTATGCTTTGTTGGAGGTTGTGAAGTCCAGGAGAATTGTGCCACCAACTGCTGAGGGCCTTCCAGCTGTATAAAAATACTACAGAGGATTCTACATAGTGAGCTAGAGCAAGCTGACCCATTTAGAACCTTCTTATAAAGCTACTACTACCATGATTAGGGCCCCATTTTCATGACTTCTTCTAATTCTAATTTCTTTCCCAAAGGCCCTACATCTTAACACTGGTAACATGGCTTTTTGGATTAAGATACCAACACATTAATTCTGGGAGGTACTCCTAATCTTCAGCAAATATCCATAGATGCACCAAAATATTTCAAAATCCTTTTATAACGAAGTCTTCAGTAAAGAAACAATAGAATGTTCCTCAACATAGTGAAGGATATATATATATATATACACACATATACATATACATATACACATATATATGTAGCAAGCTCACAGCCAATAGCCAATATACTCAAGAATGAAAACATGCTTTTCTTTATAATCAAGAAGAAGGAATGTGTAATCTCACCATAAAATTCAACCCAGTTCTTAAAGTCTCATCTAGAAAACCAGGAGAGAAGAAGAAATAAAGAACGTTGAAACTAGGAAATCAGAATCAAAGCAATCTGTTTACAGATGACATGAACTGCCATATAGAAAACCCTAAAGATAAAAACCCAAACTCTAAAACCCAATAACTCAATTAGTCAAATTTTAGGATTAAAAAGAAGAATCATCTTATAGTAGTGTTTTCAGATGTTAACAAAACATATCCTAAAAATAAGTCAAAGAAAACTATGTGTCATGGCTAGTTTTAATAATCAACTCGAAACAGTGTAGAATCTCTGGGGAAGAGACTCTTTATGAGGGATGTTTAAATATCTAATTGGCCTATGGGCATTTCTGAGAGAATTATATTTATTTGTTTATTGAGGTGGGAGGACCTACCCACTGTGAGAAGAACCATTCTCTGGGTTTGGGTCCTAATCTGTATAGGAAACAACAACAACAACAAAAACATGTCATTTAGAACAGCAATAACAGTTTAAATACTTAAAAATAATTTAACTAAACAGATGGAAAATTTGGACATTAAATTATATATAAAATTAATAAGGAAATCAAAGAAAAGCAAATAAGTGGAAAAAAGCTTGTGTGCACTGAATCGAAGTTTTAATATTATTAAGAAGTCCTTACTACCTAAAACAATCTGTAGATTCAACATAATCTTTGTCATATGTCAAATGACAGATTTTGTTGAAATATAAAAAAAAGAAAAAATCCCATAATTCACATTGGGCCATTAAAGGTCCTGAATTACAAAAACATTCTTGAACAAACAAAACAAAGCTGCTGGAATCACATTATCAAATTTCAAATCAAAGTGCAAATCAAAACAAGGTTATATTGGCATACAAATAGGTATATTGACCAATGAAGCAGAATAAAAAGCCCAGAAATAAATTCATGGGGAACAGGTCCTTGACAAGCGTTACAAGACACACATGGCTATGTGATAGCTGTGAAATGTATTTCGAAGTCAGTCATGTGATTCCTTTATCTTTGTTTTGTTTGTTCAAGAATGCTTAGACTATTTGGGATCTTTTATAGTCAATATGGATTTTAGGATCATGTTTTATATTTTGGCATAGATAACACCATCAACAAACTGTTGGAAAATTAGATGTTCACATACAGAAGAGTAAGTAAATGCTCCTATCAACCATAATTTTTTTTTTTTTTTTTTTTTTAGCAACTACAATGAATTGAAGACTAAAAATGTGAGAATTGAAACAGTAAGATTACTCTAAGGGAAAAAAGTGATAAAATTTCTTGATATTAGTTTGAGCAATGATTTGTTGGTTGGTTGGTTGGTTGGTTGGCTTGTTTGTTTGTTTGTTTGAGATAGGATTTCTCTGTGTAGCCCTGGCTGTCCTGGAACTAGCTCTGTAAACTAGGTTGGCCTTGAAATCACAGAAATCTGTCTGCTTAGGCCTCCTAAGTACTGCGATTAAAGGCATTTTTTTAAATGACCCAAAGCAAAAGCATACAATATAAATGAAATGGTATTAAATTTAAAAGCTAAAAATAGCAAAGAAACAATCAATGAAAAAGTGACATCACCTACAGAATGTAAAAATGTTATGAATCAAATATCTGATTGGGAGTTAATATCCAAAATATATAAAGAACTTAAACAACTCAATAGAATGAAAATAAACCACTTCAGTAAAATAATGTTTTGAAAAATTCCCCCCAGATATTTCTTAGAGAAAATAAATAAAATAGGTATGTAAAATGCTTCCTATCACTTATCATTAAGGAAATGGAATAAAAACAAAATGGAATATCAAGTCACAAGTATTAAAATCGTTATTACCCTAAAGACAACAGGTATTGACAAATGCAGTGAGGAGTCATTGTACATTGATGGAGATTAGGTAAAATGGTACAATCAACGTGGAAAATAGTACACAAATTCCCCAAAAATATTAAAAATAGAATTATTATGACTATACATACTATATTTGGGTATAAAGTAAAAGAAAATGTTGAACATGTATGTAGGGGCTGAGGGCTGGTTTATTCCTGTTATTCGCATACACATGAGGCTAGAAGACATTACTCTAAGTGAAACAAACCAGGGACAGAAAGACAAACAGTAAATGACTTCAGTAAATTGTAGGATATTAAAACAAGGTCAAATTCACATAGGCAGGTGTTTGCTAAAGGCCAGAGAGTTGAGAAAATGGGGAGATATTCTTTGAAGAGAACTAAATTTGGTTAAGTAGGATGAGTTCTTTTTGTATATCTAGTAGACACTAGGGTGGCAGTAGGTATCAATCCAATATTATATACTGGAAATCTGCTTAGAGTAGACATAAGAAATTCTTACCACAAACACATATTATAAATATGTAAGGTGACAAAAAAGTCAATTAGGTTGATTGTAGTAATTACTTAAAATGTTTACACATATTAAAATGTCAGATTATAATCACAATGCTATATAATTTTCATTTGCCAACATGGACAAAAAAAAATGGAATGCATGCAAAGTAAGCCAAAGGAGAGAAAGAATTGGGATTCCAGAATGAATGAACTAGAAAACAAAGAAACAATAAAGAAAACAGATAAAAATGGTTTATTAAATAAACCTGTGACATATACGGACACAAGCCGAGAAAGCAGAGAAACAATGCCAAACAGAAGCCTGAAGGAACATAGTAACCTTGACCATGCTCCAGGAACACCATTACAGACAAAGTAAAGACTTCAGACTCATAGTCTAGTACATTAGAAATTTCCAGGGCCAAATAAGAGAAAGAAGGAAAAGTTTGCCACACAGCGTGAGGACCAGAGCTCAGACCTCTAGTACCTGTATAAATGATGGGTGGGCATGGTTCCTGTTTGTATTTGTATTCGCAAGCACTCAAAGATTGTGAGCAGGGTAGGGGCAAGGTGAAATGCTAGGCTAGCCTAATTAGGGAAATAAGAGAACATGCTTCAGTACACAAAGGGAGAGCAATGCAGGAAGATACCCCCCCTACACACACACACACACACACACACACACACACACACACACACACACTACATGCACATACATATGCACAATTATTTTTGAGAAAATATAAATTTCTTCCTTTTAAAACAGAAAAGTTATCTGAATTGATTGAAGAATCACCATCAAATAAGTTGAACCAAAATACAACAAAGGAAACAACAGATCCAGTTGGTTTGATGGGCAAATTCTACCAAGGCAAGGACTGAATAATTGCAATGGACAGTAGCGTGTGTTGAAAAGGGAACATTTTCCAAGTCTTTTATGAGGTTAGAATAACCTTAATTCAAAATCAGATAATGTGACAGAGGCAAAGAATATTGCAAGCCAATTTTATTCATGAACATTGATACAAATATCTGATGATAGCATAACAACCAAGCCCATCACCATGATGTTAAAAGGTCCCACATTAAAAAAAAAAAATCTATTAGTACAATTCAACACACTTACAGATTAATTTAGAAAAGCTATGATTATCTTAATAGAAAAGGATAAAGTTCAAAGATCTTCCTGATAGAAATTCTTGATAAAAAGCAATGGAAGGAATATCTTCCTCCATACTAAAATAAAATTTATAAAAAGCTACCAAAAACACTATTCTTTAAAGGGAAGAAAATGTTTGTTCCATTATCAGGAATATATAGACAGACTTTCTTTTCTGCCGCCAGCCCCAAATAACAACATGGACACTTCACATTAATTATGAAAGCATGGCCTTCAGCTTAGGTTTGTCTTAGCTAGCTCTTATAACTTAAATTAACCCATTTATATTAATCTATATTCTCTCACATGGCATTGCCTCCCTTTCATCTTGCACTTCCTGTTGTGCCCACATCACAAAAGTCCCAAGCAAGACCACCACAGATCCAATATCCAATGCAAAGCACAAAGGGGATTATTGACAACAAGAAAGCTCAGGCTTGGTCCAACATCCAACACAGCAGGTAGAGGAGAACGGCCCTGAGCACTCACTTGAAGGAGTTTATATAGGGAAGGTTTACATGCAGCTTGGGATTGGATAAGGGGGCTAGGGTTGAGGTAGTTCTTTGAAGTTACTGGCTGAACTAAAAACATGAGGTTACTGATGGCTAACAGGATTCAGGGTATCTATAGATACATAAATTTTTACTCCCTATGTCCTGCTTTTGTTGAACCCAGGATATATACATTCAGATTCATTGTTTCAGCCCTACTCTCTTCTGAGTTCAACTTCTGGTCAGTTGAGTCCATTACTCCCCATATCTTGTTTTTGCCAAGTCTTGGATACATAGATTTATTGTCTCAGCCTTATAAGTTCAACTTCTGGTCACTTCTAAAACTGCTGGTCAGCAAATATCTTTGGAGAAGGGAAGGGGGAAACGTCTCTCAAGATGGCTACTGATTTTTCCCTTTTACTGTTTCCCCTCCATCTGGCTGAAAATTCAGCCCTTCTTCTTCGCATGTCCTCACTGTCCTCTGAAGTCCCCCCTAAACTCTTCCTCCCTATTGGCTGTTCCTCTTTTTATTATACAGATCATAACAATACATTTTCATACAGTGTACAAATATCCCACAGCAGAAATATGACAATATTTTTACAATTTTTCTTGAAGTCTAAAATGCCATGAATTGGTGAGACTGTGAGGCAATGGGACTTTCATAGACCTCTGTAGGGAAGTGGATTTTAAGCATTTTGACAATATGTAAAGCTGAAAGTGTGTATAACTTAAAACTTACTAACTCAATCCTAGAGAGCTGCCAGTCTAAGAGTGTATTTTGGACCAGCCGTCAAAGCCTGATGTCAGAGAATGGACTACTTTGAGGAACACTGTTTTCAAGAAATAAGTATCTACATATGGAGATAGAATTACAGATATGCCATGGAAGACTGTTGGAATACCCTACATTTAAGGTTGCAGTTCACCATGTCTGCCGAGCTCTCTGAACTCAGCATACTGTGGAGGACTCCCTTCACAGCAGGACTCCCTTTCTACCTTATTTGGATAGCCCAGGTGCCTAACCTTGTACAAAAGCTCTAGGGAGGCTATCTAGAAAACGGGACCCTAGGAAAGACACAGGGATCACCCAATGACAGAGAAATGGATGAGATCTGCATGTACAGCCTGGACAACAGTGGGAGTAATGAAGGGCAAGGTTTGAGGGAAAGAAAGCTTAGGGGAGCAGGAGATCCCAGCTGGATCAAGAATAGAAAGGGAGAACAAGGAATAACAGACCATGATAAATGAAGACCACATGAGAACAGGAATAGGCAGAGTGCTGGAGAGATCCCCAGAAATCCACAATGATACATCCACTGTAGACTACTGGCAATGGTGGAGAGAAAGCCTGATCTGACCTAGTCTGGTGATTAGATGGCCAAACACTTTAATCGCCGTGCTGGAACTCTCATCCAATAACTGATGGAAGTGGATGCAGAGATCCTCAGCCAGGCCCCCAGTGGAGCTCCAGGTGTCCAATTGTCGAGAAAGAGGAGGGACTGTAAGAGCGTGAACTGTTGAGCCCAAGATTGGAAACAGCACAGGGACAAATAGCCAAACGAATGGAAGCACATGAATTATGAACCAAAGGCTGTGGAGCCCCCAACTGGATCAGGCCCTCTGGATAAGTGAGACAATTGAATAGCTTGCACTGTTTGGGAGGCACCCAGGAAAGTGGGACCTGGACCTATCCTTAGTGCATGAGCTGGCTGTTTGGAACCTGGGGCTTATGCAAGGACACTTTGCTCAGCCTGGAAGGAGGGGACTGGACCTGCCTGTACTGAATCCACCAGGTTTAAATGAATCCTCAGGGGAGTCTTGGCCCTGGAGGAGATGGGAATGGAGGGGAGTGGCTGGGGGGAAGGTGGGAGCGGGGACGGGAGCGGGGAGGACAGGGGAACCCATGGCTGATGTGTAAAATTAAAACACAAATATAATAACAAACAAACAAACAAAAAGCTCCCTGCAAACCCTGTAGACCCAACACACAAGCCCTTCCCCCTCTCATATTTGAATGGGTACATCTTTCCCCAGTTAGGTCTGTATATGTAAATTAGGTGCATTCCCTGTTTTGTTCATCCTCCCTACAACCTGACCAGGTCATATAGATCAGCCTTGGGGCTTCAATAAACTGAGCAGCCCCACCAAAGCTGACTCCCTGAAGGTTTTTTCCATAGATACTTGCTGGCTGCTCCGGCTCTGTCCTTGGCCCTTCTGGTGCCTGGCCCATTTCTACTTCCAACCATGCTGGGATGAAACAGGGCTGGAGCCCATGAGAACTATTTGAAAAAAAAAAAAAAAAAACCTAAACTGGAAGAAAACTAAATTTATTTGAGCTGTAAAATTAATAAATTTTGGAATATTCATTCAAGTTACAAATCACATGCAATTAAAGTCAAGAATAAACTCCTAGACTTACCAATGGTGATACAATGTAAAGAATACCATGGACACAAAGGATAAACTCCACAACTACTATGTATGTGAATAATACTATTTACATGAAGGCTAATACCATGTAATCTCATGCTGCCTTTTATCTGCATACACAGTAAAAGCACAGAACAAACATGATCATACACAAGCATAGATTGACAAACAGAAATCCAGCACCCAGAGAGGGAGGGATCCAACATGGATCTAGAAATATACAGGGAATTTAATTGTGTATTTTAAAAAATGCTATCAGCAATTACAGAAAAAAATATATTAGTAATTGATACATTGTGGTGATGACTCTAAGAATCCACATAATATCATTTCCATATTTTAAATCTTTAAAGTATTTCATAGTTTCTGAGTTCATAGTTTATAGCATGCAGATCATAATGGCCCTATTTTAGAGATGAAGGCAGTGAGATATGGAATAATTGTCTTATCAAAGTTATTACCTGGTCCTAGAAAACTGTTCCCTGACACCCCACTTCCATTCCACTTTGAACAATAAGAATCACAGGAGACCCAGAGAAGCTACCTCACTAATATCTTTGGCATCGTGATGTGATGGCTGTTACCTTCTTTGAGCAAATAGATGGAATTAACGAATTATCATTTAATCAAGTTATAGCAATTCCTGTGGACATCTTGACATAAGAGACTATGCTAAAAAGAATTCAATGGCTGGAAGTACACTTACCTAAATTGTGTCATCAGGATGAATCAATGAGAGGAAGGATGGAGAGGGGGAGAGAGAATCTCAAACCGTTGCTGCTTCTGTAGATTTTACTAGCTCGATTTTTTGTGATTCTATTAAGAAGAGACAAAACCTTCACCAAAATGTCCAAATGTAGTGATAAATGTCCCCGGTGAATCTGCCTGAGCCAAAGAAAAAAAGTGATGATTATGATTGCATGTCACCAAGAGTCACAGTTTCTAACCCATGGGATGCAATAAAGTGGTCAGAACACCTCCCCATTTGGAAGCAAATTTCCCTAAAGAATTGCCTGTGGGGTTTGTATGTAAACCTGTTCAAGTCTGCTGATTATAAATCGTGAGTTCCACCCCTTCCAGAGAGCCACACTTGCAGAATATAAACAATCCCTCCCCGAGGGAGGCTAGATGCAGTGGAAGAGCTGTGTGAATAATGTTTCTACTTAGTTGGATAAGGCAGGAAAGCCCTTAGCACTGTGTCTTTTTGCCAACTATGACTTAACAATGTTTTAAGACTCAGAGGAGGCAGCTCTACCCAACAGTCTATTCCAAGACTTGAAGGTAAAGTCACATTGGTTGAGGCCCCAATTTTTCAAACAAGAGGGGTGCAGAGATATAATAATTTTCTTCCACCCTACCTTTGCTTCTTCCCTGTCCCTCTGCCCCTCATCCCCACGACTTTCCTTTACTTTCATGTCATACCTGTTTTACTACATTCCCTACTCTTTCCTCTAAAGCCTCCTTTCTCCTTCCTCTCATGGGATCCTTCAGATTTCTTGGCCTCTGTACCCACTCACTCCCACGTAAACACATAATATATTATTAGAAGCTCAGATCTGTGAATGAGAGGGAATGTATGGGTTTTGTCTTTCTGAGCCTGGATACTTTTTACTTAATATCATATATATTCCAAGATCCAACCAATTTTTCAACAAAAAAATTTTAATGGCTCAGAACACAATAAAATTCCATTGTACATTACATACATTTTTATTATTGGTTAATCTCTTCATTGGCGTGTAGGCTTATTCCATTTCCCTGGTGTACATACACAGATGTGAAGTATCTCTGTGATTGGTCCTTTGAGTGTGCCCAGGAATGGTAGAGGTGGTCAAGGAGGCCATACCTTTTAGCCCCTTTTTCAATTATTTAGAATCTTCTACACTGAATTCCAGAGTAATTGTGCAAGTTCACACACCGATAGTGAGTAACAGTTCTTTCCCCCACATCCTCCCCAGCATCTATTCTCATTAATTTTCTTGATGATAGCAGTTCTGACATAGGGTGAGGAATCTCAAGGCCATTTTAGTGTGCATTTCTATGATTGCTAAAGATGCTGAACACTTAAAAAGAAACAAACAAAAAACCATTTTTTACTTCTATATAGTGTGTGAGTGCACATGCCAAGGTAGAGGCCAGAGGACAGCTTGTGGGAGTCAGTTCTCGCCTCCCACCATGTAGGTCCTAGGGATTGAACTCAGTTTGTCAGGCTTGACAGCAAATACCTTTACCCATTGAACCATCTTACTAGCCTGGATGGTGAACACTCTTTAAAGAGTTTGTCATTATTATTTCTTCTTTTGAGAACTATCTGTTCATTTTATTAGTTTAATATCAAGTTGGTGGTCTGACTTCTTGGTTTTTGTTTTTGTTTGTTTGGTTTTTTTTTTTTTTGAGTATTTTCATATATCCTAGACATTAAAGCTTTCTCAGATTTAGCTGGCAAGGATTTTCTTCCATTCTGAGGGCTGCCCCTTCACTCAGCTAACTGTTTTTAAGTTCAAGAGGTTAATTGTTATTCTTATTTCCTGAACTTTTTAGAACAACTTTATCAATTCTAGTTTTTAGCATTTTTAAAATAGCCTTTTCTTTTAAAGTTTCATATATTTATATGAGGTATATTGTTCATTTCCATCCACTATTATCTCCCTCCAAATCCACCTATAGCCCCCTCATCCCAGCCCTCCCAACTTCATTCCTTCTCTCTTTTTTACTATTATTAATGACCCCGAGTCCAGTAAGTGCTGCCTACAGGCACATGAGTGTGTGGTCATCCTCTTGGGCATGAGCAACCTGCTAGCAGCCATGTCCCCAAGAATGGCTCTTCTTCCTTTAGCAGCCACCAGTTGTTAACAGTTCCTCCAGGAGGGGGTGGAGCCTCAGGGGCCCCTCCCCAATTCATCAGCAATATTAACTGGCTTGATCCTGTACAGGTCCTGTGCAGGAAACTATAGCTGCTATAAGTTGATATGTTCAATGGTCTTGCCATGCCCTGAGGTTGGCTTTTCACAGTCCTACCACCATCCACCAGCTCTTACATCCTTTCTGCACTCTCTTGTGTCTTGGATAGTGAAAGGCTTACATAGATGATCCATCTACAGCTGAATATTCAGCATTACTGGTACTCATGATTTTGACCAATTAGGAGCCTCTATATTAACCATTACCCACTGGCAAATAAAGCTTCTCTATCCAAAGTTGAGAACAGTACAAATTTAAGGTATAAACAAATATTTAGAAGGCAGCCTGACAGCATGGCCATTTAGCAAAATAACAACGATAGGTTCCTCCTAGGACCTGTGATCTCCTGGTCATAGACTTTTGATCAGATTCACAGTATCACACATGAAATATCTCCTGTGGAATAAGCCTCATTTCCATCCAGAAATCAGACAGTTACCTCAACATCCCACGATCCAATGGGTGAGAATATCTTTCCATTAGGGTCACTATTATAGGGTGCAAGACACAGCATGAAGTAATATCATGTTTTTCTTACCTAGGAGCTTGCATGGCATCATCTAGAACTATGTCAGCTAGCCAGCAGAGAGAATTCTATGGCTAGTTCTAGGTGGATTTCTCTATCCTACATTCCAAGTGAGAGGTGTCTTCAACAATAGGATATTATCATCTAGCCACAGAAGGCAACCAGGAGCAATGGCCATGGCCTGTGTTGTTTGGACATCTCTGGGGCTTCCTTGACCAATAACTAGTAGGGAGTTTTATTACTGTGTAAACGTATATCCCATAAAATTTAATTTTTAAAATCTAAAACGTACAAGGGACATTTTATTAAATCTTCCCATGATAATGATTGCTTAATAAATTATACTCTCTGACTGCTTATTAATAATGTCTTAAGAACATGGTTTGAGGATTTTGTTTTGTTCTGATTTTTAAGCGTTGTTTAAGTCTTAAGAAGAACTCAGTCTTACAGTGCTCTGCCAGGGATCCACAAGTAATGTTTTCTAAATAGCCAGAGAATAAATACATGTAGGCTTTGTAGGCCATATAGGATCTCTGTAGAATAGTCTTATTTGTTGAAACAGCTCTTTAAATACAATCAACAACTTTTTGCTCATAGATCCCATTTTAAATCTAGAGCATGATATACCACAGGTTACTGCCTTCTTCTCTAGCAGAGTATACTTTGGTTCCAGACATCCAGGACTATATATATGTTTATATCTATATGTATATACACACACATACATATATATATATGTATATATTACAACTAATATATAAATTAGAAACACACACACACACACACACACACACACACACACACATATATATATGAATGAAGGTAATGTAAATGAAACTGCCAAATAATGGGGGGTACAGAGCCCCATCTGGCCGTCACTAAATAAATAAATAAATCCAGTACTGGGAGTGGCTAGCACTGGAAAGGCCATAGATTGCTAGTTACAAACTGACCACAAGGCCCTATTGCTGAAGACAACATCACACAACTCATTGAACATGAGGAATGGAGCTGCTGTCTACCTAGAGCTTTCACCCACCTGTGCTAACTAGTGTTTATGGTACTGATAGGTACTCTGCACACTACCAAAGGAGAAAGGTAAAAACCAACCCAGCTGAAAAACCTTCTTCAATCTATAGTGGTGACCTGCCTGAAAATATGCTAGTGTAATAGTGGCACAAAGGTTGTTAGAGTAACCAACCAATATCCGATTTGATTTAAGGCACACTCTGAGAAGAAACCAACATGTGACACTGTTTTGGTGGCTAAGAACCTGAGATGAGATAGGCCAGAGACCTAGGGGGAAACCAAATACTATTCTTCTACTAAAGGAACATTGCCATAAAATGACCCCTAAAAACATTCTGCTCTACCAGTGGTTCTTAACCTTGTTAATGCTGCCACTCTTTAATACTGCTCCTCATGTTGTGGTGACCCTCAACCATAAAATTATTTACATTGCTACTTTATAACTATAATTTTGCTGCTGTTATTGAAGAGACTCTCATAGGCCTGAGCAGGACAAACATGCCTGACAGGCCTTGCCCTTCTCCTAGTCACTCTTCTGTGTTAAAAGCAATCAGATTACATTCCTAAAGCTAGCCACCAAGGTCTGTTCCCTTATTTGGTCCATTTCCTCCTCCTGAGGCTGTCTACCAAGGCCCAGCTATCAAAATATTGAAGTCTAGCACTCAAAAGCTCCCTTTGGGCTGTCCTAATTAGTATGTCCAATCAAAATTAAATACCTCATCCTAACTCAGAGTTTCTGGTTTATCTTTATAAATCGCCATTTGCCTGTGGGCCACATTTGACTCCTCTCTATCCAGAGGCAGTCCTTTGTCGGTCCAGGACAAATACCCCACCCCTCTCCCTTGATCCTTTCCCCTGCTCCATAGTCTTCTATCTTCTGTCTTATTCCCTGCCCTTTGTACCTCAGAAGCAAATAAATCTCCTTTGTGCTGAGAACTTGGGGTGTCTTGTGCTGATATCAGTCCTTTCAGTTATCATAATGTAAATATCTGTTTTCACATGGTCTTCGGTGACCCCTGTGAAAGGGTTACTAGACCCCCAAAGGGTCGCAACCCACAGATTGAGAACCACTTCACTCACTATGCTCATAGATCAGTATCTTAATCAGCCATTCTGCAGCAGACGGTAATAAATACAGAGAACCATAGCTAGACAATATGCAGAGAGCGGGAGACCTTGGAACACTCAGTTCAAAATGGAATGTCTTCATTAATTCCCTCCGAGCACCCTGCAGAAGAGGAGGGAGAAAGATGGAAAGAGCCAGAGGAGATGGAGGACACCATGGAAACAAGGCCTTCTAAACACAGCAGGACTGATGCAAATATGAACTCTCAGAGCCCGTGCCAGGATGTACAAGGCCTGCACAGGTCTGGGCCCGATAGAGTCCCAGCATTGAGAGGGGAAGTGGGCACAAGTCCACATCCCTATCCCAGATGCTGTCTCCAATTTGTAACCAATTGCAAAAGAAAAATTAGTTTCTCCAAAGCAGTCTCACTGGAGAAACAAACCACTCTTAAAGGGCAGTGCCCACACCCAGCAGTAAATGGCCAACACAAAATGATCTCAATGGCATTCTTGGAGGTTCTGTGTCTCCTAAAGCTTTGGTAGTGATTGTTTTCTGTTTTCTTTTAATCTTAGAGGTCCCTTTCATGTATATTATGGGTTTTTTTTGTATTGTGTTTCTATGGGATTTCTGTCTGTGCAAACATGTGTTTCTGTGTCTACACATGTTTCTTGAGCTTTGTCTTGGGCTCATTTTCTTTTCTCTTCTTTTCTTTTCTTTTTTTTTTTCTTTTTTTTTTTTTTGAGACAGGGTTTCTCTGTGTAGCTTTGTACCTTTCCTGGATCTCACACTGTAGACCAGGCTGGCCTTGAACTCACAAAGATCTGCCTGGCTTTGCCTCCTGAGTGCTGGGATTAAAGGCATTGCCACCACTACCACCCAGCTTATATTTTTTTCCTTTATGGTTTGTTTGTCTGCTTGTTTTTTTGTTTTTTTTTTTTTTAAAGTTCCTGTTTGTAGGATTTGGGTAGGTAAAGAGGATCTGGGAGGTGTTGGGGGAATGGGAAACCATAATCAAAATATATTAAAAAATCTATTTTCAATAAAAAAATAATAATTTGCTTCTTACCTTCGTATTCAGATGTAATTAGTAACAACCTGATACTTACTATCAGATGAGAGCAAATCTAATTATCAAAAATTTCATAAAATATGTGTGTCTCCTAGGTGAAGTAGCATTTATTTATAAAGCATAATTAGCTGAGTTGATTTTGGTCCACATTTTTTTGTGTGTGTGGATAGTGATACTGACTACAGTTGTTAAGTTATTCAACTAGTTTAAATTTTATTCCATAGAAGAGTACAGTTATGTGAATCAGTTCACATGGAAAAACAATTAAATCAATAATTTGATTTATCTTTCCCTTGCTTTGATTTGTACACAGATAGCCTTTCAGTCACTGAAAGACTGAATTGGTGTTCATACCTTGGCAGGAATTTGCTTAGATCCTTATTTATGAAAATGTAAATGTAGTCATTCACAAGTGAGGTTTAAGGGCCTTGGAGTTCTTTCTTAAATGGAGCTCAAGTTTCTGCTTTGATCTGAGCTGTTGTTATTCCTGGATGAGAGCACTAAGAAGACCTGGCGTTATAAAGAACTCCCGGGGACTTTACATGCTCACTCATTGCCACCACTTTTCACCAATGCATCCTTTGCACTCCCGTGTTACCTCAGTGATTCCAAATGGGTCCTTCCCTCCAATTTCAGCTGGTCGCCGAGTTTCTGTTTAGAGAGGTTCTAGGACACAGTGTTCAATTCAACATCCAGGCAAGACACAAATGACTTGAATGATGGTTAATTTGGACTTTCTGAAGTAAAAAGAGAAAGAGATATCTCTCTTTACTACCATTAGGTTCAATTTTCACAAAATTTTGATAATAATAACAATAATTAGGGTAAAAGCAACAATCCCTTGCATTACAATGCAGTTTGTGTTTACCTAGTCGTTTATTGACAACTTTGTTTGATTTGTCCACAGCGTTACAGAGGGGGAGACCAGGAGAATGAGAGAGACAGGAACATAAGCATCAGTTCCACTCTCACGGAGAACTTTAAATCAGAGGCATTGAGTGTCTTTCCTAAGATTCTTTGTCTTGGTGACGGCAAGATGGTGAATAAGAAGAAAGGTCCCTCTTGATTCTGACCCAGGAACTTTTTACTTAATCGTGCATCACTCTGATTGGCTAGATGAGCTTGTAACTACACTTCTCCAGTTTGGAAAACAGAAAGCAAAGGTTCTTCTCCTGCCAAGCTACTTGTTACCTTCTCTCCTCTCCCAGGCTTGCCAAGAAATCAACAGCTTGCTTGGGTGGCTGCTACCATTAAGTACACATATTTCAGGGATTCAATTCAGGCTCCATATCTTTCTTCACTATGTATTTCTTCCCTGTGTGGGTCTATTACCTTTTAATAGAGATTTAAGGGTATTACAGCTACATAAATGTTGGATTTAAGGGAAAATAATAATGGAAGTCTGTCATCATATATCTCACCAGCACCAAAACACATCGATTTCTAGTCTGGAGACGACCAGGCAAACTATGCATGCCTAATACTCAAGAAGGCAGGAAAACAGAGAGGTCAGCTACAGGCTGTGTGGAACCTAGAATGACCTTTGTTTAAAATCATCATACGTACCTGACTTGGAAAATCTTCACACCATATTCTCATCTTTTCCAAGACATCTTTACAATGTACTGCTGGAGAACCAAGAAAGGGTCAGTCACACCTGAAAGAGAGGAAATCACTCACTCCATGCTTCAAACAACTATCACCCTATTATAATATCACCAGGTATTATGCTAATTGCTGCACCTTCAGTTAAAAAGAGTTCGAAGTTGGTATGTTTTTCCATGATGGATCACAGGCTTTCACTTACCCCTAGCCTGATGACTCACATTATGCAGTATATGTATTTGGTAGGAATCTCTAAATGTGAATTTTTAGGAGTGACATTAACATGGAAAAAGTGTAAGCAAATATTTGCGGAAGATGAGAAAGACCAAAATTTTTGCTGGAGTGTAAATAGCTCCTCTTACCAACAATTTGCCAACAAAAACCCAGTTTGGGGTTGAGTAGTGGGGTGGTCAGAACACAAAAGGGAACTGTCATCTCCAAGAAAAGGGAAAGGACTAGCAAAAATGCAAAATAAGAGAAAATGCAAGATGGGCCCAACCACAAACCCGTTTTGCAATTTTTTTTTACATTCTGCCCTTAAATTTATGCTATAGTATGAGCATCCCTCCATTGCTATTTGAATCTTAGACGGTCTTATAATAATAATAATAATAATAATAATAATAATAATAATAAACCCAGAGACAGATATCAGGATGAAAGCTGAAAAGACCAGAGAAGCTGAGCAGCCCACCAACCTCACCTCACCAACTCCTCAGCTGATCCTGTTTCCCCGCACTGAAAGCCTCTGAGTCCTCACCCAAAAGGGTCTCAGCTAACTGCTTTAGCTCCTGTTTCCTCATGCCTTATATACCTTTCTCTGCACTGCTGCCCTGGGATTAAAGGTGCATGTGTGTGCACGCGTGAGTGTGTGTGTGTGTGTGTGTGTGTGTGTGTGTGTGTGTGTGTGTTTCCCAGTACTGGCATTAAAAGTGTGTGGCACCACTGCCTGGCTCTGTTTCCAGTGTGGCCTTGAACTCACAGAGATCTACATGGATCTCTGCCTCCCAAGTGATAGGATTAAGGGTGTGTGCCACCACTGCCTGACCTGTGTGTCTAATCTAGTGGCTGGCTCTGTCCTTTGAGCCTCAGGCAAGTTTAATAGGGGACACAATATATCACTATATTCCATCACCTCTAGGCTCTCATAAGCATCCTTCTATAGCTGTCAGCCAAGTCTAATGGAAGCCTTTGAAAGGAGCCAGTGTATCTGATGTCCCAAAACCTCTGGAAGGAGCCAAGGAACACTCCTTACACAAAGGCATACTGTATCTAAAAGTGTTTTGGATCACAGAGGTAAGCCTAAACCATATTTCTACATCAAATCCTTCTCATGGACAGGAACAGATAACTTATAGCAAGGAGACAAGAGAGGTAATATTGTCTGCCACCTAAAGTTCAACATATCCAGTTTCTTCAGACACAAACAGTTTTGATTAGATCATGAAGCTTTCCTCATGACTTTGTCTTATGACTTAGAAAAGGCAAAAACAACAACAAAACCTGCTGAAACCTGAGCTGACTTGATGGAAAACAATCCTGATAGGTAACAGAAGTGCTCCAAAATAGAAGCAGCTAATTAGATTCCTTGTTAGATGGAAGCAGTGTCCCTAGATGCATTCAGAAACCCAGCTGATAAGAAACAATGAGACAAAAACACACAGCCATGAATGAACATGAAGTGTGTGCATTGCAAAACCTCCAACTGCACTATCATTGTTTACCATCCACTTTCCCAAAATAGGCCCCAGGCTGTCAAGATTGGGGTCTTAATTGCAGCAGGTTAATAAAAATGCATGCTATAAAACGCCAGAAATCAGAATCAGCAACATCTGGCCCCATCTCCCAAGCATGGCTAGTGATCTGAAGTGCTTGCCACATGATCTGCTCTGAGCCCAACAGCTCCAAAGAGTACTGTAATCTCAGAGGGAGGGCTGGCAGTCTTCAAATCCACATGTAGTGAATTAAAAACCTTTTAAGAACCCTCTCTCCATTTTACCAAGAACATTGATTACTCAGAAATCCATACCTAAAGAAATGCCGTCTACTGGAGAGGAAAGGAACAAATATGGACTAACCCAAATGTCATCCTTCATGCCAAAATGTCTCCCTGAGCTGACTGTTCACTCCCTTACAGTTTCCTTTCTTCTTTCACAACAATGGCAGAGGAATTAAATACAAAATGTTGGATATGTTTATTTTGTTTTGTTCATTGCTGAGGTTTTTCTCATCATTGTTATTTTGTCTTAAGACAGGGTTACACTATGTAGACCAAGCTGGCTGTGAACTTGTGGCAATTCTCCTGCCTCTGCCCCTGGAATGCTGGGATTACAATCATGTACCATTGTCTTAGTTAAGGTTTCTATTGTTGTGAAGAGATATCATGACCAGAGCAACTCTTATGAAGAAAAACATTTAATTGGGGGCTGGCTTACAGTTCAGAGGTTTAGTTCATTATTAATGTGGCCGGAAGTATGGCAGCATGCAGGCAGACATGATGCTGGAGAATTAGCTTAGAGTTTTACATCCTGACCAGCAGGTAACAAGAAGAGAGAGTGACAGTGGGCCCGGCTTGAGCATCTAAAACCTGAGAGCCCAGCCCCAGTGACACGCTTTCTCCAACAAGTCCATACATACCTTCTAATATGGCCACTCCCTATGAACCTATGGAGGCCATTTTCATTCAGACCACTATACAGTCACCACAGCACACCATTTGTTTACAGAGCATGAATTTCAGTGAGACATACCACTGGTGGTAATAAGCATTCTGACATTAGCCAGTTGAACCTGGGTTTTGAAGCCCTTTCATGCAGCCATTTGTATGTCATTTCAAAAGCAGCCTTGGGAAGATCTCAAAGACAGCACATTTAACTACTTGCATTTTTATTTGTGTTTTTTAACCCCTCTACCAAAAACACAGTTAAGACAAACAAACAAACAAAATGTACTCACCCAGAACTATGCTGTTTAAATCCTTTAGGAATTTTGCTTAAGATGGGTTAGCTAGATGCCATATTGGAAACTGAATAAAAAAGATTTAAATATACTTATTCATACATATAAAAGGGCAATAAAATACTTATCAAATATTCATCTAAGTAATATCTTAAGAATTAATTTACATTCATCTTTTTCTCTCTCAAAATCTACCCTTGTATGAAATGAACCAGTAAATGTCTCCTGAAAAAAAAAATAAACCAAAAAGCATTCAACAGAGCAGAAATAAAAAACATACTTCATAATGTAGATTACCAAGAAATATCATTCTTATCTGTCACTTTGTTCACACAGGGATTTATGCCACTCACAAAATGGGATTCTATTGACTTCAGATTCATCATCAAAATGTTTAGGATTTCCTAAAATAAAGACGATAATAAACACAATGCCACTTACAAATTTCTGAAAATAGTAATCTATTTCCCAAATACCTCCAAGTCTGTCAACTTTGTCTAATTCTGACATATACAGCCACGGTGAAACAATGCATCTGACATTATTCCCTCCTTACCAAACACACATCCTTCCTTCCCCATGGCAAGTCAATATGCATCTGACAGCCATACTTCCATTATGAATCATTTCTACCTGTTTAGAGTGTTATAGCAATAACTTATGACTGGAAAATAAAATGGTTTGAAAAAAGAAATCATTTCTCATTTTTTTCTATTTGGAGAAAGCATTTGTCTTAGGTTGTATTAGATTCTAGGGTCTAGACACAAAGTCTGAGAAGCACATTCTGGTTTCAGATATTTACTTTGAGAATGAGGGAAGCAAGTTAGTACCAGGAAGGAACAAATCCAATGGTACTGACAGCTGCAGGCTAATCCTGAAGGATCCGAGAGTGCCAAAGCCCCAGTAGCATCACAGCCGTCCCCTGTCCAGGCTAGGAAGATCCAAAGTGCAGAAAGGAAAGCAAAGAGACAGCTTAGCTTCCTGCTTGGCAAAGGGCAGTTCAGGAACTAGAAGCCATTTATGAGCCAATATTCAAATCATCTGCAAGATGAATCCAGACTAAAAATAAAGAGATGGGTTTTGGGGGGGGGGGAATCAACAGTATACTATAAAGCCCTTTGTAAAACCAAGATGACCTTCACATTTTCTAACTTAGTTAGATTCTTGATTTTCATTTAGAGATGTGAAATATCAGACAAGCAGCAACAAATATTGTGAGACAGTTCATCTGTGAGTAGATACAACTTAAAATTACTTTAGAGATGCAGCAGTTTAGAATGAAGCCTCTTTTGGTATCTTTACCCACAAAGTATGTAGAAGGAAGCGGGATAGGAATGGGAATAAAGAGGAGAAGGAAGAGAAGTAGAGGATGAAGAAGAGTGAGGAGGAAGGCCATAGGGAGGAGAGGGGAATAAGGAAGTGGAAGAGGAGGATGGAGGCAAGAGCATATTGAAAGCTCTTATGTCACATTATCATACCCTACTGATGGAAGCAGAACTCCATCAAGGCTCTAAAAGCAATGGGACAACACCTACCCAAACTTCCTGTATTCATATTTATGCCTTCTAACACAAAGCTTTTATTTCTGGTTCTTCTTCTGCGGGGGATATTCACACAACTGTTCAGAGATGTTCAACAAAGCATTATGCAGTTAATGTAAAACATAAGCAAAACTAAATCTAATTAGTACATGTTCATCAGAGAAGACTGTTTATATTTTAAAGGGAAATGTACACAAAGAAACTTCGGAACCTTTTAAAGTAGTGCCATATACAGATACAATAATATGGAAAGACTGCCAGGATTTATGTAAGAAGTAAAAATGATTTCAAAACCTTTGGTTTATCCGGAGTGTGGAATGTTCTTAAGTGCAGTTATGTTATCTGATGCAAGCATAAAAACATACTAGGTGGCCAATGTGTGCTGACAATTCTTATCTCTCTCTGTGATGCTATATGGAATTTTTATGTTACTATTTTATCTTTCTGTGTCATTTATGATTGGGCAACATTCATGTATTACTTTTACATTGTATAAAAACAATAAATTTATTCCCTTAGACCTATGCTAAACCACAGTAGTGCACACTCTAAGATGTACATAATGGTAACAAGGAAATTCATTGGCACTGTGGAAAAAAACAGAGAGCTATTCAGCACAGGAATCATATATAATATTTTTTCCCTCTATCTAGAGCTGAATGCTGAGGAGTGAATCATGACATTCCCCCTTTCAGGATTTTTCTTTTACTTTTTAAAACTATTTTTATTACATTTTATCTACTCACTTTGCACGTGTGTGTGTGTACATGCCTGTGCGCACATGCCATGGCACATGTGTGGAGGTCAGAGATCAGCTTTCATATGTCAGTGCTACCCTTCTAGGGTTTGAATCCAACAGATTGGACTCATGTCAACAGACTTGTTGGCAACTGCCCTTACCCTCTGAGCCATCCTGTTGCCCATACTTGTCCACTTTGTACCTTGGTTTACATTACAGAGAATTTTTTTTTTATCAAAATCTGTAAGTCTGGCATAAATGACATGGACTCTTCAGGAGAGAGTATGGTTATTGAGGGTAAATTAATATTTGGATGTGATAGAAACTTGGAGGCAAGTATTTTTAGTGAATGGTTAAGAAAATTTAAAAAAAAAATTTTAAATATTCTGGAAAATTCTCTTCTGGTTCCAAAGAATACTGTGAGGATTTGTTTTTTTACTGTGATTCTTTGCCCCAACTGCTCTTTGATCTCTTATGATCAGAAAATTACTCAACTGGGAGCCATACACATATGTGGCTACTATATAATAGGGTTCTCAAGAGCACTTTAGAAACTATTAGAACCAGGCAAATGCACTATCTGAAGATTAGCAACGTCCAAATGCAATTGCTGTCATTTATATACCCTCTCTTGAGGCCCAGAAAGTATCAGGCATGCTCCTGAATTATGACATTCAAGACTGAAGAATCCTAGAAATGTTAAGACTCTTCTCTGTTCACTAACATGTTAATCAGGAGCCCCAAATCAGCCTGAGAGGGGGTAGATACATATAAATATATGTACATATGTGTGTGTGTGTATGTATGTATGTTGCTATTCTTAACATACATACATATGTTAAGATGTATGCATGTACGTGTGTGTGTGTGTGTGTGTGTGTGTGTGTGTGTGTGTGTGTGTGTATGCTAGTATTCTTAGCTCCTGGTCATGGCAACAACCAAAATAATGTATACTAACTAGAAATACATTGTTAGTGACAAACTACTAGAGAAGTTCAGTTGTCAGTGGGTCAATAAGCATGTATGCAATGCCTTCTAAACAGGTAGTTACTACATGCTGGAAGCTGCTGGTGGACAAGTCAGATGCCTTTTCTGTGCTTATAAAACTTATAGTGATCTCAGTGCACAAAGCGCTAGGAAAGAAACTTCTAAGGTACTTTGGTAACTTATCATATACGCATAATTCTGTCTCATATAACAATGGGATAATAGTGGTCCTCCAACCACTATTATAATGGAGTTGAAAAACTACTCAGTCTATTGAATTCATGGCCCAGGTACTATGCAGCACATTAGACACATGTTGATGGTGATGTTGGTGTAAACAAGTTGGTAGTGAGCCAGGCAGGGTGGTACACATCTTTAATCCCAGCACTTGGGAGGCAGAGCCAGGTTGATCTCTGTGAGTTTGAGGCCAGCCTGGGCTACAGAGTGAGATCCAGGACAGGCGCAAAGCTATACAGAGAAACCCTGTCTCAAAAAAACAAAACAAACAAAACCAAAAAACAACACTCCCCCCAAAAAAAAACCAAGTTGGTAGTGACAGTTGCACAAAGATGCAGTAAAACATGTGCAAATATATTCAGCACATAATTCCTAATGTTATATCTATATATCAATGTATAAACATATATGTATAGATAGGTTGAGGTAGGTAGAGAGAATATATGCATAGATAGATATCTAATATGTATGCATTCTATATTTATATATAGATATATATGTAAAGATAGATGTAGATAGATAGATAGAATATATGTATAGGTTGATAGATATCTAATACATAAATGCATTCTATCTATACAATGGCTATTTCCTGATGGAAAGATCTAGAATCTGGTAGAATCTGGTGGTTCAGTTCAGGAGACTGGTCGTCTCAGCTGTTCTTCATTGGAATGTTTACATTGGAATCCTGAATTAGTATGTTCTAACATCAGTGAAGGAATGACACAACAACAGGACAGATGAACTGGCCAACAAGAGTGAAAGAAAGCAGGCAAAAAGCGAAAAGCTTCTTCCTTCATGCCCCTTCACTTGGGCTGCCACCAGGTGTGGCCCAGTCATGATCCAGTCAAGAAATCTCAAATGATCCAGTCAAGAAAATCTGACATCACCATGCCAGCAGCTGGGATTTAGTTGATTCCAGATGTAGTCAAGTTTACTAGCCTTCACAGGCAGTAGTAAATAGTTCATATATGCAATAGGCTGTATATTTTTAAAAATTTCACTGTGTTCCTTGATTGAATCCATAGATCACCTCAAGTGATTGACCGAGGTGTGTCCAGAGCCATCTTCCACACCTGAGGATCCCTGCTCCCTGGTCACCAGTGAAGCTGACACTGACTTTGTACTGAATAGAAGTTTTACATAAAACAAGCAGATTCCACGCTTTGGATTGGAAAACTGGACCACTGTGGAGGAAACAATGATTTCTCTAGGATCTTTGCTATTTCTCAAGTGCTGTGGAGGTGTAAAAGCTTTTAATAAATATGAGGTCCTTCAGCAAATTAAATTCTAAGTAGGTTGGGAAAGTAATTATTCTGTACCCATCACATCCTTTGTCCTACATTGCACAGAAAACAATCTGAGTCAGTTTCCCTGCCTCAGAACACAAGCGCCAGAATCTCTCCCTATTCAAGTACCAATTCTACTTCCTCCCAGGTCATCCTCACTTACCTGCGACCTGCATGTGCAGTCCTAGTTCAGAATCTCTTAACTTGTTACATGAATTATCACACCTGCTTCCCATCTGCCTTAGCCTGGTCACCCCTCCTAGACATCACTCAAAACCTTTCCCCACTCCACCCCAGATTAAATGGCAGCAGCTGTGACCTCTCCATTGCTCAGTCCAGAACTTTCTTTGGCTCCTATTATCTTGAATTAAATCAAATCAAATCTCATACTCTCCCTTTTCTAGGTGTTTCTTCTAAGCATTCTGTGCTTCATGTAGACCATTTGACACCTCATACTGTTCTTTGCTTTCTTGTTTCTAACTGATCTCTATAGCTTTTCTTCCTGCCTTTGTACTGTCTTCTTATCTTTACCTGGTGAAACTGTCTGCTCCATAAGATCTAGCCTAACTTTCACTCTGGCCCTCATCAGAAGTTACTGCATGGGCAATGGTGGTCCCTGCTCTTCTGATGACTTTGGGCTTTCTTGTATCTTTCATTGCATTTAAATTGCATATACCAGTCTTAAACACTGTTTTACAGTTAGTAGACTTACATACATTCTTTACACTTACTTCCAAAGGAAAGCAGTATTTATAACAAATGCTTGTGACTACTATAGCATTTAATTCACTGTCTTTTGCACATTATCATGGGCTAATTAAGAACCAACACTAAGCCGGGCAGTGGTGGCGCACGCCTTTAATCCCAGCACTCAGGAGGCAGAGGCAGACAGATCTTTGTGAGTTCGAGGCCAGCCTGGACTACCGAGCGAGATCCAGGAAAGGCACAAAGCTACACAGAGAAACCCTGTCTCGAAAAACAAAACAAAACAAAAACAAACAAACAAACAAAAGAACCAACACTATAGACATATGGGCCACTAGTGTCCTAATCACATAGTTCCTTCTATTGTGCATCCTGGCTCAGGTCCTCTGACAATCCTCCTATAACAGGGACAAGATCTAGTACATGTTTATCTGTGAGTTTCAATTCCCTGCCAATCTATGGGATTATTTAAACAAGCCCATTACATCCTCCAGTGGAAATTTTTGTTACCCAACTCTACCTTTCAAAATCTGACTCCCCAAACCCATGCTTATTTTTCTATTCTAAATGCAACTTCCATGGGGCCTGGCATGGGGTGAAGTGTCAAACTGGAAATGTGGACATTTACATATAGGAAGATATTGCTCTCCTCTTTCCAGTGTTGGAAGTCATATATATGTTCAATGATCCTTGTAATAATAGGGCAGGTGTACTTCTCCATCAGTATGGTCAAGAGGAAACAATTAATATTAGTGAGAGGACTGAGCAGACACCATAACAGGCTGCTCAGTCTTCTGTCAGAATTCAGGCCTCAGTT
This sequence comes from Onychomys torridus, assembly GCF_903995425.1. Classification (NCBI taxonomy): domain Eukaryota; kingdom Metazoa; phylum Chordata; class Mammalia; order Rodentia; family Cricetidae; genus Onychomys; species Onychomys torridus. Next base: position 28,750,535 of record NC_050454.1, on the reverse strand, counting down.
TCAGTTTCCTGAGACTGAGCAAGCAGCTCCTGAAAGAACCACAAACAATGGGACAATCAATCTCCAATGTCCCTGACAGCAGGGATGAGGGAGATAGTATATACCAAGCCTGGGCCACTGGCCCATCCCCTACAGTATCTCAAGACCATAACCAAATAAGGACAGAGCCTGGGACTTGACCAGGCTTCCCCAAAACTGGGAAAATTGTAGCCCGGAGCCAACTCCTAGTAGCCCTAGCCAATTAAAACATACTAATATGCCAGCATGCTGACACCTTTACTCTCATAAATGCTCTTGTTGATTGCATATATGTGGATGGTGGTCTTTTGTGGGACTTCTCCAGGACCCTAACACTAATAATTTCTAAATAGTGAAATTTATTTGTTTAGTTACTAAAAATGATGAAAGTCTTGGTTTTAAGACATTTCCAATTATAACACAAACTCTCTGAAGAGCCCAGATGATGCTTTCTGGGATTTACATTTCCTCATCAGCATGAAGTGACAGAAATCCAGGTCCTCAGGAAAGTTCTAGTAAGGAGTTAAAAGATAAACACTGAGATGTATTTGTCTTAGGGTTCTATTGCTGTGATGAGACCATGACCACAGCAACTCTTATAAAGGAAAGCATTTAATTGGGGTTGGCTTACAGTTTAGAGGTTTAGTCCATTGTAAGCATGGTGGAAAGCATGTTCACCAGCAGACAGACAGAGTGCTGGAGAGGAGCTGAGAGTTCTGCATCTGAATTGGCAGGTAGCAGGAAGAAGGAGTGACAGAAGGCCAGGCTTGAGCATCTGAAAACCTCAAAGCCCAAATCCCAGCAACACACTTTCTCCAACAAGGCCACGCCTCCTAATAGTGCCACTCCCTAAGGACCTTTGGAGGCCATTTACATTCAAACCACCACAATATTGGTTGGTCTTCTAAGACCTCAGCTGCCTTGCTAAGCTCAATATCCAAATGAGCAGTGAGACTTGCTGTCATGTAATAGTTTCCTGTGAGATTGAAATATTCCATACTACAGGGAAGCTCATTAGGCAAGAAGGTAAACAACTCAAAATAGCTTCAGAAAGTCCCTGAAGCTGACCAGATTCACTAGGCCCCTCCCTGCCAGCCAGAATAAGCAATAAAAGCTGAAAGTCCTCTTCAGAAAAAGTGAAGCAGATGTGCAAAGACAATTGAGACTAGACCAGCTTCCTAGAAGAAACAGAAACCAGCTAGCTGCCTAGAAGAGGTTTAGACCAGAGTCACTTGGAAAGGACACTCTCCAACCTTTTGGGCTCTATGCAGGCTGTGCAGAGTGCTCCTGGTTTACACACCAGGAATTTGGTGGCATTCATGCTTTGGTCTGGTGTGGGTTCCCTATTCAGGGTGGGTAAATGTGTGGCATCTTTCCAGAAAAAGTTTTATTTCACAGCAGTTGCAAATAACAACAACAACAACAACAACAAAAAAAATCCACAGAGTCGTATGTTTAAAGAAAATGTTCCTGGGCTCACATGGTATGACTAGATAGTAATTTGAATCCTTTTATATTAAAAATATCTAATTTAGCACAACAAAAGATCTCTCCTTGGGAGGGGATGACATTCACTCAATGTTAAGATGCTACCAAGGTTCAGAATATTTTAGAGACTTATTTGGAATATTTCATACCTGACTTGACACATAGAAAGTTCCTGTCTGATGTTATATCATTATATAGATAAAAATCAAAATTATTCAAGGCATAGCATGAAAGTAAGGCAAATAATATGTCAGGCAGGTAAATACAGTCTGGACTCAGTGCAGTTTGGTGATAAGTATTAGAGCCAGTGTTCTCTTGGGCCTAGTGAAATTATAAAATATCATTTTAATTCCTATTTTGTGAGGGACCTTCCAAAATAGCTGACTTATTGGCAGGAGGATAGTCTTCCAAGGTGACTACACTGAAGAAGTAACAAAATTTTAAATATTTAACTTGGGGCATATCTGCTCAGAAATAATAATATATTTTACCATGACTTATGAATATTTGTATGTATGTCATCATAAATTAATACTGGAATATATCAATTATTGATGCCTAAATTTGAAATGAATTAGAATGCTTCAAGTTTGAAATAAGTGTGAAGTAATCCTATAATACATTTATTCACAGAAATACAGGAGGTCACTGTAAACTGGAAGACCAATATAATAATGAAAAGTTGATGTTAAATATATGCTTTGTTTCAGTTTTAAGAAAAGTATGTGGGTGTGGGTGCATGTGTGTTCTATGTGCACCCATGTATGTGGGTGCATGAACCCATGTGCACACTCTCGGAGGTCAGAGGAGGATGCCAGGTGTCAAGCTCTATCACTCTCTGCTGGGTTCTTTTGAGACAGTCTCTCCCTGAACCCGGATCTGGACTGGTAGGCCTCAGTGAGTCTCCTGTGTCCATCACTCCTAGCAGGCTGGAGTTCAAAGTTTGCATGGCCATGTCTGGCTTTTTATGTAGGTGCTGAGATCCAAACTCAGGTCCTCATGTGCTGTGGAAGATTATTTTAATATTCATTCATTTATGTTGTGGAATATTTGTTTAATGGTGCAAAGATGTGTTGCATTCTTTTATGTTGCATTTGTTTAACTCTGTGAAGCTGTGTTACTTTGCCTGTCTAAAACACATGATTGGTCTAATAAAGAGCTGAATAGCCAAGAGCTAGGCAGGAGGAAGGATAGGTGGAGCTGGCAGGCAGGGAGAATAAATAGAAGGAGGAATCTTCTGGGAAGAGGAGATCAAAGATTGAGAAAATGAGAGAGGACACAAGGAGCCAGCCACCCAGCTACATAGCAAGCCACAGAGTAAGAAGTAAAGAAAAGTATATAGAGAAAGATAAAAGTCCAGAGGCAAGGGGTAGATGGGATAATTTTTAAAAAGCTAACTAGGTGGGTCTGGAGAGATGGCTCAAAGGTTAAGAGAACAGGCTGCTCTTCCAGAGGTCCTGAGTTCCCAGCAACCACATGGTGGCTCACAACCATCCATAATGAGATCTGGTTCCCTCTTCTGGCCTTCAAATGTATATGCAGACAGAGCACTATATACATAATAAATAAATAAATCTTTAAAAAAATAAAAATAAAAAGCTACCCCAGTCTGGGCTACCAAGTGAGTTCCAGGAAAGGCACAAAGCTACACAGAGAAACCCTGTCTCAAAAAAACAAAACAAAACAAAACAAAAAGATAGCTAGAAATAAGCCAAGTTAAGACTGGCTATTAATCAGAAAGAATAAGTCTCCATATGATTATTTGGGAGCTGGGTGGCAGGCCCCTCAAAAGAGCAAAGAGTAAAAACAACCAACTACACTCATAGCTATGAAAGCTCTGTTGCCCACTGACCAATCTCTCCAGTCACCAACAGACTGAAAAATATGAAAAACTGAAAAATATAAAACGTCTCTGTATAAAAGAATCATTTTCCTTATACGCACAGAGAGATAAACGCTGTGACATTTTGTGTATGTTTATGTATTTGGGGTCTATGTTGATGTTTGCCTGTGCTTGACTATATTTTTAAGAACTAGTCTTGATCATTAATATTTTTTACAAAATTTTTTCTGATAACCTGAATCAACACAAGAGTCTTTTCTAAATTCAGAATGTTTTCAAGAGAGATCCAGGTGTTCCTCTTTTGCCTGAAATGAATTTCTTCGAAACTGCTCATATGAAACCAAAGACTTATCTTTGCCTTTATCATCGGGCTGGTGTTTTTTGTTTTGTTTTGTTTTTTCTCTCATTTTATCTTATCAGCAGAAAAATACAACAGGAAATTACATCCATGTTGCTGGGTAACCAAGGCAAGCTCAGAGGAGGTACTAGGCTTCACATCAACTAGAAATCAGAAACAGTCGCAGACCGAGCAGCCTCCAAACAATAGCTATGGCCCACTTTCCAGCCTGAAGTTCGTATCTTGTCATCTTTGAAGTGCCAGATTTTTTTTTTTTAAGGGACAATATCAGAACCTCAATCTGTCCTTCTAAAGACCTTTAGCACCATTGTTTCCTTTTGAATCAGAAAGCTGCAGCTTTCATATCACTAACATTATTAGATCACAGGTTGGTTCATCGTGTTACTGTTTTCAATGAGCTCATGGTTGATTTATTACCCCCCCCCCTTTTTTTTTAAATCACCTTATCCTTTCCCCTAGGCCGCTCATTGGCTATTAAAATGAATGCCGGTAATAGATTGCTCACACCTGTTAGGAATAATGGCCTTTCCCAAGATAGTCTTGGTTTAATCTAAACCCCAATAAGCAAACACGAGAGAGCACTGGGTAATAATAAAATCTCGGCTTTGCCAAGGACAACGGAAGGTCATCACCCTACCTCCTCCCTCGCAGAGTTGCTGAGACTCTATGGGAGTCATTTAAAGGCTTTAGGCTGTCCAGACATGCCACTGAAGTTCACTATACTCCACATCTAGAGCAGGACATAGGAGACATACAGAGTCTGCCATGCTTCCATGTTTGCGCCTGTGGACAAAGCTCAGAATAGAACACACAGTCTCCTCCAACCAATTCTATTCACCCTTGCCTGAACACAGGGAAGGACTTCAGAGTATGGAGACATAACTGAATTCAGAATCCATACACTGAAGCTAATGTACTAATAAGCCATGAAACACTGTCATAAATTACTTAAAGTAACTGGTACTTGTCCAATTAAATGAACAAACTACATCCTGCGAGGTAGTGGCCTTCAGGATTTATAGCCGTTGTTTATTTGCATGCTAATTTGCCAAATTTCATTAAGTGACTCTAGGTCTATTCATTCACCTTACCTTAATGACCCAGGCTCTATAGTGCTCATGTTTTCAGCTCTCTATTCTTCTAGTCAAGTGCATGGCATTTTAATCTCCATAAGTCTCCTTTCACATCGACTGCAGAGACCACGCACAAGCTGCAAATGTGCAGACAGACTGTGTTACACATGATGGAGTAGGGCAGCTGACAGGGGAGTGAAGCTAGGATGCCAGGGATCCTACACACAAAGACCATCAGGGGAAAATGGACGGAGCCTTCCAGACTCATTCCCGATCTGCTGACAGAGGCAGCAGACTTCCTGACATAGATCAACATGGCAAGCAGAGATAATACTTAAGTGAAAAGAGACAAGAAGTAGGGGGAGGCATACCATTACTTTCTCAATGAGATTTATGCAAGCTTATATATACAGACAAATCAACAGCTACCTTACCAATGCCCCCTTCTCCTGTATTCCTTTTGCTCCAGAATAAACATGTGCTCTTAAATAACTGCTGCAATTTTATTGGTAAAATCAGCGCAAAGTAGCTCATAGTATACTTCAAACATGTGAATAGTTGAGAAATTAAAAATAAAATAGAGGTTCACTAAAGAAACACACTAAAGATAAAAACATAACCACCATCAGACCATGGCAGACAGACCCATGCTTCGTGACTCTTCTGGGGGCATTGCTTCTAAATGGCTGCCCACCTAGCATAGGGCAGTGGCAGAGCCAAGAATCAACTGCATCCAAGTCCAGACTGGAGAATTCATGAGATACTTGAAGGCACATGGATGAGGTGTTACTTGTAGTAGCTTGAGTGACTTGGCCAAGTGCATCATCAAACAGCCACTATGGGCGAGGAATTCCAAAAGCTGCATCACTGGAGTTGTCTGCACAACTGGCAGGCAGCTACTTCACTGACGAATTGCTCCTCCTCCAGAAACAGTTTGCTCTATCCTTGCAGGTGAGGCTTGGTGGGAGTCTTTAAGTTTCATAGACAACTGCATCCTGTTTGTCTAATTTCTTATGAATTGCACAATCCTAGGGATTCACCCCCATCTTAGTTAGGGTTTCTATTGCTATGAAGAGACACCATGACCACAGCAATTCCTATAAGGGAAAACATTTAATTGGGGTGACTTACAGTTTCAGAAGTTTAGTCCATTATCACTATGATGGGGTGTGGAGGGACTTGGTAGTATGTACACAGACGTTGTGCTGGAGAAGGAGCTGAGAGTTCTACATCTTGATCTACAGGCTACAGGAAGTGAACTGTCTACCACACTGAGTGAAGCTTGAGCAAAGGAGACCTCAAAGCCCACTCCCACAGTGATACACTTCCTCCTACAAGGCCACATCTACTCCAACAACACCGCACCTCCTAGTGCTGCAGCTCCCTTTGGGGGCCATTTTCTTTCCAACCACCACAACCCCCTTTTTCTCCAAGAGGAATGTTTCAATGTGAAAGAAATAGCCAATTAGTAACAACTGCTCCTTTAAATTCCTGTCTCCTTTAGCTATATTTAGAAATACAAGATTATTTCCATAAAAATAACACCTGATGAAATTATAATTAAAAACATGAAGGATTCTGCTATATCTACTCAATTTCATTAAGACTGAAACAAGAAAGATTATATTCTTGCTATCATTACAATGACTATTATTAATACTAAGAATAGATCTTTTCTAATGAAAGTATGATTTAAAGCTTACAGAGAATAGCTTACATTGTGTGGGGGCCATATTTCTTCCTGTTTAAGTCACATTTTCTAATCATCTTGTAAACATGAATTGACAAATACTTACATCAAGGACTTTGAAAGCAGTGGTGTCAATCAAAAACACATCACAAGAAGTGCCTTGACAGCTCGACATCCAGGACCTGGATGATACAGGCCATAAGCCACTTAAACATCCTTTCATGTATCCATAGCACAAGTTGCTCAGAAATCACATTGCAAATGTTCTGATGCCTGGCAGCAGCATTCATTTTAATTTTTGCTACCCTCTATCAGCAAACACTTTCCAGTCCGATCAAACCTATTTATTAACTTGTGGCTCTAGAATGCTGCTTAAAAAGACAAAAACAAAACAAAAACAAACAAAAATGAGGAAAGAAGGAAATGAGGAAAGAATGAGGAAAAAAGAAGGGTAGGGTAAAGTAGCAGCTGGCCTATTGCCTCCTTACCAAACATAGAGATGGGGGAAAAAAACCATATCGTCAATAACAAACAAAATATCCTGGAGTGTAGTACACAATAACATTCAAGGTCTCACTCTGTAGACTGTGGTTCTGAGCCCAAGAGCACAGACAGCATCTGTCAGTTTGTGAAAGATGCTGACCCAGGCCAAGTTCAAGATGCAATGAATCAGACTCAGCATTTTCCTGTTTTCTACAATGAACTTCAACTGGGCTCTTCTGACATCATCAACCCTACCTTCAGCCTTTCTGCCACAAGACGTTTGTTAAGTCACGTTAGAGGGACCTTCCCTATCCTTGCTTATCTGATTGTGTTACTGATTCACACTTCATGGGTATGATTTTAGCCTACTTTTGGTTAAGAAATCTGCTGGATAGTTCCACTTTTTTTTTTTAACAGATACATAGTATTTTTACTTATTCTTTCAGAACTTCACACACAGGGATGTTTGGAAAAAAATGCATATGGAAACTATCATTCCATAATCTTCAGATACATATGAATTTAAATGAAGTAACATTACATGGAGGATAGTGACCATGCTATAAGCCATAGGTTCCCTAACTTTAATATACATAATATGTAATTAAATATATAAAATATGTAATTAAGTATATATATTTTATATATATATGAAATTTCAATTACTTATGCTGGGAACTGAATCCAAGGCCTTATGCATGCTAGGTATACACTACCACTGAGCTATTTCCAGACCTCAAACCCCTTACACTTAATATTTTCTCTTAAAAATTTTCACCATGGACCCCTCCCCCTGTTTTGTCTATAAATACTCACTTGTTCCAGTTGTGTTTGGAACTGGGCCCAATATCTGTCCTCTCCTTGAGTACTCCTGCACAGTGTCTCCCTCAGTATTTTAATTAGTGTCAGAGTAATTTTTCCTTAACATTATGAAGAATCAAACCTAAAAATTAGTAGTGTAGTAGATTAGAAATCTGTATTCATACCTTGCTCTGATACTGCTGCTGTTGCTAAATCATAGGACCATTGGCAAGTGGCCTACTCTGTCTGGTGTGTGGCTGTTTAATTCAAATAATGTGCTTGAAGGCGCTCCCTAGTCCTAGCTTACAACGCTTATTATGTTAGCTCTTAGTGTGGTCCCCACATCCTTGAATAGAAAATAACCTTGAAGAGCATCATTTCAACTCACAGTCTTCTCTTAGTGGGGCTCTCTTTGGAGGGCTATGGCAAAGGCTCTGGGGTAACTGTATTCTCCTGGGCGATGATGCGATAGTGCTTTCCCAGAACGGATAAGTGCTGCTATTGGAGCTGGCTTTCTATAGACTGAAAGTAGAAGTGAAATTCAGTGGAACACTCTCCAATTCTGGAAATAGAATGAGTCCCCAAATGTAACATGTCAAGCAGGCTTATCACGTTTATCCTTCTGCCCAACAGAAACCATGCAGCAATCTTAGTGATTCAGTTGTGAGTCACCCACTCTCTGACTTGTTTCCTGAGTCATTCCCAGAGTTATCTATAAGCTGGACAGCATTAGGGACTTTTAGTATTATCTGTGTCAAAGGCCTGTGGAATAACAAAAGCCCCAGAAAGATGTTACACTCAGCAATGCCAAGGAAGTCATGCTGCCTCCAGCCATCAGTGGAAAATGTTGAGGAGCAGATGACACTTGGTTGTCATTCCCTAAGTTCTCAAGCAGTGGGGATGGGAGCAGGAAAGATGATCCAGCAGTTCAGAGTACTTGCTGCTTTTGCAGAGAACCCAGCTTCAGTTCCCAGCACCCACATAGCAATTTACAACCATCTTTAGCTCCAGTTCCAGAGGATACAGTTTCATCCTCTAATCCCAGAGGGCACTGCATGCATGTGGTATAAAAACATACATGCAACAAAGCACACACATATATAATATCAGATAAATCTTTTTTTTTATTTAGGAACATTTTTTTTTTTTTCTGTGTAGCTCCAGCTGTTCTGGAAAGCGTTATATAGACAAGGGTAACCAGGAAGTCAAAAGGCTCCTACTCTTCCTCCATTTTGAGTCTTAGGATTAAAAGTAGACCCAATGCCAAGGTAATTAAAATATATTGTATAAAATATTGTTCTCAAAAGCCAGTAATTTCTTTGCTGTGTATTCCAGAAGGGCTGATCAGTTAAAGCATTTGTAGAAGAAGAAACTATGCAACTCGTCCATTTCAGTCACCTGTGGTTCCACCAGCCTCATATGAGATCACATGTAATTGAAAAAGTTCAATGTAATCTTCCTGGACCGGTGTGTCTCTGAGGCTTAGGGTGCATTCCTGAGAGCAAGGCTGAGACCTGAAGATTCATCTCCACGCATACAAGACATTTGCCTTCATTTACCTCTAGCTATTATCTCACATTAATTTATTCCTTGGCTGTTTTCCTCTTTTTCTTTGTCTCCTCAAGACTGGAGATTGAATCAGAGACCTGGTCATAATAAAAATGAAAAGAGGTGTCCTACTCATAGAAACTTCTTATCTCCATCTCCTTTTTTTTTTTTTCAAATGAAAAGTTCTGGTCACATACCCCTAGTTGAGCTCAAAGTCACTCTGTAGCCCAAAATAAATCTTTAAAAAGAAAAACCGGGAATGAAGTTTTTGGTCAGACATATGGAATGGTGGAGAAACAATGAAACACAGTCTGACAGGGAGATACAGGTGTCTCAGTTAGGGTTCTTATTTCTTTGAAGACACACCATGACCATGGCAACTCTTTTAAAGGAAACATTTAATTGGGGTGGCTCACTTATAGTTTCAGAGGTTCAGTCCATTATCATCAAGGTAGTGTGCAGACAGACATGGTGCTGGAGAAGTAGCTGAGAATCCTATATCTTGCAGGCAACAGGAAATGGTCTCCAAGACACTGGGTGGTATCCTGAGCACAGGAAACCTCCATGCCTGCCCCCTTAGTGACATACTTCCTCTAACAAGGCCATACCCACTCCAACAAAACCACACCTCTTAATAGTGCCACTCCCTATGAGATATTGGTCATCAATTACATTCAAACTACCACAACAGAGTAGACAGTGTCTGCTCAGTAAATTAAAAACAAAAAACAAACAAACAACAAAAAAAAAAAACAAAGAAGAACACACTGCTCATAAAGTAATGGTTATAATGCTTTCATCACCGTCTGTCCAAACAAGGAGGAAACTGCACAAAGAACAACCCTCTAAGGGTTAAACGCACCCTTTCTTATCTATTTCAAGGGCAGCCTTAACAGAGGACTGAGCTTTTTCCCAGGGCCATAGCACATGGAAAGAAAACAGAGAATAATACAGATAGAATAAAATAAAATCTGTTAAAACTTTTAATACATGACTTTCTCATCTATAAAAATAAAACAATAATGAGACACGACTATGTCCAAAGAGTTTGAGGGCTGCAGGGAGTCAGAGGATTTCTACAGTGCAGTGTTTGGCTTTAGTGTCCAGTTACCGTTAGGTCTTCTTTCACACCGCCTCTCGTCTTTACTCTAGTATTCACAGCTGTGTCACCTTGCAAATATTAAGATCTACCTTGCAGGCTCATTGTAAGACTGGATAAGGTACTTTAAACAAACCAGCCATAGTAAGTCCACTGTGGAAGATATTAATATTGTTTTGTCATTCTTGTTAAACATCTTTAAAATTTAAATATAGAATTTAATTTTTAAAAAATTTTTGTGAGTGTTGTATATGCATGTGGATGCCTATGTGAAAATGCAGGTATTTGTGCTTGTGTGATATCTCACACAGACACACAGACACACACACACACACACACACACACACACACACACACACACACACACGCCAGAGAAAGTCATCACAGATCTTCTTCATCTGCTTATTACAAGAAGTAAGTTTCTATTGGCGTGTGTGTGTGTGTGTGTGTGTGTGTGTGTGTGTGTGTGTGTGTGTGTTTGTTATGTATATGTATATGTGAGTAAAGGGAGCAAAGGTGTGGTATGTTAGAGTGCCTGGTTTGTTAGAGGCCAAGTACAACTTTGGGGAGTGAGTTGTCTCCTTTCACTGTGGATTTTGGGCACAGAACTCAGATCATCAGGCTTGTGTACCATGTGGCTGTACCTACTGGGACATCTCACCTGGCCCTCAGCCTTATTTTAACTGAACATGAAGCTGTCTATTTTGGCTTGGCTGGCTGGCCAGCAAGCTCATGGGATCTAACTCTGTTCCATAGCACTGGGGTATAGGTGTGTTCATCTTTTATGTGAGTCAGGGGATTCAAACTTAGCCCCCTTTACTTCTGCAGCAAATACTCTTATTCACTGAGCCATCTCCTCAATCCCTAAATATCTTCTTTCTAAAAGACATAGTTACAAGAAGAATGATAAAATACTTTATGATGATGGATAATATCACCCAGCTTGGGAGGAATGCACTAGGAAATGTGGGGAGCACTTTTCTGTATGGTATGATAGCTCAGAACACTATGGGGAGTTAAGAATGCCAAACACCTGAAGAACAGAGGACACTGTTGTTGTGTGGAATTGTTCTGTCTTGGCTGCCACTCACCTCTCCATTGAGGAACACAACATTGCTTAAGCTCTTCTTCTCTACAGGGCTCAGAAAGATGAAGACAACTGATGGAGGAAGCAAAGGAAGTTGGCCTTGAAGTCAAAACTAAACTTTAAATTGATTGTACTGCAGAGATTTTTCCCATTCTTTGCAATGGCATCAACAGAGAAGACATATCTATATTCTGTAACTGCAGCGGCACTTGCTACTACTCAAAGACACAAACTTTCCAAGAAAGCCTGACAGTGTACTTTCTTGCTGTCTTGAAAAGATCAAGAAAAAGAATGATTATTAATTTTTTTGTAAATAATGACAGACTAGCTTTTTTCACTGGCTCTGTTACAGTAAAGGCTGGAGTGGTTACTTGGTCCCCTAGAACACACTATTAAAGAAGTGAAGGTCTCATTCTCCTCCAATGGGCTCAGTGACTTTATGAAGAGAAAGACCTTGTTCTGCTTGCTCTATAATCATAGAAGGCTATGCATGCATGTCAGGGTAAATGTCTAAGAAATCACACTTCCAGTCACCTCTAATCATAATGGCAAGAAACAGCTCAATTACTTCTGATGAACTCCATTCAAGCTCAACTCCTGTTAGTCTATTTTTACATCTGTGGAACATCTAATGGTTGCAGGTCCCTATGCTAGATGCTGGCTTACTAAGATGATTCAGACACAGTACTTGGCTTCAAGGTACCTAAGTCATGAGGGAATAAGAAAATGTAAGTAAATCATTTCAATGTGCTGTAGCTAGTATTATGACAGAAGGGGAATTATAGGTTTATGGAGTAAGCCTAAGTACGAAATTGACTTTGATTAGGTGTGTAAGCACTTTGAATGATACAGATACACCAGCTTCCTGAAGCTAACCAGAGGAACAACACTAATTATAATCAAAAAGAATATATGCAAGCACAGATGTGTGTATTTGCCTCTTTCAAATGCATACATTTGATTTAGGGTGAACGTAAAATACGATGATCTTGACTGTTGCCTGCATACTACCTGTGTGTCTTTTGGAATGGTACTAAGGCTCCTTTACCATCAGTTTACTCAGCTGGGAAGCATGTAGCAGTAGCTGTGCTCTCTAGCCCTGGGCATTGTCACAATGGAGGGAGAAAATACCTGTGAAATCTTTGTAAGCAGTATGAGTGACAGAGAGATTGTCCCATCACCATACTACTCCCTCCCAGGAACACCGCATTTCTCCACTTGCTCTAGCTGAAAGGATAATTTGATTCACTTTGCAACTGGAATATTAGTGAAAGTGACATCTACCCCAAGCAGTCAGAGTGGCTAGTCTTCCCTCACAAATTGCCTGTGCAGCAGCCTTGGAGGCTGTGTGTCCCATGTGGCATCAGCTAGGCGTGGGAAAGAAGCTTGTACAGTCTATACAGGACTTGGTTTGAACAGGAAAACAAAGATTTTGTCTTTGCAAAAGGTGTTAATGCCCATGTATTTCTGCCTCGTAGCCTATGTCACACTGACTAGTTCATAGAACACATAAAAATTATTACTTTGAAGCATACTGCCACAGGTAAAGGGCTTCATTATCTGATAGCCTTGAGGTATATACTGCATTTTGGCAAAGCCACAAGCTCAGTGGTCTTTAGACTGTTTAGGAATCTCTCACTGAAACACTCTTCTGAGACAGATGTGGTGGCATCTGCCTGAGCTCCCAGCACTTTGGAACCTAAAGCAGGAAAATCATTAGTTCAAGGTCAACCTAGGCACATAACAAGTTTGAGGCCAGTTTGAGGATATAACAAGCTTGAAGGTAGCCTGAGCTGCATAAGGGCCTTTCTCTAAAGTAAGTGAAACAACAGAAGAACCTATAAAATCTTCTATCTCCTGTTTCCATTCTCTGCCCCCCTCCATTAAATATGAATGTTAGCTTGCATTCTGAAATTTTTCTTCAACTACCATGTCACCATGTGTCTCTTACACTAAAATCGATACTCTACACAGATGAAGGATGCCTAGGTGACAATTTTATTCCTATCAGGAGCCAGCAGCTTTAAAAGCGTCTTAGCTGTTCAACCAAGATGTTGCTCACAAGTGAAGGATTTTCCACCTTCTACAGGGGGATTTATTACTTATGGGGAATTATCAAAATGTGTACTTCAAGTAGATGGACTCTTAGTGCTGACTTGTTCATCATAAGTAAAGGCATTTGAAACCCCCATCAAAGTAGATATCTTTTCTTTTTATAAATATAAGCTTTTATCATAGTTGTGCTCAGTTAATATACATATGTCATTACAAATATATTATTACATGATCTTAAAATGTTCTTAAAGTGTCAGCTTACTTGTTCTGTAATTTGATTTCATTCATAATCAACTTTAATTCTAGGATGGTTTACCCCCTTGACTAACTCAGAGGTATTAATGCTCATGAGAAAAACAGCTTTATCAAAACCTCATTATAAAGGAACAGGCCACACCAGCCACAACTGTTGCCAAGCCCAACTGTCATCAGAGAGGCTTCATCTAGCAACTGATGGAAACAGATGCAGAAATCCCACTGCCAAACATTAGACAGAGCTCTGGAAATCCTGCAGAAGATGGGGAGGAAGGATTGTAGGAGCCCGTGGTGTCAAGGACATCCCCAAAAGACCCACATGACCAACTAACCTGAGCCCGTAGGAGCTCTCAGAGACTGAACTGACAACCACGGAGCCTACATAAGACCAACCCTAGCCCTCTACATATATGCTACAGTTGTGTAACTTGGTCTTCACGTGAGAATCCTAACAGTGGGAGCAGGGGCCCCCTCTGACTCTGTTGTCTGCTTTTGAGACCTATTCCTCCTACTGGATTGCCTCATCCAGCCTTAACAGAAGAGGGGGTGCCTAATCGCACTGCAACTTAATACACCATGACTGGCTAATGCCCACCTGTATCTGAAGAGAAACAGTGGAGGAGGAGTGGATGGGGTGGAGCAGGGGGGAGGGACTGAGAAAAGGGGGGAGGGGAAACCTTGGGAAGTAAAAACAAAAAGAAAACAAAACAAAAAAGGAAGTAAGAGAAATATTTAGTTATTCAGGGCACTCAGTTCTCAATGGCATTGAAGATAGAAGTCATTCAGCATTTTCAAAGTCTACACGAATGTGTTCTCAGACCATATGAGATCACTGCCTTGGATTCATAATCCAGGAGTGAGTTAGAACTTGGATATGGGTCACTTATAAATCAAAATGGAGTCTTTGATATGATATATTTCTTTTAGTTGATGAGACCATCTGTTTTCTCTATTCTTTGATGAAGACTATGTAATTAATTTAGAATTTTAGTTATCATAGTTAAAAGTCTTTTACAATACCATGTGTTACTTATCTAAGAGACCAAATTTTATACACAGATTTAAATATTTGTTTGATAAAATGAATTTTATAATTGCTATGTAATTGAGTAGGAATGTTCTAAATAGGACTAACTCTCCTAACAGAATTCTTCGATGGTTAAAGCCACAGAAGACTATTCAAAAAGTAGTATTCATCTACTTAGGAAAACAGAACCAAAATCTAAACACTGATTTTAAAGTCCATTTCATAAAACATAATAAAGTTTTTTTAAAAACCCCGTCACAAGAAAAGAAGGAAAGGAAGAAAGGAAAGGAAGGAAAAGAGTGGGGGAAGAAAACACTATTGAAATATACTTTTTATTGTAGTCAAATACTCTGTGCATAATATGTTTATAAGATCGATACATTTAAACTTCATGAGGAGGTCCTTCATACCTACTGAAGGGACTATAGCAGAAATGAATGTGCTGTGGCCAAAGTGGTAGAGGACTTGCTTAGCATGCCCAATGTCTCGTACCATATAAACCATATAAACATGTGCATGGTGGTGCACACCTGTAATCCCAGAACTTGAGAGGTAGAGGTGGAAGCAGGAGGATCAGAAATTGAAGATTATCCCTGGTTATATAAATTTGATGCCAGTTTATGGTGCCTGATACCTGTCTTACAGAGCAGGAAAAGAAAGAAAGAGAGACAGAGAGGGAAGGAGGAAAGGAGAGAAGAGAAGAGGAGAGGAGAGAAGAGAAGAGAAGACAAGACAAGACAAGACAAGACAAGACAAGACAAGACAAGACAAGACGAGAGAAGAGGAGAGGAGAGGAGAGAAGACAAGAGAAGAGAAGAGGAGAGGAGAGGAGAGAAAAGAAGAGAAGAGAAGAGAAGAGAAGAGAAGAGAAGAGAAGAGAAGAGAAGAGAAGAGAAGAGAATCGTGGACAATGGTAAGAGCTCATGAACATTTACAGAAATTAGAACTGTTGCTAGGGATAGGAAATGATGTAATTAATCATTGTAGAAAACAGTTCATGATTACTTACAAATTAAGGCTAGAGTTACTATAGTCACAAGACTTCTCCCTTAGGAATAGACAAGAAGAAAGGAAAACATATTTATATAAAAATGTACATTATTCATAATAGTAAAAAATGAGAAGTCCATTACCTGATGAATAGATAAACAAGATGTGGCATCTCCAGAGCATGAAATATTATTTGGCTACAAAACTGAAGGAACCTTTGATGGATGCTGTGCCTCTGAAACTTGAATACACTATGTTAGATGAAAGAAGACACAAAAGGCCACCTGCAGCATTTCATTTTCGGGAACTGTGCAAAATGACACATCCCACACATGAAAAAGGTTTTGTAGCACTGAGGGGATACAGAGAAAGGACATAGGAAGCAATTACCAATGGATACAGGACTTCTTTGGGGGTAAGAACTAAAACAAAATTAAATGTAGAGATAAGAGAAGTAGAGAAAAGTTGACCAATTGGCACTGAGTTACAGTAGATAATTAAGGTGATTAGAGATAACTATTAGGGACTGGACATTTTACAAAATCTAGGCTATTTTTTTTTTTCTTTAGTCAGGATTTTCAACCTGACTGGATTAAGTAATGCCTAAAGCAAACCTTTAGGCAAGTCAGTCAGAGCATTTTGAGACATGATGAACTAAGACAGGGAGAAGCCATCTTGGATGTGAAAGGCAGGAGTTTTACAGTCTGGTGGTCTAGAGAAAATAAAGAAGGAAGGGGAAAACCAAATAGCACATGCACACACATGCATGCTCTCTGCTTCCTGACAGCTACTGCGACACCTGTTGGTGGGTAGCTCAGGTTTGTAGAAGAAAGCAAGCCAGTAAGCAGCATTGCTCAGTGACCTATCTGTGCTTCAGTTCACACCTCCAGAGCTCCTACCCTGGCTTCCCTCAGTGATATGCTGTAATCTGCTAGTTAAAACAAACCCCTTCCTGGTGTTTATCACAAGAACAGCAAACTTGAGCAGTGTTTGAGTTCTTTAGGTCAGGCATTTTGCTGGAGTGACAAAAATGTGTGAATAATTAAAATAGTACCAGAGAAGTGAGGTCTTTGTTGGAACTCTTGCAAACAATGTAGTTGAGAAGCATTTTAATTGGTTTGCAGGAAGAAAATGAAAAGTTTTGATGAAGGGATGCAGATTAGTGAAGCCCTATGTAGACTGATGTAAGGGCCATTTTAGTGAGCAATTCTGATGGACACCAAGGATACCAGAGTGCTGAGAGGGATGAGGTCAGGAACAACTGCACTCATGAGGTTCCTAATAGGAAACAGAACTTGATCCGCAATTGTGTTCAGATTACATTGTGGTAGAGCTTGTGAATATTGTGAATGCCCTGGAACTTCCTGGGAGATGAGTTTAAAGGGGATAGACTAATTTATGGAGAAAACTTGAAGGCAGCCTAGCATCTAGATTGTGACATTCATTTTGCTGACCCTTCTTATGATGGTGTTCAATGAAAATTCTGAGCAAAAAGCTGAGGGCTGGACAAACGTCAATTGAAAAGAAGAGTTTGCAGAGTTATAGGCAAAGTGTGGCTGCTAAAAAGCAGAGCACTTCCAACAAAGGCAGCAGAAGAGGTATTTTGAGCACGTCTTAGGAATATGGCATCATTCTACCCAGCATGTGTATAAGAGTATGAAGATTTTATAGTTATTGTGAACTATGTTGCTTTGTAAAATGAAGTTCCCAGAAAAGGAAAATCCACACTGTAGTTAGAGTTTTCTTGCCTGGCCCAGTCAGGACAAATCTCTCTCACCCGCCAGTCCCACAGTCACTCAGACCCAACCAAGAAAGCACACAGAAACTTACATTGTTTAGAAACTGTATGACTGTGGCAGGCTTCTTGCTATCTGCTTCTTCTATCTTAAATTAACCTATTTCTGTTAGTCTACACTTTGCCACATGGCTTGTGGCTTACCAGTGTCTTTACATGTTGCTTTTCATGGCGGCGGCTGGCAGTGTCTCCTCCAGCCTTCTATTTCCCAGAATTCTCTTCTCTCTTGTCCTGCCTATACTTCCTGCCTGGCCACTGGCCAATCAGAACTTTATTTACACAGAGCAATATCCACAGCACCACACCTATGGGGAATTTTCTATAAGGACAAATGACTGAACTTCGTGATTATGGAGAGTTAAATGTTACAGGTGAGAGCCAAATCATCTTGGGTTATTTTTAATCCCTTTGAAAGCCAGTCATGTAACTACAGATGCTGGAAATTCATGTGTGCAACAGTCATGTCATTGCAGAAGACATATTTCATAACACTCCTCTCCATCCCTGAGCAAGACCAAGTCAGTTAAAAGCCTACCACGAATAAAGGAGCCCCAGGCCCCACTCTCGGCTGGGAGCTATAGGCAGTTAATGGTTGCTGGAGGACAGTCACTTTTCGTTGGGGGTATGATCACTAGGCTGTCTATGCCCTAGTGGTTAAAGACAAACCCACATGCATTTGGGCAGCACTAATTGGATTCAGTGGCTCAGCTGGATGTCTTTACATACACACACACACACACACACACACACACACACACACACACACACCGGGTGGGGAGATGATATGAAGGTAAGAGGGATATGTCTGGGGGCCTAGAGACTTGCATGGGAGACATGAAGGGTGTATATGATGAAGATATATTGTGTCCATGTAAGAAGGCAGGATGACCCAGAGACCTAGGATAGAACCAACCACAACTGGAAAAAAAAGCCAATGTAATGATGCCTAACAATATTCTGTTGTATTCATAGACTCATGACTACCCCAATTGTGACCCTAGATGCAGAGACCCACAGTCAAATATTAGAATAAGCTTGTGGAATCCTGGTGAAGAGAGGGAGGAAGAATTCTAACAGCCAGAAGGGTCAAGGGACACCACAAGAAAACCCATAGAATCAGCTAACCTGGACTCATAGGAGCTCACAGGGACTGAACTGACAACCAGGGAGCCTGCATGGGACTGACCTAGGCCTTTTGCATATATATTACAGTTGTCTAGCTTGGTCTTCTTTTGGGACTCCTCACAGTGGGAACAGGAGCTGTCTCTGACTCTTTTACTGGCTTTTGGGACCCTGTTCCTCATACTGGCTTGCTTTGCTTAACACAAGGGGAGGTGCTTAGTCTTACTGAAACTTGATATATGCCATGTTTTGTTGATATCCATGGGAGGCCTGCCATTTTCTGAATAGAAACAGAGGGGGAGTGGATTTGGGGTTGGGGGCAGAGGGGATGAGAGGGGAGTAGGGAGGGGAAACTGGGGTTGGAATGTAAAATAAATATTTAAAAAAAAAAAAAAAAGGAAAGAGCTCACAGGTACCATCAATGTCAGAGATGGAAATGCAGGGCTGCTCAAGGTTATTGGAGTCCAGATGACTATCCTGTCAGATTTTAGATACTGAGCTTTAGAGTTTTGTTTGTGCTATGTTATACATGGGTCTTGTTTTGGTCTTTTGGGCTGGGAATGTTTTTCTGCACAATCCTATATTGAAAGTATGTAACTAATTTTTTTCTATGGTAGAAGAATTCACTGTTAAGATAGGGTTTTGAGTCTCAGAAGAGAGTTTGGACTTTGGGGCTTTTGAATAGTATCAGGACTATTAGAGACCACGAGGAAATTTAGAGAAAAACTAAGTGCATTTTTTTATGAGAGGAAAATGAGATTTGGAAAGGGAAGAACAGTGGAATTTTGTGATGTAAAGTCATGTGTGACATGCTTGGATATCAAGCCAGTAAAGAATGCACTTATGATAATTAATCTTGTCAACTTGACTGGATTAAAAGGACTGTGGACACACACCTCGTGGTGAGTCTGTACAGTGTTTCCGACAGGGTTTAATCTAAGGAGGGAAGAATCACACTAAATATGAGCAGCACTGTGTAAGAGCTGGGTCATAGGTTGACTAAACCAGAGGCCAGTCTCTGTCACCTTCTACTTCTACGGCCATACCTTCTTCACCTCTGAGACAACACATCCACTTCCCTCTTGGAGCTGCTTCTGCCAAGTATTGCATCCCAGTAAGCAATGAACAAAGTAACTAATACAGACCTCTGTATAGAAAGAACAGCATGGACAGAATCCTAGAGTTATCAAATAACAAGGTAATGCTGTTATCATTGGCTCATACTTTTAAAAAGCTAGTATAATTGTTATCCCACTTTAAACTTTTTGTTTCTTAGATATATAAAGCAATATGTGTTGGTTTCAAATATTAAAATTATACAGAAATGTGTGACCAAAGAGTTAGTTCTTTATGATTGCCACTTTCAGAGATATGCCATTGTATGTCTGATATATATTGTGTGTGTGCCTAGATCTTTTTTCCTCATATAAATACCCAACAGAAATAATATTTATTCTTTTGGTACATGTTTCTAAGTCAGGACACACATGTAAAGATTTTATATTATATCTCTATCATTCAGATGGTTAGTATCCCATTGTCTAGACTGAGAGGTGCTGTGCAATAATAATTCAACACAAATGCACAAGAGTCATCTGAATACCCATGATACAACTTATTGTGTAGCATTAGGTAAGTCACTTAACTTTCCCATGTCTCAGTTTTCATGTGTGTAGTGTAAAGACTAATATAATACATAAATTATCTCAAGTGATTCCTGCAATGATTGAACAGTTAATACCATTAAACTGTTGTAGTAGTCCTTAACATGTTAAATCCTCTATGTCTGAGCAGTAGTATTATAGAGTAGGTATTTATTCAAATCCCTCTAGGTGATGTTTGTGCTGTTTCCATTTTTCTTTACATGCTTGACTACTAAAAAACAAAACAAAACAAAACAAAAAAACAAAAAAAATTGTTTCAAATTGTCCTTAGTCTTTTTAAAATTTGGGTTCTTATTTACTGCTAACTTGCCCAACATTGTTTACAGATACTTAATAAATGTATATTAATATTGTTGATCCCATAGAGGCAGTATACAGAGGAGAGAGTGGTAGTAGTTTCCTGGTCAAATGCAAAGGCAATCTGTTGCATCTTTTCTTTCTCCAGATGAGTCAAGTCATGAAGGCAAATCTCAACAGAGAGTGGCAAAGAAAGCAGGAAGATTATAATCTGAGAAGTGAAACAATATTTTAAACTGAAGCTGGGGATGGGAAGAAGTCAGAATGTGAATATAGGGCAGGAACATAGCCAGAGACAAACTGGGGGATGGAGAGTTCAAGAGGATATTTGGGTACCATATTTGTCATGCATCTTTCTGAGAAGTTTCTTCACTATATGTATGTGATTGTCAATGGGTAACTATAAAGGAGATTATATTAATATTAATACTAATGAACAAATCACAGGGCTTCTTGTACACACACATAATTTTAACCTTTCCTTCTTAGTATCTCCCTGGGCAACTTCTAGGAGTTGGGGTGCTGAAAAAAATCACTATATGTGCTGATACAGACAATTACATAAAATCCCTGAGCAATAACCCTGATGAGAGGGTATAGTTAAACAATAGATAGTTATATAACATTTTTATTGGCAATATAATTTTCCTTTTGTGAGCTTTTGAAAATTTCATGCATGCTTAAAAATGTTCCAGGTGTTTGATTTGCTAATTAACTAAAATCAATATATGACCACACATTTCCACAAAACACACACCTAGTTTAATGTTTGCTCACTTACAATGATAATGACCTGGGCACTTACTATGAAATATTTCCTGATGCAAAAAAATCCATTTGGAGACTGGAGACATGGCTCAGCTGTAAGGATCATTTGTTGCTCCTGAAGAGGATATGGATTTGGTTCTCAGAACCCACACTGTGGTTCACAGCTATTGGGAACTCCAGTTCCACAGAATTGGACACCTGCTTCTGAACTTCACAGACGTCGAGGAAGTTCATGGTCATTATCTACACCTGGAGGCAAAACAAAAATGCACATAAAATAAAATTTTTAAAAAAATGAGAAAGCAAGCAGAAAATCAAAACCAGAACGAGCATGCCCAGCCAATGCAGAAATGCACCTGTTCTGAGTAAATGCTCTGAGACAAAACAAAAGCCTGGTGCCTTCAAATTCAGAATCCAGTGAATCAGAATCATAGTCTGATTCCCATTGGAGGAGATTTATAAATCACCTAACCCAATGTGAGTGTGTTTAAAGAGAGGGGAAGTACAATGTGATCAGTCTGAGTGGAGCTGAATAGTGAATCAGAATCATAGTCTTATTCCCATTGGAGGAGATTTATAAATCACCTAACCCAATGTGAGTGTATTTAAAGAGAGGGGAAGTGCAATGTGATCAGTCTGAGTGGAGCTGAATAGTGAATCAGAATCATAGTCTTTTTCCCATTGGAGGAGATTTATAAATCACCTAACCCAATGTGAATGTATTTAAAGAGAGGGGAAGTGCAATGTCTGAGTGGAGCTGAATAGTGAGTGGCTGTCTAAAAAGTCACAATCGCACTATGCCTCCCCAGGCAAGAAGGGGCCAGAGTGAGCTCCTTTAAGCTTTGGGAACATTCAGAAGGGTAATGTAGGTAATAATAGTGTTCAGGAATAGTTTCTCATCCTGAAAGACTTAATATGTCCTTTCTCTGCGTGGAGGACATGAATTTGAGTCTATTTTTATCTATGAACAAAAGAGACCCAGATTCTCTGTACAGTTATCTCACCTTGATCTTCAACAAAAATAGCATCCAATATCAGAGGATTTTTTTCTTCTTCATTCTAGAGATAGATAATAACTATAGACAAGACAAGTATGCTTGGATGTATCCTGAGGTGTACGTTGCATACCGTAGTATAAGTTTGTTTACTGGACAGAAGACAATAATGGCTGCCAATGTGTCAAACAAACTTCTTCACTTCCATCAAGGAGTTTCACAACCAGAAGGAAGTATGAATTTATGAATAAATGATCATCACACATTCAGGATAGATTATCTTTTATTACTTCCTATGAGCTGTAGAGAATAGTGTGTTCCATTATACCCTTTGTTGTGTAATTGTTTCCTCCAGATTTAACTAGTCCAGGCTCATAACACTTAGAAGCCGATGACACTTAGCAGATGTAGGAACTCATGAAGCTTACAAGACTCATGGACTCCCTTCTCAAAGTAATCTAAGCTGTGAGCCATCCATGGGAGAAAGGAGTACTCTGTGAAGCAGCTGCCTGTAACCCTTGGACTTTAGTTTAACAACTCATCATCAAAAGCAGTGAGGACAGGAACCTGGAGGCAGGAGCTGATACAGAGCACACAGAGGGGTGATGCTTACTGGCTTGCTCCTCGTGGCTTGCTCAGCCTGTTTTATTATTGAATTCAGGACCACCAGCCTGGGGATTGCCTCAACCCACAATGGGCTGAGCCTTCCCCCATCAATCACTAATTAACAAAATGCCTTTCAGGCTTGCCTGCAACCCTATCTTACAGAGGCATTTTCTCAACTGGGACTCTTTCCTCTCAGATGACTTTTAGTTTGTGTCAAGATGACAAAGAACTATCCAGCATGTGCTCCCACAAGTAACCCCTACCTGTGCTCCTCAAAGCCATACCTGTAAACTCACTGACACACTAAGCTAGACTTGAGTGAAATAATTTCCTTGGTCTGTTATCAGCAGCCTCTGTTGGGTAGATAGATGTTTAGATATGTCCCTGGGGGAAAGTCACGCAACACCTTCTCAGACAAGGATATAAGGTACTTTGGTCATCCCCATGCCCTCCTCACTACTTCGTATTTATATGCCTGCTCCTGACAGCCCTCTCCAATCCCCTGATGTCCTTTTTACTTTCATTTCTCCGTCCTTCAGTTCCATGTATGAAATAGTTTTATGGCATTGGAGACTGAAACTAGAACTTTGCCCACGATAAACAACTTCTCTATTACGAACTGTGTATCCAGTCCCACACCAGTTCAGACAAAAACACATCTAAAAATGTTTTTTCAGCATGTTCCCAAATGGTTTATGAACTCCCTGCTAACAATCATCAGGATTCTGTTAATGACCCCGTAGGCAGGGTGAAGCAATCCATGGTTTTTCATTGGAATTTGATGATAGATTGTAGTAAGCAGCATGCTGTTAACTAGGAGAGGTAACACTTTGTTAGTGCAATTGTTCTTAAACATCAGTGTATGTCCAAATGGCCTCAAGAGCTAATAACAGACCTAAGGGCTATGGTCAGTACAAGTTGTGGTCTAGGGCTCGTGGGGAGTCCTAGGATGCTCAGATAATTCCGACACATGGAGTAGTTTGAGAACAGTCTTTGTTCTATTAATCTTCAGCCTTACCTGCCAATTGGGATCAGCCTTACCTGCCTATTGGTCTGCAGCCTTGCTTGCCTATTGGGATCATCCTTACCTGCCTATTGAGATCAGCCGACAAGTTGTAAAAATGAATACTGATGTCTGTCTCACACCAGCTGCAAAGTGTTTTGTTCAGGCCTGTGAGGTTTGTGCTTCAGGAATTTAAATGTCCACCCAGAGAATCTGGTGTGCAGCCAAGTTTATAGACTGCCATTAGGCAACAATAGCTAGGTTGGTATTTTATACATGTTCAAGAAGATTGAAAGAACAGTGTAGAGAATCACCTGAAAGTGGGTGACCACAAAGAGAAAAATCATGATTTTTCAACTTTATTTTTTTAATCCAAGTTCAGTCTCATCTATAAATAACCAGATACGAGAAGAATGAGGGGTGTGCTAGAAAGATGGCCCAGTGGCTAAGAGTAGTCACTGCTCTTCTAGAGGACCTGAGTTTGGTTCCTAGCACCCACACAGTGTGCCTCACAGCTGCTTGTAACTTGACTGTCAAGGATCTGATACCTTCCTCTTTGGACTCTGTGAGCACTACACTCACATGTACACAACTGCACACACAGAGGCACATGTACACATAGTGAAAGAGAAAAGTAAAACTGAAACAAAGACCAGTATTGTCAACTGGCAGTTTAGCTTCTGCAAAGAGGGGCCATGATAATCACATTAAATTAAGTCTGTAAGAGAGGGGTATGGTGTTGTCTTGAGCTATTCAGATTTCACTAATACATTGGGCCAAATTTACTGGGTGCTTGAAATGTGAAAAACCTGATACTAGACGCCATAGTAAGAAAATAGATCAGCAATACCAAATCCCCTGGTAGTCAGGGGTTCATCATCTTCGAGAGTAAATGGTACATAGCTATAATTCCATGGCAATGAGACAACAGAGGAACAGAAACAGAAATAGGATGTAATGGAGTTTTGTAATAGAGAAAGAACCACTGTGGAAGGAATGGCCAGACAAGGTTTCTGAAAGAGGCCACAGTTGCTGTGAGACTGAAGGATGAGAAGAGTTTGAGAGGCAAACATGGGAGAGCCCCAAATTCTGAGACAGCGGACGTCGTGATATAAAGCTGCATGGATGGCAGCATTCAAGGAACGGTCACAGAAGAGGTCACAAACCTGAAAGACTGGAGTATGAAGTCAGAGGGAAGCTGGTTAATAGACAAGTCAGCCGCTTCTGATTGGGTAAGACCCCTGATGCCACTTTGGGGAATTCATTAAATAACAGGGAACATGCTTGAAGATTGGGGCAGAGTCATAGTATGATGGAAGTTCCGTTTCAGAACAACTCATTTTCTGGAAGGATAGGAAAGCGACAAGTGTGAGAAGAAAGCACAAGTCCAGACGCAGTGACCCTGGGACAGGACACTGCTAGGAAAGGAGCCGAAGCTGTAAACCAGTAATGGGAAGAAGGGAAAATGCCAAGAGACGGGACTAACACTTTTCCAGTTGAACGAGCAAAGTGGAGAGCAGTGCGCTGAGCACAAACAGAATGTCAACAGGAAGATGAAACCCGGGGAGACAATGCCCATAATTGCAGCCATATTGAGTACACACAGTAAACATAGTTTTGGAGAGCAAAGAGGAAGCAAGGGCGAGAGTGCCACGTTAGGCTTGGGTGCCCTTCCACTGTCTACCCTCTTTACCATTCACCTAATGCCTTCTACTCCTTCCTAAATGATTAATTGTGAAAAATTATAAAAACATGCTATATTAAAAGTCCTCAAAAGAAAGATCCAAAATGATTAAATAGAAATGACCATGTTCAGACCTTCCAGAGAAGAGCCAGGGCAACAGACTGTATTTCAAGAAAGATGAATAAGCAAGGAGATGACAGGAGCCCTACATGGTGTGTAGGCTTGAGATGAGGGCACGGACAGGGCACCAAAGGGCAGTGCAACTGTGACTTTCTAGATTCCCATCAAGAGCACTCTGCACTGCCAGACTCCAGCAAACTGAGAAGTCCCAGGAGGAGTCTCCATCTTCTCTACAGCCAGTGGCCCTCATCAGAAGAGGATTTCACAGTCCTCACAGATGCAGAAACCAGTTTAGCTAACTATTTGGGGTCCAGACGATTGTTTCACCCTGGCAAATAACAACAGAAACAAAAACGTCACATCGCTTACCCTGGCCTTGAAAGCCCAAGTTGCTCCAGAACAGAACCATCTATATAGTGCCCTTCACTAGGGGAAAAGTTTAGATAACATGACAGGGGCTACTGACCTTGGTTATGGAAGCTGACATGCTCATCCCTCAGGACTTAAGGACCAATTGTCCCACCTCCTCACCCTAGAACTGTTCCGAGGTTGCAACCTCTAGAGATCCTGAGGCACAGCCCTCTATGGCTGTCATCATTAGCATTGTGGGTAATTAGCACTGTAAGTCATGGGCTCTATGTTGATGTTCTCTGCAAAGTCACACACACTGTTATCTCCATGCACAACTACAGTCTAAACCATTGAAGTGGACACTGCCATCATTTACATGGGCTGTAGCTGAAGAAATCAGTGAGAGGCTACACTTCTTTGCCTCTCCACGTCTAATGCAGCTGAAAAACCAATGCCCAGTGATTTCTTTAAATGAAGTTTTCTTCCCCTCTCCTGACAATTATGCCATGAAATTAGAGGATATGACTGTCACACCAGAAAAATAGGTAGCAAAATCAGAATAAAAGAGGCTGAAAAATACAAGGAAGCTTGACACCTCCAAAGGAACATTGTGAAACTTCCAGAAACAGAGCAAAACATGAAGGAATCCTGCTGAATGCCTGAGGTAGAATTTAATAGAGTAATATTTTAGATAATCAGAAAAACACCAGAGTTTATAAATAAAACTTTAATGAAATGAGGGTAGCAATTCGTGGTGTAATTGAGACATAACAAAAGGTTAACTCCTGGTCAGAGGAAGCCCAAACTGAAAGCTTGGAGTCGGGAAGGAAAGACAGAAGCTCTAAAACAGATCAGAGCAAGAATGTAGCTAGAGTTTTCCTGCCTTGGCCCACAGTCAGGACAAATCTCTCTCACCTACCAGGCCCATAGACGCTCAGACCCAACCAAGTAAGCACACAGAAACTTATATTGTTTACAAACTGTATGGCCATGGCAGGCTTCTTGCTATCTAGTTCTTATATCTTAAATTAATCCATTTTTGTTAGTCTATAAGTTGTCACATGGCTCACGGCTTACCAGTACCTTACATCTTGCTTGTCATGGCATCAGCTGGCAGTAGCTCTCTCCTCAGCCTTCCACCTCCCAGAATTCTCTTCTCTCTTGTTCTGCCTATACTTCCTGCCTGGCTACTGGCCAATCAGCATTTTATTTATACAGAGCACAAGAAAAAAGTCTAAATTTTAAGAAGGAACTCTTTAAACAGCCCAATTGAAAGAAATGAGAGGAAGAGGAAGAGGGAGAGGTAAGGAGAGAGATTTCCTAAAGTCCTTGCCTGAGGAGGGAGGTTCTAGATGCCTTGGCAACCACCCTCTGAGTGTGACTGCCCTGGAGAGGTGGCTCCCCAAATGTGAGTTTTTGAAGATAAGCAATATTGATAATATTTTAGCTACACTAAAAAAGGAACAGAGAGAGAACACCAGTTTAGAAATTAAAAAGAAAATGACATTATCAGATAACACAAAATGTAAATAAATATATGTTAACAAAATTTAAAAACTAGGGAACATGGATACATTTCTGAGAACCCAAGTCACATTAGCAAGATTATACACTTTCATCTCAGGGATGGAAGAAGGGTGTGTGTGTGTGTGTGTGTGTGTGTGTGTGTGTGTGTGTGTGTGATAAAATTGAGATAAAATCATCTCAACATCAGAACATACATTGAAGGAATGACAATTTCCTCAATAAATGGTACTGAATAAAACTGGCTTATACAGAATTAAATCAGCCTTCCACATTTTACCATATATTAAAACAATCTCAAAATATATCAATGATGCTGAGACACTGTATGGGTAATTGTTTAACTAATATGCTGAAAGCACAGATAACAAAAGCAGACATAGACAAATGAGAATATTATAAACAAAGAAGTGACCACAAAGCAGTCAGTTAAATGAACAACCAACTAGAATGTGGGAAAATAAACACTCACCAACTATTTACCTAGTTAAGGACTGTCCTCTAAATATATAAGCAACTAAAGCCAGTTACCAGCAAAATATATAAACAGTATAAAACAGGCAATGATTTGAATAGATAATTCTCAAAAGAAGGCATATTTATGGTTTAAAAGTATATGAAAAAGTACTCCATATCTCCAATCACCAGAGAGACACAAATGAGAGCCACAGTGAGCTGTCATATTACCTCATTTACAATGTCTAAAATCAAGAAGATAAAACTTATCAAAGAAGTCAGGGGAATGGTGTAGAGAAAGAAGACTGCTCATGTGCTGTTGAAAGGAATGTAAATTAGTACAGACACTGTGGTATAGAGACTCTTTAACAACCTAGAGAGAGAATGAGAATGTAACTCAGAGACTTTGCTACTGATTGTAAATTCAAAGGAAATGAAGTCATATCCAAGAGATAGCCATTCTTCTATATCTATTGCTGCAGTGTTTACAATAGAAGAGATGTGGAATCAATTAAGGTGTCTATTAATAAATGAACGTATGAAGAAATATGTTACATATACACAATGCAAAAACTATTCAGGTGACAGAAAGAATGGACTTCTGTCATTTTCAATAATATGGAAGGAGCTGTAAGATACCATAATAAGTGAAATAAGCCAGGCACAAAAAGACACATTTTCTGTGCTCTCACTCACTCATGGAAGTAAAAAACTTGACTTTGTAGAAAAAGAGAATAGAATAGAGGTAAGGAGAAATTAGAAAGGGTATGAATGGCAGGAAAGAAAAAGGTTAGATGGTGAGTGCCAATTATTCAGTTACAGCAAGAGTTAATTACTGTGTTCAATATCACAGTAAGATGATTACAGTCAGCTGAGTATAGTGACGCACACCTTTGATTCCAGCACTCCTGAGGCAGAGGTGGGCATATTCCTGTGAGTTCAAAGCCAGCCTAGTCTACATAGTGAGTTCTAGGACAGCTAGGGCTACATTGTGAAACCCTATCTCAAAAAAGCAAAATACAAACAAACAAAAATGATTACAGTCTAAAATTGTGTAATATACATAAAAATAACTATAAACAAAGCTAAATTTCTTCTAAAACATAGAAATGACTACTATTTGAGAAGATGAAAATGCTGGTTACCCGGATTTGATTATTATGCATTGTATACATGTACCAAATCATCATACTGCACTCCATAAATATGTAGGCACATAAATACTCTGATTTAAAATAAGAGGAGATAAACCAGGCAGTGGTGGCATGCGCCTTTAATCCCAGCACTCAGGAGGCAGAGGCTGGCAGATCTCTGTGAGTTCAAGGCCAGCCTGGTCTACAAAGCAAGTTCCAGGAAAGGTGCAAAGCTACTCAAAAAAAAAAAAACCCTGTCTTAAAAAACTATAAATAAATAAATAAACAAAATAAGAGGAAATAAATAGACATGGATAGATGATAGGCAGACAGACAGAAAGACAGGTTATAGTTGGTGATTTTGTCACAAATGAGGAACTTTTATGAATGGTCTAAAACCATAGTAGTATGATGGCACTTCTAATCAGGACATAGGAAAACAAAAACAAAAGCAAAGAATGTTTAAATTACTGGAATGTCTACTGTTGTTATCAGAAATTCACATGTATACAAGTTAGTACAAAGCAAATAGTCCATTTTATGCTGTTCAAATATTCTCCTACTTGGACCAGTGAGAACTTAGAAAGAGAAACTATTTAAATAGAAGAGAGGTAAGATTCTGTACTAATTAGTTTACAGTTATTCAATTAATTAATCATCCTATTTTTAAAATTATATTTCCTTTCTCTATCTGAAAAAAATCCTCTAAAATCTACAATTAAAAAAGTAACTCAGATGTGACTTTGAGATACCCAGCCCATTAAGAGAAATAAAGGAAATTTAGATGGCGTTAATTTGGGGGAGGGGGTAAAAGATGAGAGTAGAACATGTGTCATACTGGATGACAAAGATGTCATCTGCAACCTGAAGATCAAGACAAAAGACTTCAGAAGTCACTGTGAAGAAGTAAGCTGACACAGAACAGATATGGAGAGATATGGAGCAACTTGGCATCAGTGCAAATAATGATGGCAAGTGACCAGAATGCATCAAGCATGTTTGCTAAGTGAGATTCTATGACAGAGGACCAAATTATAAGTTGTTCATCATGGGAAGATGCTGCCTACCCAGCTTATCATTTCAAAATCATAAAGGTAGAATCAAGTGTTTTTCATTCCTCTTTTCCACAAATGGTACCACTGTGTAACCAATTCCAACTATGAAATAAAGAATGAATGACACTTATCATCATTTACAACCATATTGAATTAATCACATACTCATGAGCCATAGATGGATGCCAGAATTACAAAGAGACAATCAAATTATAGGTGTAAATGCTAAAAAAAAAAAAACAAAACAAACAAACAACAACAAAAAAAAACTCAAACTTGAGACAAATTTTCACAATCTATCACATAGTTTATAAAAACTACATGAATCAAAGAAATGCTGGATGCTGTGTGGGTGAAATAAGGAAGGCCCAGAGGACTCTGTCTTCAGGGATTAACTGTCCACGTGAAGAATATTATGTAATTAAAACCAGTTGAGGCCGGGGGTGGGGAGGTAGGGTGGTGGTGTACACCTCTAATCCTAGCACTTTTGAAGTAGAGGCAGGTGGATCTCTGTGAGTTTGAGGCCAGCCTGGTCTACAAATCAAGTTTGAGAACAGCCAGGGCTGTTACACAGAGAAACCCTGTCTTGAAAAACAAACAAACAAAAACCAGTTTGAGATGGCTGGGGAGGTAGCTGGTATTTTCCTTGCAAGCATAAAGATTGCATTTGACCTTGAAGTCTTTATAAAAAATGTCAGGTATGGGAGGCATATGCTCATAATCTTAGCAGCTGGGAAACAGGGCCTGGATCCTTGGAGCTTGCTAGCTAGCACTGAACAGCCAGGATTGTCTACTTGGTGTGTTACTAGCCAATGTGATACCTTGTCTCTAGGGATTGAAAATGTCAAGATTGTCTTCTGGCCATGTACTTATGTGTACCTACACACACATATGTGCGCGCACGTGTGCACGTGCGCACGCGCACACACACACACACACACACACACACACACACACACACACATACCAATTGAAGCATACATTAACAGTACAGTATAAAAACCTTAACTGGTTCCTGATTTAAACTGATATTTAAAAGTTTGAGGCAATTAAACATAAGTTTAGTGGCTTGATAGTTGATATTAAGTAATTTTCATTTAAATATGAGCTGATGTTACTATGATCATTTTGAAAACATGAGGCTTTTCCCCCTAGAAAGTTGTACTAAAATATTTATGAGTGAAATTGTAAGAAACCTGACTTGTTTATGAATATTGCACAAAGGAGTAAGAAATAAGCAAGCATGTCTGACTTTTGTAGTAAAAGCAGTTCTTCACAAGTAGAAAAGCAATATAACAAAAAAATTAAAAAGGCAACAAAATAGTTGCTGTACAGTTATATGGTAATATGTTGCCATGAGAGATGTTTGCACGGTGTGATGGCTATTCTTGGCTGTCTACTTGACTACATCTGGAATGAACAATCCAGAGGGCATACCTGTGAGATATATTTTGCTTGGTTTGAAGTGGGTAGGTCCATTTCCAGTTTGGACCTTTGAGTCAGGAAGACACACCTTTAATCTGGGCTGCATGTTCTGCTGAAGCCTATATAGAGACACAAAAGAAGGATATAGTGATATTCTATTTGTATTGAAATGTGATTTTTTTTGTATGTCAATAAAGTTGCCTTGAGGTCAGAGCAAGCCAGAGCAGAAGCTGAGCAGTAGTGGGGCACACCTTTAATCCCAGCACTTGGGAGGCAGAGCTAGGCGGATCTCTGTGTGTTCAAGGACACAGCCAGCATGGCAGACACACGCCTTTAATCTCAATACCAACCATAGAAGACCTGGAGGTCTGTACAAACAGGCAGTGACGAGGTCATGTGGCTGGGTTTACAACCAATGAGAAAACAGAACAGAAAGTCTTTAAATAGACAGGACGCACAGAAGTAGGTCTCTTGCGGAGAGGAAGAACAGCAGAAGCAGTGAAGGGTAAGGTTTTCCGCTCTTGCTCTGACCTCGTGGTTTTTAACTCTGCAATCGGTTCTGTGTTTCTTATTTAACAAACCGGATACATCTACAGAAGGAACCTTTTGTTCTTTGCCTGTGTGCCCTTGCCTTAACAGCATATTCGTTTCTTCACTTCCATTAGAGCCTATTTCTTCAGGATTCCAGGATATGCTGAAGACCAGCTGCGACATCCAACCATGTAGTTTGAGCAACTACTGGATTATTGGAATCTCCGTTCACAGCCAGACATTGATACTTTAGCTGGACTGCAGCCTATAAGTCATTCTAATAAATAGCCTTCAGATAGATAGATAGATAGATAGATAGATAGATAGATAGATAGATAGATAGATAGATGGATGGATGGATGGATGGATGGATAGATGGATGGATGGGTAGATAGATAGATAGATAGATAGATAGATAGATAGATAGATAGATAGATAAAGTTCTGTTATTCTAAAGAACTATGACTAATACACATGGTCTTCCCATCATGACCCTCACTTTATTTAGTATTCACATGCCCTTTTCTCTGACATGACATTCCAATTGCACAATATAGAATGAGTCTCCTATCCTATGACTCTGTTCATTCAGACTGCTTTGTTTTCTGTTCAATATGCTTTCAAACACAGCAGCTTGTCTATTGTCTTTGTTCCATACCAAACAAATCAGGGATAGTATCTTATTTTCAGATATGTCCTCTGCATAAGAATGCTCTCTGTCACCAACTGGCAATCACAAAAATTACATGTTCTCCCTTGCTATCCTTCTTCATACAAGCTTCTGCTTTGAGGCATATCTTAATTAATTTTGTATTGCTATGGCAAAATACCAAGACCAAGGTGATACACACACACACACACACACACACACACACACACACACACACACACACACACAATTGGGCTTAAGAATTGTAGTCCATGATGGTAGAGCAAAATCATAATGGCAAAAGAACAGATGAGAGCCTCCACCCTGATCCACAGTCACAAGGCAGAGTGCACCCTGGGAACTGCATGCTTGCCCCAATCCTTTCCAAAGAGTTCTGGCAACTGGGGACCAAGTATTCAAATGCACAAGCCTATGGGGGGGAGGCTATTCTCATTCAAACCACCACAGAGTTTCTTGGTTTTGTTTTTGTTTTTGTTTTAGCTAATGACTATTCTATACTTGTGTGCCTCTCGCTGATGGTGTTACAATTATAAAACCAAAGCCAAAATAAAATAAAAGAGTTGGCATGGAGGTAAAGAACCAGAAAGCTGAGTGCTGCTGGAGATGATGGAAATAAGCATACAGGGAAGGCAAACAGTGGATCCTCAGTGTAACAAGAATAGCCACTCAATCCAGTACGAATTGAAATAAGAGATGCACACAGGTACTATATACCAAAAGTCACAGCATCCATCTATGTCCATCAACCCATGAATGAGTAAACAAAATGCAGTGTATTTAATATCCGATATCAGGGAACTCTGGTACCAGTAATTATAGAAATAATGACAGACGAGGAGCATGAACTCTCAGGCAACAGATTTAATTGGGAGAAAAAAAGAGGTCAACAAAAGGGGGACAACACTGGCTGTGGGAAATTAAGGCTACCCACCCACAGAGCAATAAATAGGACTTTTACCTTGTTGTTACTCTAAGTATGTACGAGTGCTGATAACTTTCTGTTAATCACTTGAACGGTAATTTTAAGCAATCTCCTTCTTGTGTTTTAAAGAGATTTATCCATGTCAGATATAGCTCAGTGGCCCTTTTCTCCTTGGCAATTTCATGATGCTATGTAGCAAAGGTAGGGCTTTTCTGAGATAGAGACTTAGTTACCTTCTTTACATTGTTGACAAGAAAGAGGCAGTGAGAATGGGTTATAGATTCAGGAAATGGAAAACTGATCATTTTCTTCCCCTAAGGAACCATATTCCATTTTGTGCCCACACAGTGGAACATTATTCATCTTGAAAATAAATGAAATTCTGATACATGAACAACATGGATGAACCCTGGAGATACTATGCTAAGTGAAATATGCCCAGCACAGAAGGATAAACATATGACTCATGAGGCACCTAGAGCAGACATAATCACACAATCACAGAAAAGAACAGTATTATTGCCAGTGGCTGCAGAGAGAGGGGAATTAGAACCTTTTTTGTTTAATGGGTTCAGACTTTCAATTTACAAAAAGGAGAATGTTCTGGAGATGGACAACCATGGTGATTATTTTATAATAATGTGGTCACACTAAATCCTATTTTACAATGGTCAAAATTCTAAATTACTTGATGAGAGACTTACTTGATGAGGGACTCATCACTGTGGATTTCCACTTTAGTGGTCCCTGTAGACAGACCATTATTGATAAAATGCCTCAAATCTTTTTGGCATGAAAGGAAGATTACAGATTTTACAAATGGAAGCTTGTGATTTCATCCTGTGGAGTTTCTTACTTTGCCTTTGAAATTCCAAGGGTCTTGTGTTTGCTCCTCCAGTGGGTTACTTATCGCACGGAATGGTAAGTTGGTCCTGTCTCTTACTGTATCCAATAATTGTGTTAAAGGTAAACTATGATTTAGTCAATCCCATTTCACCCAAGTTTAGCAAATTCACTGGCTGCTTCAACTATCATTTAAGGACTGCATCTTGTTCTGTGATGGAAAGACATTACACCAGAACGATGACTGATTGGGAGAACACTTTCTAGGAACAACACTAGAGGAGGTATGGTATTATCTTCCACATGGAACAAAACCCAAGAAGTCAGGCAAACTGCAAAGAGGAAGAGGCGGGCCTGGAAGCAGAGGTTTGAAAAGATTTAAGAGCTGTGTCAACTTTGTACAGGAAGCCGTCAGCCTCCAGTTGCTCTTCTCTGGGATTCTGTCTGAATTTCAGGTTCCCAATGTGCATGATGGCTCCAATTATCTTATAGCACCCAAATTTCTCATGGGGAAGAAATCCCAAGATGTCTATGGCTTTCTGTAAGAAGAGAAACAGATGGCTAGCTGTGTTTTCTTTTTTCCTAATGGTTCCAGTAGGCCCCTCAACATGCCATGTGTCCACAACCCAGCACTAGACTATTGGGCTGCAGGGATGAGAGACAGAACACCACAGGCCCAGACACAGCTGGGATCAAAGCAATGCAAATCACTCCTATTGGCACTTGGCCACCAGCAGGCTGCTTAGTCCTTTAAAGGGGAATTAGGGAGGCTTAGGACTTGGCTTATTTAGTGTCCAGTAGTTTCAGAAGTTTTCATCAACATCCAGCTCCTCTCTTCTCCCTTCCAGCAACAGATCACTAACTGGCTAGAGGAGGCTTATCATTTTGTCTTTCATAGTTACGGCAGCCATCACGGAATCTGCAGAGCCGATGATCTTTGATTCCACATGTTCTCCTGGTGTTCCTGCAGAAACTCTTCCTTTCAGAGACCAGTGAAGGAATTAGGTTTTCATTAACTAATTGACTAATAATTAATTTTCTGAGACAGGGTCTTATGTAGCATGGCTGCCTTCTGCTTTACTGTGCAATGGAGGCTGGCTTTGAATTGCTTATCTTCCTCCCATGTCTTGGAATTATAGTCCTGTGGCACTACACATGGCTAAAGAAAGGAAGTGTTTAAGAAAATCCTTGTCACCACAGCACTGCCTCCTTAAGAAACCAATGTATGTGGTAAAATGTGATCTTCCACGTGCCAGGAAAAAAAAAAAATCATTCTGTCGATTAATGAAGTGGATTAGCTTACTACTATTATTTTGCTAAATGAACATAGTATCAGCCTGCCTTCCAAATTTATATCTCTGTACACATAGATGAATGCAGCTCTTAGACTATCACAAGAGTTCCTTTGTGCAGTTGACAGCAGTTAACCCAGAAATTCACAACTGATCAAAATGCGGAGTGTCTGTGGCATGCTCAGTCATAGACAGGATGCCTACATCACACTCCTTTCCCAAGGCTCAGGAACCTCATGGAAGAGGGGAGAGGAAGCATGTAAGAGCCACAGCTGGGGAAGGATAACAGAGAAACAGTTTTTTATTGGATAGTGTTGTTGCACTCATTAATCTGTAGCAGCTATGGTTGCCAGCACAAGACCTGCACAAGATTAAGACAGCCACCATTCCAACACGGAGAGGGAGGGGCTCATCACACTCTTCCTGCTCCCCTTCCCCCTACACCATTAGCTGAGGAGCTATTGGCTTCTTTGGGAGGGAGACTCAGTTTTCCTTAAGGATATAAGTCAACCACACCAGATTGAATGATGCTCCCATCCTATGACTTTAGAGGTAGTACAAATTGAACTTAGAGATTATGGACAAAAATGTAAACAACAAAAGAAAACAGAGGATGTTGAAGTTGGAAAGGGGTGGGGGATATCTGGGAGGAGTTAGGGAGAAGAGTAAAGAGTATATATGATTTTTTTCCTTTATGAAAAATTACCACTCATTCTACATATCAACCACAGATTCCCCCTCCCATCCCTCCTCCTGTTTCCCCCCAGCTTTCCCCCCAACCCACCCACCATCCCCTCCTCCAAAAGGATAATGGGGAGTCAGCAAAGCCTGGTACATTCAATTGAGGCAGGACCAAGCCCCTCTCCAGCTGCATCAAGGCTGAGCAAGGCATCCCAGTAAATATGATTTTTAAAAACCCTATAGCCATGTATGAAATTCTCAAAGAATTAATAAAATATCATATTAAAAATTTAAACAATGTCAAGAAACTGAAAAAAAAAAAAAAACCTCATATTATTTGCCTAGCAATTTCATTCCTAGGTCTCTCACATAAATTGAACCTTATAACAGAAAAAGTTCTTATAAAGATATTCATCAGAAGGAGTGAAGGAGATATTTCTTGATACTAAGAGGAGATTGTCCCAATAAGTGATCAATCAAATCCCCAAGACAATATGAGTGTCCACTTAAATGTTTATGAAGGGTTTGTGATGAAATTTGAAGTGCTTGTAAGATGAAATTGAAAATACAAAGTCTGTAAGACAGTACATGCAATATGATTATAAAGGAAAGAACAGAACCATTGATGAGTCTGCAAAATAACATTACATTAACTGAGGTAAAATGACTCACCCACTGTGGGTGGCACCATTCCCTGGGCAGGGAATCCTGGGTTGTACAAAGACAGAAAGAACAAGCTGAGTGCTAGCATTGAGGCATTCATTGCTCTCATCCTCTGGCCTTAGACATGATATGATCAGCTGCTTCAATCTCCTACCACTGCACTTCCCTGCCGCAATCAACAGGACCTGCAACCATGAGCTCAGTAAACACTTTCTCCAATTTAAAAAAAAAAAACTAACTCAAATGGACAAAACCAGAGAAGTCTTTAAAGGCACATAAGAGTTTGCCAGTTGTAATTTCTTTCTACTTTTCCACAGCTCCAAAGCCGCTCTTCTTGATTTTGTATTATATATATATAAGAATGTATATAATATATAAAAGTATATATATATACAGACACACACATTTACTTTTGCATTAAGTACTTAGACAGAAGTAGCTGCCCTCAGGGGAGCAAGCCCATGTCTCCAGTTCTCAAGATGAAGCCTGTGCTACACACTTCCATTTCCCATCAACCTCACCAGGCTTTGTTTTGACAACTGAGCAAGCCTTCTGTTGACAGCAATTCTCCATCCAAGCTTCGCAGAGCAACTGCTCCACAGAAGCAAACAAGGAAAGGCAAGGGGATTTGCAGACACCAGGAACTGGTCCACAGTGGAAAACCGTCCCTGAAATAGTTTAGAGAAAAGCATAAGGCTTGAGGAAATTGACTAAGTGACTCTTACAGTTTTCCAGAATGCTTGTAAGAAGCCGATATAAAATCTATTATCTAGACTCAAACCTCCACAATGTTTTGACATCTACTAACTTGTCATCACATGTTAATGCGTCTGTGCTGGCTAGTTTGATGTTAACTTGACACAAGCTAGGGTCATTGGGAGAGGAGGGAGCCTCAACTGAGAAAATACCTCCATGATATCTGCTTCAGGCAAGCCAGTAAGGCATTTTCTTAATTAGTTATCTATGTGGGTGGGCCCAGGCCACTGTGGGTGGGTCCACTACTGGGCTACTGGTATTGGGTGCTATAAAACAACAGGTTGAATAATTGGGGAAGAGCAAACCAGTAAGCAGCACCTTTCTGTGGCCTCTGCATCAGTTCCTGCCTCTAGGTTCCTACCATGTTTTTAGTTCCTACCCTGACTTTCTTCAATAATGAACAGTGATGTGGAAATGTAAGCCAATAAAACCCCTTTATCCCATTACATTTTATCACGCTGTTACATCAGAGCAATAGAAGCCATTATTGTGACCACATTCCAAGAAATCACCAGTCTGGTCAAATCCAAAAGAAGATTCAACTATGACAGTTTAAATTATTGTGTGTTGGGATAGGGAGTATAAAAATCAGATAATATATGTTGGCTGAACTTTGCCATCAGGTACTTCTTGGCCTACATGCATGAGTATTCTCCTTAACCTCTCATTGACCGGCACTTGCTTGCTCCCTGAGAAGTTTTCTTGAGCTGACCTTGCCTTTGTGTCGATCACTCACTGAACTGGAGATCTGCTCTGTGGAAGATGGAAAGAGAGAAAAAAAGCTATCAGGGTATGGGAATATGCAGAGCAGCTGCCTGGAAACAAGCCAAATATCTAAAAGGAGTTGAGTGGGTTAATAAACTCTGACCACCCCAACTCCCACCCATGTATGTTCAAGCGTATGCATGTGTATGTGTGTGTGTGTGTGTGCATATGTGTGTATGTGTTCATGTGTGTGTGTGTGTGTGTGTGTGTGTGTGTGTGTGTGTGCATGTGTGTGTATGTGCTTTCAACAAATATAAGAAGCTGCACAATAAGCATGATTCCCTAAATAATTCGGCTGACCTAAAATCAGCCACACAAAAAGAACTGCAATGTACCTATATTACAGTTCTAGAAAATTTAATCCAGTTCATAGTAACAGCAAGTATATTAGTGGTTGATTAAAAACTTGGAGTGAGACAGGAGGCTTCCAACTGGTGGGAAGGGGCCATGGATATGTCTATAACCAGGGCTGTAAAATGTTTTTACTGCTATATATATTTGCCAAGATTTATGAATTTTATACTTCAGACACATGCAGGTCATTTTAGGTCAACATCACTCAACAAAACTCTTATATAAAACATAATAAGGAAACTAAGGTAACCCAGAGGAAATTACACAGAAGATAAATGTATTAGTTGTTATAGAAATATAATGCAAAAATTATGAAGTACATAACAGTCTTTTAAATCTCATTTTTCAAGTTGACAAAATGATGCTTTCATATAAGTACATATAGTAGAATAGCTCACCCCAGTTAATTAATATATCTGCACATTACATTCTATTTTCTGCAGTAAGAAAAAAAACTCCATCCGTTCTTTTAAGCAGTTTTCAAATATTTCAAAATTGTTATTCACAATAATCATGCTGTGTCACAAATCTCCTGGTTCAGGGAACTGTTTTAGGTGCCAAATTAGTGAGAATGATGTGGGGCTTGCCTGTACCCTGCTTATTTCTCTGAGCGTCAACTCCTCCAGGTTGTTCCATATTGTTGGAAATTCTTTTTAAGGGTGAATAGTAATTGTCCATGTGCACATGAACAGATAGCACACTCTTCTATCACTTCATCCTTCACATGCACTTTGATAGACTTAGTATCTCAGGCATCACAAGTAACCCTGCAAGGAACAAGGGAATCCAATAATATCTTCAACTTACTCATCTCACTTCCTTTGGATACATCCCCAAAAGTCAGATTGCCTGATCATATGTAGTTATTTAGCAATTACCCTTTGGATTTTGAAGAAACCTCCACAGCATCTTAGTGTCTGTGCATCACTACCAAGAGTGTTTAAATGCTACCTTAGCTCCACCTCCTCACCAACAGGAGCTACCATGTTTTTGTTGATTGCCATTCTAACAGGTATGAAGTGATGCCCAAGGAAATTTTGATTTTTCACTTCCAAGAGCCAACAATACTGCTAGCATTTTTTTTTAATAAACCGACTGTCCATTTCTATGTCTTCTTTTGAGAAATATCTGATTTCATTGTCCACATTTTAATCAGTTCATTTTCTTACAATTATTTGAATTCCTTATACATTTTGGATATTAGTGATTATCAAATGGATGGTTTGTGATGTCTCCTCTCAGCCTGTTGATTGGTTATTCACAATGTAGTTTTGTACCCCATAGCAAATTAATACTTGGAGCACTAGGCAAGATGCCGAGCATTCCAAAAGGCATAGACTTCTTGACCTCTCACCTCTTCTCCTTGAGTTTTTATAAGAATAGCAAAGGTGTATGCATTGAATAGAGAGAAAGGAACAGAGAGGGGAGAGTGAGCTAGAGATGGGGAGATGTAGAAATGGATGGCAGCAGGAACTAACAGGTTTGAAATTATGTTTTGCCATTATAGTTACATAATTTCTGCCTTCCCCTTCTTTCCTCCAGCCTTACCATGTACTGCTTGCTTACTGTCCTTCAAATTCATGGGCTATTTTTTAATAAGTGTTGTTACACACACACACATACACTCACTCAAACACACACATACACTCACACACATTCTCTCTATGTGTGTGTCTCAGTGTATCTCTGTCTCCCTCCCTCCTTCCCTCTCTCTCTCCTTTCCCTCCCTTCCTTCCTTCCTTCCTCCCCCACTTCTAAGAACTTAAGGATTCTGAGGAAGCTACGCCCAAAAGGACTGGGGAAGCGTTTCTTAGCTAGAACTGAAATAAACACTGGACTTCACTGAGAGCAAAGGCAGGAAGGGGCCTCCATGGCTTTATAGAAGCTAAGTGGGGATGGAACCTGGATGTCATATCACTTCAACTCATTTAGTGGTAACTAGCCTGTCTGCTGGGATTCTCTATGCATACATAGTACATTCATACACACTATAGACACATTCTCACAGTTTACAATATTTGAACATATTCTTCATATTGATAACATATGCTTTCTTATATTATTTTTCAGAGTACTCTAATGCTTTCCTTTAGCAAACAGATGATCTTTTTTGAGGACCCCCCCCACACCCCCAATGATAATCTTGCTGAAAACAAGGAGACTGATGTATCTACTTTGAACCACCAGATGTCAGACTTTGCAAAGCAATCTATCTGTGTAGCCCAAAGACTGAGATGATAGGACTCAGGACAGGCACAACTTTTCCAGAGTAGTTACATGGGCATCAATGCTTCTACACATTAATTATCATAGATGCTCCATGAACGTTTCAGGTCATGACTGGTTTCTACATTAGATCCCATGTGTCTGATGCCCTGCACAGTGTGGGGATTCTAATCCAGAGTGCTAGGTTTGACAAGGCCTGTCCAGGGGAGACCAAAACTAACCTTCCTCAAGTTTAGATGGAGAGAGTGAGGAGACAAATAGCTGACATTTACATATCACCATTACACGGATGGTGGAGATAATTGTACAATAGTAACATTAGCCATCGGATGAATGCATCTTAGACATGAGACCAAGCTGCC
Organism: Onychomys torridus; assembly: GCF_903995425.1. Lineage (NCBI taxonomy): Eukaryota > Metazoa > Chordata > Mammalia > Rodentia > Cricetidae > Onychomys > Onychomys torridus. The sequence goes on along the minus strand of NC_050454.1, from coordinate 28,708,657 downwards.
CATGTTGTAGCATATTAAACCAGCAGTTCCCAACCTGTGGGTTGTGACCCCTTTGGGGTTGGATGACTTTCCACAAGGGTTGCCTAAGACCATTGGAAAACATATATATTTACATTATGATTCATAATAGTAGCAAAATTACTTTATGAAATAGCAATGAAAATTATTTTATGGTTGGGGATCACCACAACATGAGGAACTATATTAAAGGGTCACAACACTAGAAAGGTTGAGAAACACTGTTTTAAACTTCATATAATCTAAAAATAATAAGCGGGTGAGCTCTTCACATCAATTGGATACATGGATCTGCAACCTTGGCTCACATCCAGGCATGTGTGTGTCTTGTTATCCTCAGTGGCTTGCCTCAAATGCAACCAAGTCCCCTGTCACCTCTTTGCAATAACCTTCCATAGATCTAAAATAAAATTCTGACTCAGTGTGTCATGGCATGTAAGTTGCCACAACCTGGCCCCTGTCCACATCTGCCTCTATTGCCCTTTGTACTATACTCCGCAAGGCCATAATTTATCTCAAACAGCCAACATAGGTATTCCTTCCTGGAGCCTTGTATGCCCAGCATTCCCTCTTCCTGGATTTTCATTCTTGGAAAATTTGCCTATTCACTCATTCATTCATGCACCTGGAGGAAAATATTGCCTTCTCTGAGAGAAATTTCCTGGCCATTCTAGCCAAAATATAACCATCTAACCTCCCCCAGTCCTATCAAATCCCATTCTCTCTATCCCTTGTCCACTCATTTTTCTTTACAGATGTGCCTCTCTCTATCTGCTTGTCTCCTTTTTAACCTGAGGGTTTGATACATGACTATACTGTATCTGTAGCATTTTTACCCCTTACCATGATTCCTCCTCCGTTTTTACCTGTTTTCCATGTTATAGGATAACCTCATGAGTGCAGGGACTTGTCTGCCTATTCAGACTGTACCTTTCTGTGCTTCAAAAACAGTACCTGCTGTATACATAGCAGTCCTATATTAAATATTTGCTGAATGAATGCATGAAAATCAGGTTGCCTTACGTTATAAACTGTTTCCCTATTCTGCTCATGATACTGTAACTACCCTCATCAAATCTCACAGCTCAGACCTGTTTTGGGGTCGTTACCTCTCCCATATGCCTACATTTACTCATTGTCAGGGCTGCATCAGCTGGCTGGGGTGTTCTATTTACTAGAAATCACAGCAGGCTAGGAGATGCTCTTCTAGTGCTGGTGCTTTGGAGCATTTGTGTTCTCAGTGTCTGGCCACGGTGAACAGGGGCATTAGGGAGCAGTAGCAAGTGGTACTTTCTAGTACTATAGGCTGTCTGTATGCTGATTCACTAGGTGAGCGGGCTGCTTAGATAGCCCAAGAGGTACAGACCAATCAGAACTTTGCCCCTTTAGCACCAATGACAGCAGTGCCCCTAGTATGCCACCAAGGGCAGTACTCTGGTTCTGAAACAGTTGCAGTGTCTTTTAGACTACAGCAAGGCTTATGATAGCAGAACACCTTGTCCAAATTGTTTCAAAACTCCTGGATAAACCTGTACCATCAGGAGCAGGGCAATTAGCTTTGATAGATGCGTAGTTTTCCTGAGGCAATCGTGAAGTGTTCCAGATGGCTGGTGGTTTACTACAAGGGCAATCTGACTGACTGACAGTCCTTTTTCTTCAAAGAACCAGGGTGGCAGGGGAAGTCGGCCAATTGCTGATCAGGAAGTAAAATTGTTCCAGTCTCTGAGGTCTTAATTTGTGTACAGGGAAATGAGCATGAGAATATGCTTACAATAGAAATGTAAAGATATTAACAGATTTTTAACACAGTGCTCCAACTGTGCCAAATACCTCTCCAGTCCTTCTGGGAGAAGAGACTCCTCTTGTCTCTGTCACCAAGGTGGTCTACTCTTCCATAAATTATCCATTTCCCCCATTGCCACAGACATTAACTGTACAGTCCTTTCATTCTAGGACTTCTTCAGTAATTTCCCTTGAATGTTTCTGCCTCATATCACCCTGCCCATTATACCAGATTAATTATCCCAACAGTGTTCTTAAGCACACAGTGCCACATGTATGTGTGCACATGCACATGTGCACGCATGCACGCACGCGCACACACACACACACACACACACACACACACACACACATACACACAATTTATATCTCTTATCTACCTACTTTTTTGTTCCATAACTTCTGGTTTCTTGTTCTTTCTTCTCCTTCTTCCTTTTCTTTAACTTCTTTTTATTTCCATTTTAAATTTTTTCTGAAGTGAAGTATGGTAGTGTACTACTGTAATCCCTGTACTTAGGAGGCTAAATCAGGAAGAATTTAAGTTTAAGGCTAGTCTGACCTTCATAGCAAAACTGTCTCAAATAAGACAGATAAAACCCCCAAATAAATAAGTATTGATTTATCTTTCTCTTTTCCTTGCCCTACCTTCCTCGTTCACATATAATGAGAAAATGTTTTAGTATTTTAACAAATACCAAGACAACCAATTGTTTTATGGGTCAGTATTGGTGCCTAATATACCAGCCAAATGTCAAAAGGACAGAGCAGGACTACAGCTTAAGAAGGGAATCAGCTAGAGAGGTCCCCAAAATCCACAATGATACATCCTCTGTAGACTACTGGCAATGGACAAGAGATAGCCTGATCTGACCTAGTCTGGTGATCAGATGGCCAAGCACCCTAACTGTCGTGCTGGAACTCTCATCCAATAATTGATGGAAGGGGATGCAGAGATCCTAGGCCAGGCCCCAGGTGGAGCTCCAGGAGTCCAATTGTCAAGAAAGAGGAGGGACTGTAAGAGCGTGAATTGTTGAGACCAAGATTGGAAAAGCACAGGGACAAATAGCCAAATGAATGGAAACACATGAATTATGAACCAAAGGCTGTGGGGCCCCCAGCTAGATCAGGCCCTCTGGATAAGTGAGACAATTGAATAGCTTGAACTGTTTGGGAGGCATCCAGGCAGTGGGACCTGGACCTGTCCTTAGTGCATGAGCTGGCTGTTTGGAACCTGGGGCTTATGCAAGGACACTTTGCTCAGCCTGAAAGGAGGGGACTGAACCTGCCTGTACTGAATACACCAGGTTGAATTGAATCCCCAGGGGAGTCTTGGCCCTGGAGGAGATGGGAATGGAGGTGAGGGGCTGGGGGGAAGGTGGGGGTGTGGGCGGGAGGGCGAGGACAGGGGAACCCATGGCTGATATGTAAAATTAAAACACAAATATAATAAATTAAAAAAAAGAAGAAGAAGGGAATCAGGCAAGTCGGTGTATGGGCATTGTATGACTATGCCTGGAGACTCAGGAACCTTCTGGAGATTTCCTTGTAGGTTCTGCGGTGGCTCCCTGCCACTCATCCTTGGCACAAAACGTATTTGTGAAATTGGGTTTTAAAATCCAAATTCTCCCTCTGCCATAGGATTTCTAGTTATGCAAAGCTACTTAAAAAGCTCTTTTTCCCAATCAGAAAAATAATTCCTGGTGAGAAAAATCATGGTGGTAGGGAGGCTGTATGTAGCAGAAGAAGCCCACAGTGAGTACATTAGGTAGTGCTTGTCGACTTGGTTTGTTATAAACGGAAATATGGGATATTGTGCAGAAGGAAGCATTTTAAATCTGCAAAATACAATAAGAATATAAAGCATTCCAATGACTCTGAAGGGCGGTCTTCCTATTGGGAAGGGAAAGAAATGAAAGATTATTAAGTATTTTTCTGAAACTGACCAAGTAAGAAACTTTTCAGACAATACACACAGGTAGTTTTAATTAGTGATAAGGTTGGCTGTATTTTTTTTTTTTTGATGATCCAATGATGTTAAGACAGGAAGGATGGCTCAGTGGATAGAGCTTAATGAGCAAACCAGAAGAACTGAACTTGAATTTAAAATCCCAGAACCCACCGGAAGCTGGACACTGGCGTGTGCATTTGTATTCCCAGAAATCCTCAAGATACACAGTAACAAACAACAAAAAGATACTGTTTCTCACACAAGGGAGAAGGAAGGACTAATACACAAGGTTGTCCTCTGACAACATTCATGTGGCACACCACACACACACACACACACACACACACACACACACACACCATATATCCACACAAAAATTTTTAAACAAATTGTCTTCTTCAGTATAAAAGAATTTCTTTGGTATTCTGGAATTTGCTTCATACCTATGTACTAAGAAATGAGTTTTACCATTGCTTCAAAGTTAAATATACTATACCAATAGATGTCTAAATAGATATACCACAGAGATACTTGCACATCCATGTATCCATGTTTACTGAAGCACTATTCACAAGAGCCAAGGTATAAACTAGTCCACATACTCACATAAGGTTGAGTAAATGAGTAAGATATTATGCATACAATAGAGTTTTATTTAGTCATAAAGAAGAATGAACTTAAATCATTTGAAGGACAATTGATGGGGCTGGAGATCATGTTAAGTGAAAGAAGCCATACTCACGAAGACAAATACCATGTTTATTCCTCCCACATGTAAAAAGTAAATTTACAAATTATGATGGGTGACATGAGATAATGATGTGATACAGAAACAGAAAACAGACTATGCAGAGGGAGGAAGAATTCCAAACAGGTTGGAAAAGGGAGCAAGAGGGGATAATGGGAAAAGAAAGAAGAGCCAGGCATATCAGAGAATGCCTATAATCCCAGTTCCTTGGGAGGCAGAGGCAGGGGGCACTCTGCCAGTTTGAGGCCATACTGGTCTATGTAAGGTTGTAGGTCAGTCAAGGCAACATGGTACCAAAAATAAAATAAGGAAAGAAGGAAGGAAGGGAGAGATGAAGAGGTGGAGGGAAGGAAAGGGGGAAGGAAGAAAAACAAAATGAAGAAAAGAAGAAAGAGAAAAAGAGCTCTTGGTCTTTCCCACATGCAGAACCTAGATTTAAAGTGTATTAAAGCAGAAAAGGGTCTGTGTGGAAGGGGAAACCAGTAGGAAAGTGGAGCAAGAGAAAGTGTTGGGACAAATATGAGCAAATTGGAATGATAACATGTATACTACCATAAATAAACCACAGCCTTTATGTTTACTAAAATTAATAAAAAATAAAAATATGTAGATACTATGCAAAATTATTTTAATGCAGAATGAGAAGAATTGTCACTTTTTAGAGATTTGGCTTCTCTCAATGCCTTCATGATTTACCCAAATGACTGCATTTCCCAATACACTTTAGATGCATGAAAGAGAAGCATAGTTGATTAGGTTTTTATCGGGATTCTAATTTGCAAGTTCTCCATCTCCAGATTAGAATTTCCCCCATTCTGGCTTTGATAACTGGTATCCAAGCTTGCTTCCAAATTTGGATATAAAATATTATTTTGGAATGGAATTGCAAAGAAAACAGATGGATAAAAAGAGCTTGGCTTATATATATGATCCTATGAGTAAAACAGGAAAGTCTAGTTATTTGCAGTTCTTCTGTTTTGATTGGCATCAGAATGGGTGAAAATAAGATGGCTGTTTACCAACATAAATAAAATAATAGTATAGTCTAACCAGACTCACTTGATTCCATATATTTCTTCATTATTAATTTCCTCTCTTCCTATATAATCCAGACCTAAGGATACTTGAAAATTTACTGCCTGATAAATAGCATGTAGAAACTTGACAAATGAATTTGATTTATATTTTGTTCATGTTATTTCTAAGGGATCTAGAAGTTCACACCAACCAATGCATATTTTCTGTGTTTCTCTTAACCTAAATTAAATACAAGCACAATCTAGTAGGCTGAAACAGGTCATCCACACAGAGTGAGCATGAATGGACAAACTGTGACAACCACATTGCACCACAGCTTTCTTTAGGGTTTTCTTATCTTTGTCCTCAAAGACCCATGTGGTATGAATGAGTACATAGTCTATGGAATTCAAGTATATGTGTGTGTGTGTGTGTGTGTGTGTGTGTGTGTGTGTGTGTGTATCTGTGTCTGTGTCTATGTATGCACACACATGCACACACATATACTAGATCTCCTTATGTAGTACAGTTCCTTCAGGTGAGTAAAAGGACTATGTAAACAATAATTTCCTCCAGGTGTTATCCATCATGGACTATGTTATCAGAAGACTCAAGGACTAGACCAAAGCTAGGAATAGGCAGTAATAAACTCTAATGCATAAAAAAGTAATTATGTGTAATGAATAACAGAATTCAATGATGCCAAAAGAAATCAATCAAATTCAAGAATGTGGCAATTGCAAAAGAATTTTCTATAGCTTAAAACTAAACAAGTGACTGTTTTCATATGGTTTTTGATTTGCAAAGTAACAGAGAGCATGTAGCATCAAATTGAAAAGACAGAATTACAATGATGAGAGATATAACAGCTCAATGTATAAAAATTGGTTTTTAATTCCATCGAATGTTGTTTTATTTTGCACACCAACTTCCATTATGCAGTTATACATAAGAAGCCCACTAATATGTTAGTAGACATAAACAAAGCCAATTAATTAAAACTTTGCCGAAAGGGGCTGGAGAGATTGTTCAGTGGTTAAGAGAGTGGGCTGCCCTTCCAGAGGATCTGGGTTCAATTCCCAGCACCCACATGACAGTTTACACCTGTCTGTAACTCCAGTTCCAGGGCTTCTGACACACCCACACAGACATATATGCAGGCAAAACAACAATGTTCAACAACAATAATAACAACAAAACATTGTCACTAGGTTAGAGTTGTTGCTCAATGGCAGCGTTTGCCTACCATAGGGAGCTTCTAGGTTTGATTCCCAGCACAAACACACACAAAGAAGTAAGTAAATGAAACAAGAGAAAGAGAAAAAAATGCTTAGCAAGTTAAATGTGATTAGAGTTGAGGGTGTGTACATCCAGTGTTTAGGATTAGATGTAGGAGTCAAGGCTAATAGAAACAACTGTCTGTTTCTTTGTACCTGGGGCACTCTGACATTGACCAACCACTAAATAAATTCATAAATGTCCAAAGTAACTGTGACAGTTAATCCTCATTGTCCATTTTATGGAATTAAGAACCACCACGGTAACAAATCTCTGGCTGTGTTTGTTTGGGATTGTCTAGGTTAGGTTAGCTGAGGTGGGAAGGTTCACTGTAAGTACAGACAGTACCATTCCATAAGTTGTGATGATCACCAGAATTCAGTGCTTCCCAACTGTGGCCACCACATCACATGACCACCTGCCTCCTCCTCCTGCCTGGCTTACCTTTCTTGTGCCTGTGGATTATGTCCTTGTTCTGTGACCCGAACTATCCTGTCGTTCCTTACACTGCTTTTGTTACGTATTTTGTCGCAGCAATGAGACTAATAACTAATACAATAGCCATTTCAGACACTGACAACTTGAGGAGGGAGGGCTTGCTTCTTGAGGACAACAATACAGAGAGCCCAACCAACAGAGACCAGGACAATACAAGCATCTCTGAGAACATCACAAACATTTTCTAAATTTGTGTTCATCTGTTATAGGATTAGAGCACTTTATGGTCTTTCAAAGGAGTAGAGGAAAGATGGAAAACAAGACTTCTCAATATTTTGGTAATTGTCCTGTGCTTCTCCCCACCTTCTTACTCCCCGTAAGTAGTTAGGGCAGAATCTCCACGTCACAGTCAATGAAGGCCTCTGACTTAGAGAAATGCACTTACCAGCTTTTTCTGAGCTTGCTCATGGCTGCTATGGTGACAAGATGTTGGATGCTACTTTCGATGTAGACAGTCATTGCAACACCAAATTCTCCTCTGTGATTTGAAATTCAGGAACACAGCTGGTTCTGATTGTCCATGTAATGAAAGTTAAATAATTCTGATCAGACTCAACCCTCTTCTCAGAAGAGGCCCTGCGGATCACTTCACCAGGAGGCCACGCTTTCACTTCTTCCTCTCTCTTTGATGACCAACTACATTTGCTCATCCAAGACATGAAGGCCTGCCTTTATCTACATACAGGAAACTTCAGAAACCAGTCCACACTTATGTAACACTGAATTCAAACTAGATGCATTGCTCTAAGGTTCTAAAACTGTATGATCTCCTTTGAGCTAATGGAAGTCAAAGAAAAGTCAAAAATACATGAGGTGGCCTCATCATTACAAAGGAAGGCCATGGGCTTGAGCACCTCACAACCCCTTAGGTCTCTGCCTACTGACATTTGCCTGCCCGACTGATGCTCTTTCCATCCAAGTTAGCATCCAGCGAAGTATCACTGAGGTCCTTTTTTCCTTCCTCTTCACCTTCTTTTGTTATTCCCCAAAGCTGCATCCTCTGTCACTGTACCTATTATACCACATCCCCTTCATCTGGCTGCCTAGAACATCATTTTATGTATTCCTTATCATTTGTATTCCCAGGAAGTACTACGATTAATTAGCTAGTGCTGTGAACTTTGAAGGTGATAATTGAGGAATATGAGGCCTCCAAGAAAGTGGTTGAGCCTAACAGCATACTGTGATTCTAATGGTTTCATTAATGAAGGAGGCAGATTTCCTCCTATCACACCTATAGTTATCTCCCCACAGAAAACATCCCAAGAATTTTCCAAACAGCTTATTCACACTTAATATTTATCCTGCATCTAGAGAGAAAATGATTCTAAAAATGTCAAATTTCTTTAATTCTTGGTGAAAATCAGGTGTGTTTTTTGGTTGAAATGTTGTGCAGGAAAAAAAAGAGAGAGAGAAGCATAACACATGATTTCATTCAAGATACAGATGGAATCAATCATATAAGGAGAGGTATTAGAATATATATTATTCTGATATTAGAGTCTCATGCATTGCTGTGGGTGTATTCACAATGTCATTGTCTGCAATTGAAATTAAATACCCAAAAAAGGATTTGGTTCATTTAGAGTTACTAAAATACCATTGAAACACAAAATGATAAAATAGATTTGCCTGCTTCTAGGCCTATTTCCTTGTTTTAAATATAAAGAGTAACTAATTGTTGAAGTTTTGGGTCTTTTAGGAATCATTTCATAATAATAGTTACAGACTAGCTTCTCTGTGTCATGCAGTATAGCATACGCTTGAGTAATAAGAGCAGACACATGCAGGGGGCACTATCTGGGCCAGCCTCCAGCCCCAGTGCTACAAATGAATTCTTTCACTCTGAAGCAAAAACTAATTGTCCCCATAACCATAGGAGGCCTGTACAACGTTGCCTGCATTTTGTCTGGAAGGAAACAGAGGCATCAAGAGATGAGATAGCTGTGAAGCCATGCTCTCCACACAATGCTGATGTGTCCTTTGGTGACATGGAGAAAACATGGATCGGAGATTTTCCTTTTTCATTTTGTAGGGCAGCTATTTACTGAGAAGCATCTCCTGAAGGGCACTATTGGCAACAGCAAAGATGTGAGGGGGAGCCTTGGATCGCTTCTTCCTTTGATAGGCAGCCATGACCTCTTTCTGATACACTGGAAGCCACTTGTAAGGGTTTATAGCCACACAGAAAAGTCCTGAATATGTCTGTGGAGAGATCAGAGTGGATTTCAGAAAATAGACTAGCTGCACTCCCAGACTTGTCAGGGCTTCCCCTGTCAGGTAAGGCTAGTTGAATATTTACTTATAAGGGAACATGGAAGAGGAGAGAATTGAATTCCTGTGAAGAAGGGACTTCTAACTGAAGCAGACAGAACAAGGTTAGGCTACCATCAGGATCTGGGGTTACCTCTACAGCCCTAGGACAGCTGCTAACTGCCAACATATCTGACACAGAGCTTTTGAAGACAGTGAGAACACAAAAACCAGCCTTCAGGGATTTAAGTTACCAGCCATTAGGCATTTGAGGCTAGATAGAAACCTTGCCTCAGCAAATTAGGAACCTCATATTTATGTCATAGAGAAGGAAATATTATTTCACTCGATCAATGGAATCATTTATGTCTTTCAAAAGGATATGTGATATTATAGTTGGTCAACAAATATTAATACCTTGATTAATATGGGGACATTGCTACTATCAAAAAGTTCCCATCAGGTCAGCTTTTCTCAAGGACTGTGTGTGTGTGTGTGTGTGTGTGTGTGTGTGTGTGTGTGTGTGTCTGTGTGTGTCTGTGTCTGTGTATATGTCTCTGTGTGTGAGATGGTGGTGGTTCTTTGGATAGACTGCAATGCTTTTCACATGATAGAAAATTGTTCTGCTACTTGGCTACAAGCCAAGTCTTCCCTGGTGCTCTTTCTGGGACCCCTTCTCAGTTTGTAAAGACTGAAAACAAACTATTGCCCTATTTCACCATGGATAGGGATGACTTCTTTCAAGGGAAGACTTCATGTTCTTCATAATCTTAATTTATTTCTTGCAGGTAGGACATTTTCATGTTGTGTTCAGTCCCTTCAATGTTCATATTTCAGGTGCCATCTTCTCCCTTCAAACTTAATAGAGTATGTTTAACATTTTTTCCATAGTGTTGACTCTACTTCACCATCATATTTCATGACTATCTAGAACTTACACGCACGTTAGCATTATTGGTCTAATAATGTTCGCAAGGGTAGCCCTTTTGCTATGGGGGTGGGGAAACCTGCAGGCACACAGTGAACTGAGAAAGTAAGACCTTTGATGCACAGTGGTAAAACAAACCAGACATTAAAAAAAAAAAAAACACTTCCAAATCAACCTTCTGCACCCACAATGCTGTGTGTGCTATTCTTCCTGGATTTATTTTTAAATCCATAATTGTAACCACACTGCAATCATAAATCATCGAAATTACTGTAGAAGATCCAGTAGTTTTGGAGAATGAGACAGTAGTTTTGGAAAATTTGTTCATAATAGCATAACATATCTAGAGGACTAATCAAATTGTTTTAGACACAATCAAGAAAAGGAAAACACATAGACTGGGAGAAAATATACAATATATCAGATAAAGAAATTGTATCCAGAAGGTAAAAGGAGCCACTACAAGTCAACAATGAAAAGGCAATAAATAACTCAACTAAAAATGAGCAAAGAGTTTGAGAAATGTCTCACTTCAGAGAGGATATATAAATAGCCAATAAACACATTAAAAGATTTTTGACAACATTAGTTATCAAGGAAATGCAAATATCATACAAATATTCTACTTTATGCACAGGGAAAGTTACTCAGTGGGTTAACCCAGAGCTCCTAGGTTTAGATTCACAGGACCCACTCAAAAAGCTGGGCATGGTGTAGGAGTCCTGTGATCCCACCACAAGAAGGGCTCTCTGGACATCCAGGAGAGCAAATCAGCAATCTCCAGGTTCAGTGAGAAACCCTTTCTCAAAAAAAATAATGTGGAGAGCAATAAAAGCAAACTCTTAATATTGACCTCAGACATCCAAGTATGTACATACGTACACTTACATACTTACATTTTTATACACTTTATGTATATACTGTATATGTATGTATATCCATGCATATATATGTATATATATATATATATATATATATATATATATATATATATACATTCTTTACTTCAACACGCATAAGAATTACTGTGACAAAAAGCTAATAACATTTGTTGGTGTGGATATAAGAAAATTGTAATATTGTACATTGCTTAATGGAAAGTGATGCACCCACTTTGAATTTCTGAGTTCTCAAAATAGTAAACACGGAGTTCCCATATGACCCAATGACTCTACTTAAAGATACATACACAGACAAAATGAAAACACATCATCACATAAAATTTCCTTGTGCTTGCTATTATTCATAATGGCCAAAAAAAACGTGTAACTGATGTAAGTGAGCACTGATTCATGGGACCATAATCAAGAAAAGTTATAACCATATAGTGGAATAAAAGGTATTTACATGCACCATGGCATCAATCAACTTCAAAATCAATATGCTGAGTAAAAGTAGTCAGACACAAAGGAACATCCATTATGTTCATATGTAGTGACCATAAGAGACAAATTGACAGAGGCAGAAAGGAAGTCAATGCCTGAGACAGTAGAAAGGGAAGAAGAAAAGTGACATCCAATGGACACGCTCAGGACCTGGCAAATAGTCTAAAACTACGTTGTTGTTGCCAGATTATTTAAATACATCAAAAATCATTAAAACAAATATTATTTTCTGTTTAAAATTTTTAAGACAAAGTCCTCAGTTTGAAGCCCAGGCTGTCTTGTACCTTCTGGGTCTCCTGCCTTGGCATCCCGAGTGTTTCAATTACAGGTATGTGCCACCATGCTTGGATGAAGTAAATACTATAAGTAATGAAGTATGTGGCACTTGGATGTTAGCTCAATAAAGCTGGTTTTGTTGTTGTTGTTGTTGTTTTAAAGCTGCCGTCAAACAGTGATGGGGAAGAGTGAGCATTCAGATCTGCTCTTTGCTTTTCTAAGAGGTGCTGCTGCCAAGCTAAATGGCTTTAGTTTTAAGCTTTTGTTTTGAAAGTATTCAAATACAGAAACTGTAATTTGTAAATACTCACACAGTTATGTACTAGATACGTTAACTAATGTTTTCAAGATGTTTTTTTTTTTTTACTTAAGTACCTATCATGTGTCTACCTGCCTATAAAACCGTCATCTATCCATCATTCTATTTATTTACATTTTTTTGCTGAACTGTTTGTTGTAAGTTATAATTATTATGGCTCATTTTTGTGGTACTGAGGGTGAGACCCAGATAAGACTCAGGCATGCTAGACACACATTCTGCCACTAAGTCATATCCCCAATCAACTATCATGACTTCTGATATTTGGCCTTTCCTGGTTACATATGATCCTGTCAATCTGGACCAATTTCCTTCCTTAATTTTTTTTCCATTGGCTAAATCTATCCACAAGAGTAATTTTTATATACAGCCATCGACTGTTGCGATAGCATATTAAATTATGGCTTTTAAAAGCACTATCCAGAATTTTACTGCCACAGTAGCAATGACTTGGCTTCACAAATTGTTTACATACAAACACGGCACAAGAGAGGCAACTAAATCTATTTGTTATAAGATGGGACTTGAGGCGGAGCTTTCTGACACAGTGACAGAATGCTAATACTGAAAATTGGTGGCAAACAGTGAGATCCTTGCTGTGACTGTCCCTGATGATGTCATTCAGAAGCGTTTAGAACTGCTCTGTGGGAGGAGTCTGGAAAAGGTTGGCATTCTACTTACCATGGACAGTTTTATGAGCAGAGACCAGTGACTTTTTCTGGCAGTCTTCAGGGGGTCAGAATGCAAATAGAAATGTGAGCACCAAAGGCTATATTGATGCATAGGGCCTTTTTGAGAACTGGACTAGAGGCCGCCTACTTCACACTTTAGCAAATGACTTGGCTACGTGTTGTCCATGACCTCAGACTTTGTGAACTGAATTTGTAAAGGAGATAAACAGACTAGCTTATCTAACTGATAAAATTTTCAGACAGCATTAAGATTGTACCATTGTTCTTACTAGCTGCTTTAGGTCAAGATCACTATGAGAACCAAAAAAAAAAAAAAAAAAATAGACTGATAATTTGAACTATGGCTGGAAAAGAAATATGTTTGAAGGTACTACCAAGAAGGATGCAGTTTGCTAAAGAGAATAGTGTCATTAGGAAGAATCCAAGTGTTTTCCACAAGAATAATCGAAAAGATATATTCACTGAATCAAAAATATCTGTTAAGACCCTACCCACTGTAGGCTCAAAGCAGTCAACCTACAAACCCATTTCAAAGACCATCCTTTGTAAAGAGAGATCTAGGATACCTTGCTTGCATGAGCTGACTAGTGACTTTTTGTTTTGTTTTGTTTTTTTGAGACAGGGTTTCTCTGTGTAGTTTTGGTGCCTGTCCTGGATCTTGCTCTGTAGACCAGGCTGGCCTCGAACTCACAGAGATCTGCCTGGCCCTGCTTCCCAAGTGCTGGGATTAAAGGTGTGTGCCACCACCACCCACCTGCCTCTAGTGACTTATTTTAAGGTAATGTGGTTCTACATATACAGTTAACAGGACACTCAGAGATGGCTGCAAGCATTGCTCAACTGGGCCCATAGTTTTAGCTCCCATTAGTTATAGATTTTTATCAGCATCATGTAGGGCTTCTTTTGCAGCCATATGGAACACAAAATATAGCAATACGGAGGCTTCTGCCAAGATTCCATGGGGTAACCTGGGAAACCATGCAGTATGTGGCATGCTCAGAGTTCCTGGGAGTATTCCATGACGAGGTGGTTAATAATGAAGTTGTGTGAATGAGGTGGAAGCCTTCAGAAAGTTGGGGATATGAAGGACATGCAATGGTAAGGGAATTGATAGAAAAATGAGCACAGTCAGCCTGAGAGGGCCAGGGTGAATTAGCCAACCAATCCGTATGGGTGGGACTGCCCAGGTGTTTGGGAATACACATTCCACAACAAGGTAGCCTGTATGTCAACTGTGAAGACTTAGGACTCAGTGTTTGCTCAATTAGGTTTCAGTCGTGCTTTGTTCTGATCATTGCTTCACATGTCCCTCTTTCTCTGTTTTGGAACAGGAATGAGATTTTTGTTCTGTTTTTGCTTATTTTATTTTTTTAATATAAAATGCTGATAATACCATACATAAATATGGCTAACCTGTGATATCAGTTATTTAAAATATAAAATTACTTTAAAATTTTTTGACAAGGACTCATGGTGAAGAATTCAGTTTGAGCATTTAGTAGAGACTTTGGATTGGACTTTTACAAAATGCTACAATAATATTGGCTTGAGGGACCAAATGCACTCTTTCCTGTGAGGTGAAAACAAGTCTTCAGGGAGGAGGCTGAATGCTGAATGCTATAATTTGGATAGAGAGTATCTCCAGAAGTCCATGTGCTGTAACGAGCTTGCTAGCCTGTGTTACCATTGTGTAAGTCCTTGAATGACATATTTAAAGCCAATTGCTCACTTTTCCTCTTTCTTAATTAATCTGCCAGCATATCTTCCTGGTCATTTGAAGATGATGGACAGCACGAGTGATATTAGCCCCCATTTCACAGGTGAGGACACTGATACCTCAGTAAGGTGAAATAGTCTCTGCTCTCATTAGAGAGGGGCTGTGAATGCAAGGGGACATACTGAAACTATATATGACCTCAGAGCTCCAAGGCGAACACTGATTGTCACATGGTTTTCATCTGGCCTGAGTTCAAAGCCATGAACTCTATTGTCTGCTAGTCCTAGTGGATAAACAACTTTATGCGACTGCCATCTTTTTTGATGCCAGTTCATTTCTATAAGAAAGGATTGTAGAAAAATAAAACAAAATAAAAATTATGTGAAATGCAGTACATTAAGTAATTATTTGCAGAGCCAATTCCACTAAATGAATCATTCATTTATCTCTAATACCTGGCCCTATTTTGCTATTCTCCCTGCATGGCTATCACCTGTTTGTCTTAGTTACCTAACTACCTGTGACACGCCTCTGCATATCCACATCTAACCTCGGGGATTGTTCGGTTGTTGTATTTGATTCGATGGATGATAATTAACTACACTGAAATCCAATCACACCAATGAAACCCAGTGACTGGAAACTGGGAACTGATCCAAGACTGGTTGGTCTGCGATGGAAACACAATGTCCTACATAACTGGCTTGAATTATAATTGGTCACATTAAAGTCTAATGTTGTCTAATTCTGAATACCAGAACAACATTCAGATTTTATGGTGCACTGCTGACTAATTTCGGAATTAAGACCCACAGTAACCTGATGCTAGATCGCACTGTAAATCTCACTTCCAAATTCCCAATTAGCTGAAGTTGGGCATGCAGCCTGGGTGTGTAAACGGAGTGAGGAGTAGCATTTCTTTAGAGATTTTAATGGAGAAGTTGTTCTTCTCTAGGCTAAATCACTGTAAGCCTCTAGGCTTCCGGGTAAATACCAAGAAACTAGGAATTTCAAGAACCTTTTTCTGAGCATCTTTTCCTTACTATTGGCTGAGAGACCCTGCTGACCTGGAGACCACCAGGTCTCGTTCCAATGTCAAGTTCCATTGAGAAAATCTGAGAGGCTCAGAGATGAGTTTTCATGCCCTGGTCTTTTCAACACCGTTTCCTTTCTTCTTCCTGATGGCATTAGAGCCTCACCCACTGGATAGATTGTGGGTACACTGGAAACTGAGAGGTTACAGAGGAAGGGGTTATGAGGCTGTTCCTGGGGTTCTATTGAAACAGCAGCTCCTGAAAGAGAACATGTGTGACTTAAGACCCTTTGCTGCTGTGTAGCCATCATAATTTTTCTTAAAGTACTGTTACTACACTGAATCCTTCGAGCTCCTCATCTGCTCATGAAGGTTCATGGAGGCTGCTTGCATCCTCAGCAGTGAAATTAGACACAGAACTGATGGCTCCCTCTAACTTGTCAAACATCTTTATTGCCGTTTTGTGGTAGTGAAAGTGAATAATGGCAGAAACAGTCACCGATCTCACCACCAAAGGCCATGTCTCGTAGAAGAAGCAGTTCTGAGGAAGACTACAGCTTCTCCAAGCTCTCACAGACTCACCCTGCTCAAATGGAGCCAATAAAAGGGCAGAAATCATGTTGAACTGAAAGAATTCGCTGCAAAAATAGGCAAATTTGAACTTCCTACAGATGAGTATTCAGATGTAGGCATAGGATTTGTAAGCATTTTAAAATTAACAATATTAGGAGACATTGGATTAGATAAAATGGCACATGGTAAAGGGAGCTCTGAAAGTTAGGCAGAGGAATTTAAAAACAGATCATCGAAAATGTCATGCCTCTCTGGGCAGGGACATGTAGAGCGTTGTGTTGTAGAAAGTGGTTCCGTTGAGATATCTGAGTCCATTAGCACAGTGAGAGGCTGCAGTTGGGGAGACAATTATGTGAACGCATTTGTGAGATAAATACATTGTCCTCTCCTCTCTATATATAACTTCCTTGTGGCTTGCACTGAAGGTGAGGAAATGTCTTTTTTTAACTCATTCATTTTTAAAGACTTACAAAATATTTTTATGTATATGAGTGTTCTCCTGCATGTGCCCTGGGTGTGACTGCTGCCAGAAGAGGGTGTCAGATCCCCTGAAACTGCAATTACAGCCAGTTGTGAGTTGCTATGTATGTGCTTGGGACTGAATTCAGGTCTTCTACAAAAGCAGCAGCTGTTCCTTAATTGCTGGGCTATCTCTCCAGTCCCAGGACTATCTTTGTTCATGTGTGTAGATACTGACCTATCTCTCCAGCCTAAGGACTATCATTCCAAACAGATTCACCACTTGGGGGCCAAGTATTCAAATATACGACCCCATGGGACCATTCTCACTCAGACCACCACATAAAGAAAGCACTTAATGACTAAGCTATCTCCTTAGCCTTAAATTGACCATTTCTGTATTGACAATAAGCTCCCATTTTCTAATAACTACAAAGCCCATGATTCACAAGACATTTAGACAGGAACACAATTATGAGAAAGTTGTATGCAGGGAGAGACATTAGATATTCTTGGTTTTGTATACCATTTAGCACAGGGATCAGCCAACCAGATCATTCTATTCTAGAGTTTGGGCTTTCAGGGTCAAAGCCCCACATAAGTCACCACTCTGTTTTTCAGCAGCATGATTCAATTTCTAGCAATGTTTTAGTTACTTACTCAAGAAGAAAAAGACATGTGGTGGCCAGTCCTCCCATGGGAAAGGTAGTTGAAACATGAGCTTTTCATGTTCTCATGGAGGAGAGGTTCATGTTGATCAAAACTCAGCTAATCTTGTTAGGAAATAAGTCAATAACTTTCAGCTGAGATATGGCATCAGCCTGACTGACTACACGTCTGTTATCGAAGGGTAAAAGTGCTTTCCAAATCTTGGTACATTTACTACAAAATAAATAGATAGATAAATGAATGAATGAATGAATGAATGAATAAATAAATAAATAAATAAAGTTAAGTTAAGTCCTGGGACAGATTGACCTTTACCACCTACTTTTAGAACTAGACTTTGCAGTTGTTTTAAGAATTCAACAGCTAGGGGTTGGGGATTTAGCTCAGTGGTAGACCGCTTGCCTAGTAAGCACAAGGCCCTGGGTTCGATCCTCAGCTCCAAAAAAATAAAGAATTCAACAATTCAACATCTAGAGCCAACAAGATGGTTCAGCCACTAAAGTTATCCACAAACAAGTCTGATGATTGAGTCTGGTTACCAGACCCACAGAATAGAAAGAGAAAGATGACTCTTAAAAGTTGTCCTTCTACCTCTACATGTTTAATGCTGTACACACACACACACACACACACACACACACACACACATACACACACACACACACACAAACACACACACACACACACACACACACACACACACACACACACATGAATAAATGAATGTAATAATAAAAACAATATAATAGCTACATTGGAAACTATTTTTAGGCTAGTTGTATTCTGTGGTATCCCCCTCTGCCTTCCTGCTGGGTCTTATGGAGGCATTTTCTCAACTGAAGTTCCCTTTCTCACAGATGTGTCCAGAAATTTGTGTAGATCTTCTCTAGCTGACAGTCATATCAACCATCTCAAGTACTATGGACATAGGACACTGAAAAGGAAAGAGAAAAGGTGAGCATGTGCAGTGACAATTTCCAACTCACAGTTCTGTGCAGAAACATTAGACAGAATTATGACTTTCTAAATGGGAGGGACTTTTATACATGATATTCTTTCACAGGCTCTTGCCTTCATCAGTTCCTGCCAGGTCAATGGAAATATTCTCTCCCGGAGCTTGCTTCACTTTCCTAGATTTAGGTATATTATCAGTCCGAGGTCTTTACATAAATTAAATACTGCAAACCTGAAGGTTCACACTTGCAGTAGGACAGACTCATAGGGTTGAGGATATTGGCTCAAACCAGTTGCCAAGACATGCACATAACATATTTCCTTATGAGCCAACCTGGAGTCTGCCTGAGGGCCTAGCAACAGGTGCCTTCAGTGTTCTTGATCATGCCCAGGCAATGAGGGATGACTATGCAACGCCATCAGATTGGGACACAGCTTGAGTGCTGGGAGGAGGGTATATAAGGCCTTCCCCATTATTGAATAAATGAGCTTGCTGTTTGCCTTCAACTGACTCCCAGTATCTGTGTTGTTGATGCAACACCTTCTCACCCCATCTCCCAAGGGAGCCATTGGGATCCAGCAACATCTGGCACCTGAACATGGAGCTTCTGTGACTTTCTCTTTCCCAGTGATGATTCTGATCATCTCCCTCCCTTCACTTGTGGTGCCTGACAGCACCCTCAAGATGCTATGTTTTGGTGGGAAGGCCCCCTGTGTTCTTTTGGTCCCTTCAACAGGTAAATGTTGGGATCCTCATTTCTTTCCTTCTTTTGTGTTGTCTGTCATGTTTGTCTGCCCATCCCATTAGGAAGGCACATTTTTTTTTTTCTGTTTTGGTTCACTTGACACCTCCACATAAGGACTGATGCCCTAGGAGGTGGAACCAAGGCTCAGCTCCCAAATGCTGTCCCTTGTCCAAAGACATTGTGTGAGCATATAGTCATGGCCTGAAAAACCACAGAAGTCTCCTACTAAGCACAAGACATAAGGGTCCAAATACAAATTCTCTTGTTGACTGTCGTCTTCTCTCTGATTGTTGTTTGCTTGCTATTTCCCTCTAAAAGATGGGTAATTTTTTCATCACCCCTACCACTTCCATGACAGATATCGCTACAATATCTGATGAGGAGGAGACAGACAGTTTGGGCCCTATGAAATCTGTCAAGGAGAACATAGCTGTCAGTTTGGGCCCCACAAAGTCTGTCAAGGAGAACATAGCTGTCAGTTTGGGCCCCACAAAATCTGTCAAGGAGAAGGCGGCTGTCATTAAGTCACACACTGATCCCCCCTCTGCTCCCCCACTTTAACTGACTTCCAGTGTCTGTGTCATTGATGCCACACCTTAGGATCCAGCAACACACTGACATTGTAGTATAAACCAAATGGTGTTCCCTGCATGCCAGATTGGTCATTTGTCACTAAGACTAACACATAAAAGAAATGAGAGAAGGATTATTTTGGCTCGCTGTTAAAGAGATTTCAGTCCATAGTCTTTGCTTCCATTGATTCTGAACCCATGGTTAGGTAGAATATCATGACATAGAGTACACAACAGAGCAAAATAGCTTACCTAATGACAGCAAGGAAGCAGACAGAGAGGACTTGGAAAGGTTTAATGCAAGATTGACTTCTCAAACACACATCCCCTCCTTCAACTTGCCTCCTTCAACCAGTCCCAACCTCTAACCATCTCCTAACAATGCAATCACATTATGAACATATCAATGGATTAACCCACTAATGAAGGCATAGCCTTATAGTGCAATCAGCTCTCAATGATTAGAGCCATGATGAGGACAAAATGTTCAGCACATGGGTTAAATTTCATATCTGAACCATAACACACGTTAATCAGTGAAAATACTAATGGAATCCTGAAAATGAGAATTAGCGATCAGACCAAAAAAAGAGAAAAGAATTGACTGTGTCCTGGATAGTTTTCCTGTTGATAGTATCTACTTAGACTTGCAGCCAGCCCCAACTTGTGATTTCTGTACAGTTTCCAACCTTCTCCCCAACTTTTAATAATTTTGAGTAAACTTCTGATACTTGCCATTAAAATACCTGTAACTAAAATGATTTGCCCCAGTCTTTGACAGATTACTGGTTCTTATTTTCTTTCTTAAGATGGTTTAAAGACTACAAAAGTCAGCATGTTATGTGGTGCACAGTTAAACCTCAGTCAGTGTTAACAGTGCATTACTGTTCAGAAAGTGTTTATATAGTCTCTGCTTCCTGTATCCAATAAGGAGGAGAATGGCTTTGCTTTGTGAATTGCTCAGGGGATGGGAGACACATAAAACTATTACATAGGACATTTTCACAGGGAAGTTTTAGTCTGTTTTCTGTTGTTATAATTAAATAACACAGGCTGGGAAAATTATATAATACAAGGGCTTATTTAGTTATGGCGATTGGGGAGTTTAAGAGTGAAGTACCAGCATCTCACAGCATCTCTTGAGGACTTGCTGGTTCTTAAAATGACAGAAAACAGCTTATAAAAAGTCATCCCAAGTGAATCAGAGAGAGTCTGCTTTTATAAGAAAGACATGCCTTCAATAAATCACTAATTTATGAATGGAATATGCTGGTAAGGGCAGTACCCTCATCACTCCATCACTTTGGAAATATTTCTTCTCCTAACACTAGTAATAAGTTAAGGATTTAGTTTCCAACACATGAACACTAGGGGACACTTTAAATCATAGCAGAAGACAATAAGAGAAAATGGCAAAATAATGGCTATATCTTGGCAGAAATATTTGGAGCAAGAGAACAATCTGTTTGAATAGTTATCTCTCCTGGGAGGTCCTACTCTCCCTAGTTCTCACCCTACTAGCTAGAGTACATCTCTCACTGAGCAATCTTATCTCTTTTAACCAGAAATAAACAATACATTTTTTTGATGGGGGAAGGGTGCAGAGCTGTATGTAGCCTTTGTGTTTCAGTATTTAGTATCTTAACAATAAGCAGAAGCTGAATTGAGGGCTATTAAGTAAATTGTTAAAAGAGTTAAATTATTTTCATATTAGGAACCCCTATGAGTTTTTCAAGATGGCCTCGTTATAGTTGATTAGATTCCCTTGAGTTCTTCATCAAGGTACTTTATTATGTGTGTTTATTTTCAAACCTCCCATTGCTAGGAAACCATGATGCAAATAATAAGAAAAATATTAATGTTCCTCTGAGTAAACAAACACTGAATATCTATTTATTTACAAAGCCTCTTCTGTTATTAAAACTGAAGACAAAGTGCCTGGAAATGAGAATGTATTTCCCCAGATTTCTGCAGGGGAAGGAGAATTACCAAACACTTCAACAATTCCAAATAAGCTGGAGTGCATACTTCAAAGCAGCAAGCAGAACATACTTGAAATATGATGCCTAATGAACATAACAAGTCTAGGACATGCTGCATGATGCTCCTCATTAGGTACACTACACAGGCAAGGTTGGAGCCTCCCAATCATTCTACTGTATCATCCTGTTACCACCTTTACTCAGAAAGTATTACTGACTCAGAGCTCCTAAGCACTTCATGTTTATGCTCGTCTATCACCCTTTATGCAGCTATAAGATCTGCATTGTATTTAATTATAGAAGCTTAAACATCTGTAGATGGAACCTACATGCAGGTTTACCTCTTGTTAAGAGGAATGCTAAAATGTTGAAATAAATTACAAATCAAGAGCATGGTATGAACTACTGATTTCCTGAAAACTTCTTTTTAGTGGGTGATTAGTACTGGGATCCTAGATCCCCAGGCAATGTAGTAGACACTCCCAAATTATGGTCCCCTTCCAAGCCCTCTTCCACTTCCTTACCTACTGTCATTTGGTTTTCTTTCTCTGATGACCCATGGAAACTTTGCATCTTGCAGAGGCATTTCCTAATGGGGATTTCCAGTCTGTACTATCATCCACGGCCCTGGAGCACCCAACTGTCTACTGTTTTCTGGTGTCTGGGATTCCTCTGCTTTTGCTTTTTCTTTCCCATGGCTCATTTGCTAACTAAAGGCCACTCCAATTGTGATTGTGAATTATCAGTAACATATAGTTTCTGCATGATGTACTATGTCTTATGCTTAGCACATCCTTAGCTGAAACCTCATCAATACCTCATGCTCAACATTGGATAAGAAACAAAAAATCTAGATGTGCAGCTCAGAATAAAATCATCTGCTTGATTATATGAAGAAGACTGAACTGGCTAGGCAAAAATTATACAAGTAGCTTAAATTTGATGAAAACACATGTCAAGAAATCTGAACTATTTTATCCCAAGATCTGTGAATCCTTGTAGCTTTGTAACTAAAACTTCTTTAAGATTTGAGATTCCAGCATGTTATGCTTTATAGATTATTATAGTATGAGGCAGTAAATAAATGGTTGGCTTACGTTTATTAGGTAACAGCATTGGAGCCATACTTAAGGCATGGAGACTATATAACCAAGTCCAGAAAAAAATTACTGACAGAAGATTTATAAAAACAAGTTGAATAAAACTTGAATTTAAAGCCACACTTCTTTTTTACTTTAATATTAAAGGAAAATATATTCTCCCACAAATACCAGATAATATCTCAGTCAGAGACTAAATATTAGCTAGAATAATATTCCTTGGACTTGTTGATGTGTAATCTGAATTAAGAGTAACAACCAATTTGTAACTGCTGATGTTCAGCACAAATATGCACATTAAATATATTTAGTGACTCTAACAGTCATATAAAATATAAACTTATTCTATCATTTGTATCACTTTCATTGTTTTTGTAGTCTCTGAATTTTAAGATATTACTTAGGATACACATGTGAGTTTTAAATAAGTACTGGTACGTTCTCAGATACTCAGATATATGTCTGAAGTAAAATTAGAGTATTATGTAGTCAAGCTCAATGAACATGTATTTATATATTGATAGATTGGTTGATTTAGGTTTTGTGAGACAGTGTTTCTTCTCTATCATTCTCCATCTTTAATTTTTAAGACAGAATCTTTCAGTGAGTCTGAAGTTGTTAATTCACCACCTGGACAGTGAGCTACATGGGCCCACCTGCCTCTGCCTCTCCTGTGTTGAGGTTATTGGCACAGGCCACAGAGCTTAGATGTTTAATGTGGATTCTGGAGGTCCAAATTCATGTCTGCATTACAGGCATTTTACCAACTGAGTCATTTCCCTGACCCAACAGAAACAAGTTTTGAAGTTAGAAAGTTGGGCTTGTAACTAATACAACCTACAATTATTCTGGTAATATTAATTTCTTAGACTTAGGTGTGAAAATTTCAAGTGTGCTCTATATATCTAAGGGGACACATGGCTAGTCATCTCTTCCAACACCTATCAAATGTTCTGCTTCCTTGAGCAAGTGGCTAACCAAGTGTTGCCAAAGAAGAAACTACCCAGTCACAGTGTTGACTTCTAATCACTTTCCACATGTTCAAAATACAAAAATATCTCTCTGGGACAAAGGACTTCCTGAAAAAAAATTAGCGATAAATTTTGGGGATTAACGAAAAAAAGTGAAACTCTTTGAGGTAGAGGTGTCTGTTCACAGAACCACTTCTCACTACATTGGGCTGGTTTTTCGTAACTGTCCTCCAATACAAAACCAATTAATTCACCATTTTCTGCCATGAAAGAAAGAGAAAGAAAGAAAGGAAGGAAGAAAGGAAGGAAGGAAGGAAGAAAGGAAGGAAGGAAGAAAAAAGGAGGAAGAAAAGATAGCAGAAAGGCTCCTATCCTGAATTCTGTGTATTATATAACTGCTTGGAGGGCAGAAAGTGGTCCATAAATAAATGCAGAAGCTAACAGTGAGTAGTGACAATTAATTAATCAGTTACCAAAATGATCCAATATCAACCAAGTCCAACCAAGATGATCTTTGTTGATTGATTCCTACAGGGATGTTATTTAATGGAATGGTTGAATTGCCAGTCAGCATTCAGCTCATGGAAATATCAGACACTATGAGATTGAGAGAGAACCAGCCTCCAGACTGCTGTTGGTTTGTCTGGTGTGATCATAAAAGCCCCTGCATTTGGCCACGTTAATGTGTGCTCAGAGCTAAGGAAAAGGAATGTGCACTTTACATTAAGACATTTCAAAAGTGGCCAATTCAAATAAACCAAAGACTTTGCCCTGAATTTCAATGAGCTCTAACAATCCAAAATGTCCAGGTGCAAAGGAAACTAACTACAGCACTGTTCAGATGGCCGTGCCTGAGCAACAGCTGTGAGGAGTCATGAAGATGTTTCCATTTTGGACTGATCAGGAAGAAAGACCTAGATCCACAAGACTCCAAAGCACATGAAAAAGAGAAGAATATATTTGTATGTACATATGTATATAGAGAGATAGAGGTATATCTATCATCTATCTATCTATCTTTCTATCTATCTATCGATCGATCGATCTAGCGATCATTTTCGTGATAGGAGTGGTAGAAATTTTGGTGAAGAAATCTAACTAGAAAAACAAATTACAAAGAAAAGACAGGATGAATAAGACTCTGGTATGCCTTATTGGTGTTTGGTAGTGGTAGGAGCTAGATGTGGCAGCTGGAGATTCAGATTTGCACTACGATATCATTATTTCCACCCCTAGGTTGTAAGGTGGGTTAGCTTCTTCCTTGGGTTGAACAGGGAATAAGGATTAAAATGGGGACTTCAATATTAAGTAAGTAATATTTTTTTAAAATCAGTTGAGAATTATGTTCTGGGAACAGTTGTAACATCAAAATGATCACCACAAGTCATTTTACAGATGAACAAATGCTGTAATACACAGAGCCCAAATACTGGATTCTTACTATGATAATTGCAAAGACATTGTGCAGCCCTGACTCCAGACAGTTACTAAATTCCTTTAGAGCTGCAGAATTTCTGGTTTCCTTTCCAATACAGTTTAGAGTCAGCATCTTTCTTTCTTATTCCTTACCCAGACTAAACTGTGGGTATCATATGGTATGACAGGATGTATCAGGGAGTTGCAGGAAGAAAACAAGGTTGTGTTCCACACAGAGTTGCCACCAAATTACACAGAAGACTTTTGAATACTCCCACTTCCATAGGGCTTGTCTTTTCTTCCCATTTTTATTGTTGCCATTTGAGACCATTTATGAAAGATCTGTATGGCTATAAACTAATAATTTCGCATTTTAGAGTATGCAATCCTGTACTTCTTGGGAAAATTGGTTACTGAAGGAGTTTATGGTAATTAAATGAGAATTACTTGTGGAGCTGAATCATATATGTCAATATAGAAGGAATGTAATATTACTTACTACATTTTAAAGAATTATATTCACTAATAAAGTTCACAAGTGCCATTCATCGCATCACAGGATAGTGGATTCTTCTAAGATAATTTTGCATGCCTATGTTTCTTCTTTTCTTTAAGAAATATGAATTTTTATATGACATGTTATTTTACAATAAATCAGATCTTAATATTTCCCAGCATAAATTAGGGTTGGAAATAAGCATATGTTACTATAAATAAACATGACATTATCTATATGTAGCCTATATTACTAAATTGCATAAAAATAGGCCAAACGTTCTAAAGGTGGGTTTGGGCCAGCTTTTATTCTCTCTCCACAACCCATAATAGGTCTTGCATTCTTCCACTGCCTACTAGACTCTTGATTGTTTTACCCATTCAATGTACATTCCAGATAAATAATCTGAAATTCTTTGATATTTTTACCCATGATTATCTGTTCACACATTGCCAGGCATTGTTTAACAAAATAGAATCAATTATATGTAGGCCTCTCCATTTTGCTTTTTCTCACTCTGTAATAAATTAACTGCTACAACTCTAATTTATTATTTTAATTGCCATGTGATATCTCATATTATAATATTCTGATCATAATTACAAATGAACACAACTTATGGATCATAATTTGTTCAATAATTCTCCTCTGAAGCTTCTAGATTTTGTTGCCATTATGAAAAATGTTGGAATCAAATCCTTATATGTGGGCCATTACTCATGATTTTCTTTACTTGGGAAAATGTCCCAGGAATGTAATGTTAAATCAAAGGAAATAGGCATTTAAAATTTTAGGATACTAGATTACTTTCCAAAGAAGCAATAATAATTAACAACTTCATCAATCATTTCTGAAAGTGCTCTCTTTCTTGAATTACTAATATTAAAAACTTCATTCTTTTCATATTTTATGTAATAATTAAATATGATTTCATACCTGACAGACCCACAGGTATGAAATCATATTTCATTATTACCTTAATTTTATTTCCCTATTAAATAATTTAAGCATTTTTTCAAATACCTATCAGTTATTGCTTCTCAAATGAGTTGGATTTTCTGGTTGTTTATTGTTCTTTGTTCTCTGTGGAGTACTTGCATTTCCTTTTGCAATTTGTAATTATTCTTTGCACACTTTGCATATTCATTTTCTTTCATTGTGATTAGTTTACTCCAATCTATCATTTGTTTGATGAATTGTATATGGTAACATTTGTTTTATATTTCTATGTAGTGAGTTATCTTTTCAGAAATTTTCATTTTGTTTAGAAAACCATGAAGGGTTGCGCATAGTGGGTATTTTTTTGATAGTTCTAGTATTAGTTCCCAAGCGGGAACAATAATAACAAAATTGTTGTGCAAGTTGATGAGTTGGGAAAATAAACACCCAAAGTTATAGTAGTCTAAGTAGGATAGGCATTGGGAGTTGGGGAGAAAGAAAGATAGTAGACCAAAGGTTCTCAGAATACTTTTCTCCACACAGCACCAAAACACAGGGAGAAATAACAGCCATCTCACAGGATCATTGAAGCAAAGTATTGGAGCAGTGGGAATGTACAGATACATAGCAGAACACAAAGATACATGGTAGTTTTGTAAAGAAACTGAGCTCATAACATCTACTTTTGACTTCTCAGGTTCAGTCTTAAATGAAGAGGTGTTTTATTGGATTGGTTCGGTGGGCTTCTTATCTCCTTAAAAGGGACACAGGAAGCTTATTACTGGACTGGGTTGCTCGACTGTTTCTTGGTGCATCCTTTGAATACTGACAGATGCTCTATTTTGGCTATTGGTGGAGACAGGACTCTTGATGCACAGAGACACCTTGACATGGTACCTATGTAATTTCTACAAAGTATCTAGTGAACTATACCGAAAAATTCCATATTCCCAGTCCTTTGAATAAACCAGGAACCACTGTCCACCTTATCTCTACTTAGTAAGCATCTTGGAAGCCTACCTTGAGAGATTCAGGCTGCATAGACCCCCCAGAAAGTAGTACAGTGGCCCTCTCTACCTCCTGTTGTTCATTACCTAAGAATAGCTCACACATCACTCCCTATTGTACTATCCTCATCCCAGGAAGAAGGCCAGCCATGAACAGATTGTACAAGGAAGCAGATTCATCATTCACGTCAACCACCTTCATCTCTACGATATAATTCAGTTGCCCACTTTGAGCAGTTCAACTGACAGAGGTCCAGGAAAGCACAGTACTGGCCGTGCCTCCACACTTAACAGCTCTGGGAAGTAGCTGAGTAACCTGTCCTAAGTGGTTTGGCCCTCTACAAGAAGCAGGTAGGTACCGTTGCTGATCTTCTTGGAGATTATTGAAGTTATTCAGCAACCCACTCCCAGTAGCTCAGCTTTCTGGAGTCCTGAGAAGCAGGGAAAAGCAGCTGGGGAGCACTTCATATACAGGTTAGTCTCCAGAAGCACTGTGTAGTCAGTCATCAGTAAAAACCTTTAACATTGACAGATGCCATATGGATCTCTTGGCATAACCTAGCTTCCACACCACCCTCCCTTACAGAAGCAGCAGACATATACCCAAGTGGTACTATATCCAGCTTAGCCATCCAATATGGACCCATCCTGTATGATCCACAGAAACTGACCTGAGCCCACAGAAATAGGTGGATGCATCACATAGAATCTCACTCTGCCTAGAGAAGCTGCTTTTCAATTGTTGGTGTAACCCAATATTATCTGCCTCTGTCATCAATAAGGCACTGGCAGACATTGCCAAATAGCTTAATAATTTCTAGGGATAGCCCACTCAGTCTCTCATCTGGGTCCAAAGCCAACACAGCATATATGATGGCCTAGTCACCTACAGGAAGTCTTACTCAGAAAGCCACCTTGAAAATGAGGCAAGACCATGACTCACCAGATGCACATGGACCAACAGGGCAACACAGGAAATGTAAATAAGAACATGAGCCCTTCAAAGTAATTTTCTGTTAACTGACATCAAAAAATAAAGGAAGTTGACAAATTTCCTAATGAAGAACTTGAAAGAATGATTTTAAGGAAGCATAATGAAATACAAAAATATAAATAAATAATTCCTGGTATGAATGAAAGAATCATTTAAAAAAAGAGATGGTGAAATAGAACCAATAAAAATGTTGGGGGCAAAGAACTTAATACATGTAATTTAAAGTACAGTCAAGAGCTTGTATGGTAAGACTGATCAGATGAAAGAAAGAATTTTGGTATATGTATGGTGCTAAGGATGAATTCCGAACTTTTCGCAGATGAACCAAACAGTTTATTATTGAACTAAACTCCCAGCTCAGAAGAATGGCTTCCTGGGTTTGAAGATTTGAATTAGCCTTTGAAATAATCTAGATGGGTGTTTGCATTTGTGTCTATGCATTTATGTAAATGAGTGGTGTGTGTGTGTGTGCGTGTGTGTGTCTGTGTGTGTGTGTACATGTGTGTGCAAGTGAGTGCACTCTCCACATTATTCCTTGAGGCAGGGTCTTACCCTAAGCCTGGAATTGGTGGCTGCCAACAATCCTCCTGTATCTGCCCCTAACAGCACTGGGTTAAAACTCACATTAAGACCCTCCCTGACTTATTACCTGAGTGCTGAATGAATTTTTTTTTAAAGTAGACTAAAAGGTATGCTGCCTATGGAATACTTATTTCACCAGTAAATACATAAATAGACTTTTAGTGAAAGGATAGAGAAAGATGTACCATAAAAATGGAGAGAACGAACAGCAGGTGTTGTAAGATTAGTCCTCTGAATCCTAGCCAGTGTTCCTAGCTTGCAGCAAGCCCCCATTAAACTTCCCTATATGCCAGACTGCAGCAAAACAGGCTACCCTTTCCATGGTTGGGAGACATTTGCTGAGATCAGAAACGTCCCAATAAGCATTAGTATGGAACACCATTAACATGCAACTCTCCCAACATCTGGGCTTACCTATGCCTTATGCCGACTACTCACTTCTGCTCTCACACTAAATAGCAACCTGGCCTCACGTTTGCATCAGTTCTTCTGTGGACTTAAACCCATATAAAACAGGACCTTGGTAACTAGAAGTTGGTGGCCTTGGGAATACAGCCATTGCAGTCATTCACCATTTCAAAATTAATATCCAACAAAATCTTTTTACTCATTAAGAGGAACTTGTGCACATCATTCTTTAAATTGTCTGTGCTGACTCACTTCAAAGGTGGATGTTGTTCGTCTTACATCACTCCTGGAGAGTCATACAACAGCAGGAGTGGCTTTGATGATATCAGATAAAACAGACTTTATATAAAAGCCTAGAAAAGGGACTAAGAATGTCCCTGTATGATAGCAAAGGGATTGATTTAACATGAGGAAATGGCTGTCAGTATATATGCACCTAATGTCGGGGTGTCCAGTTATATAAAGTAAGCATTGTTAGATCTAAAAAGACAAACTCTAGTGCAGTAATCATTTGGGACTTCAATATCTTACTTTCATCAAGACAGATCATCCAGACAAAGAGCAACAAAGAAACAATGAAGTTAAACTATGCTAGAAATTGAATGAACGTAACAGATATTTGTGGAACATTAGATCCAACAACGGCTTAAATACACATTCTTATCACCAACACTTGGAACAGTTGACAGATTGACACTGGAAGCTGACCCAGGAAGGCCATGGGTTCAAGGCCAGTCTAGGCTACCCAAAAATATACTGTCTCAAAAACAAAAGCACTTGAAAGTAACCCTCCATTCACGATCATGAAATAAATGCAGGCAGCATACTCTGTTTATAATCATAAGGTGTTGTTTTTTATAAATTCTTATACTTTAGCTATATGAAAAGGACAAATATTATGAAATAAACTATGTATTTTTGACTGTAAAATATTTGGACACAGCTATACTCAATGTTATAAACAATGAAATGTTGGTATAGAATCACATGGGGTTAGCAGGTAGAATCAAGACCCTGTATTATCTTTGTGGAAAAAGAACCTCAGCTGGGCAGTGGTGGCGCACACCTTTAATCCCTGCACTCAGGAGGCAGAGGCAGGAGGATCTCCGTGAGTTCGAGACCAGGCTGGACTATGAACCTTAAAAGGTCTTATTAATGAGAACAAACCTGAAGCCAGGTATTGGGGTGAACGCGGGAAGATCAGAGAAACAGAACAAGCCACAGCTACCTCACCTCTCGCCAGTTCCTCAGCTGGTCTTGTTTCCTCAGGCTGCAAGCTTCTGAGTCCTCATCCAAATGAATTTCAGCTGAACTGTGCTGCTCAAAGCCTAAAAGCTTAACCAGCCAAATGCTAAACCAGCCAAATGCAAGTCCAAGACAGCAAGGACTAAACAGAGACACCTTGTCTTGAAAAAGGAAAAAAGAAAAAGAACCTCAAAGCCACGAGACACTGCATTGCCCCCATACTTCCTGGGTTGTTCACTCTTCCCCTTTCTGCCACCTTCTAGGGAGCCTTCTCTGGTCACCTTATTTAAAAGTGGCAGTTTTAGAGCATGGGTAGATAGTTCAGTCAGTATAGTGTTTGTTGCACACAAGCATTAGGACCTGAGTTTGACCCCCACAACCTGTGATAAACCCAGCTGAGGTAGCGTGCACTTGTAATCACAATGCTGAGGAGATGCAGACAGGTGGATCTCTGGAGTTCACTGGCCACCAGGCCTATGCTAATTGGCAATCCCAGGTCCCAGTGAGAGATAGTCACCCCCATTTCAAAAACCAAGCCAGGCGGTGGTGGTGCACGTCTTTAATCCCAGCACTTTGGAGGCAGAGCCAGGCAGATCTCTGTGAGTTTGAGGCCAGCCTGGGCTACCAAAGTGAGTTCCAGGAAAAGGCGCAAAGCTGCACAGAGAAACCCTGTCTCGAACCCCCCCACCCCCGCAAAAAAAATGTAGTTATTTCTGATGAACAAAACCCAAGGTTGTCTTCTGGTCTCCATATGCCCACACAAATACATGCGCACACTCGCGTGCACGCGCGCGCGCGCACGCACACACACACACACACACACACACACACACATCTGCACACGCTATAGTAAAAGAGCAGCCTCATTTCTTTACTTTTCTCCACAGCTCTGATACCATGAAATGTACTCTGTCGTGTGTCTGCTTGTCTCTCCATAACCCCAATAAAAGTCAAGCTCCATAAGGTAGGATTTTGCCTATTTTGTTTTCCCAATCACCACCCATGGTACATGCCTCACGAGTTCCTTAGATGAACCTCAGAGGCTACAATGCTTCAGCACAAGTGGTATTTATCGGTATCCAAGCAGGAGTTTCTACAAACAGTTGTGCTCAGACAGTGTCTAGGAACTCCAGGCATTAGCAAGCTGCAGGCTGAAAAGGGCATTTTGGTGGGTGTCTGCCTTCAGGCTTCCTTCCTTCCTTCACCACACTTCTTACCTTGTAGCCAGTGTCTCATGCCCTGCCTCCGCTACAGTTTCTATGGTGCTTCAGAACCTGCACTTCCCTTTTCCCATCATTAGTAAAGCATAGCTCCCTGGCTTCTATTACCCAAAGGCTTGGCACATTCTCTTCTAGGATGATAAATGCATTGAAGCCTAGATAGCAGTGTACCTACGGGAAAACAATTTGCATTTAAACAACTTTTGGTGTCTGAGTGCAAGGGAGTAAGAGTGGAGGGGGTGGATCCTAGGCAGACTCCAGGCCTGTGACATCTGTGGAGAGCTCCCTGAGGCCAACTCAAATTATAGCCCCTGGTATTAGCAAAGGACAGTAACTAACAGAAGCTGGAAAGGATGTGAAGAAGGAGGAACTCAGCACTATAGACAGCAATACAAATTAGTAATCTCCGTGGAAAGCATTTTGGAATTTCCTCGAGAAACTGCAGATAGATCAACTCTATGATCCAGCAAGGTCACTACTTGGTACGTATCCAAAAGAGAAGAAATCTACACTCCTATTTATTAAGGTTCTGTTCACCGTAGTACCACTCATCGCAATAGGATATGAAATCAAACTCAATTTCCAACAATTGATGGACAAAGACCATCTGGCATATGCATACAGTGAACATGATGGCTTTTTATTCACCCATAAAGAAAGCATAAATTCTGCCATTGGATGGACCTGGAGGGCATTAATTGAATTAAGTCAAATACAAAAAGATAAGTCACATGTTCTTACCCACAGGTGGAAACTAGCACTTAATCTCACAGACATTCAAAGTGCAATTGTGGTGACCACAAACTGGGGAAAAGGGGGAGACGCCAGTCAACTAGAATTAGAGCCTTATCCCTAGATAGAGGGAAGAGTATGTTCTGCAGTTCTATGGTATAGTGGGATGAATACGTTTAACAACAATTCATATGTAGAATAAATTAATTTTAATGTACTCACGTAATATAGGAGAAACTTGAAGTCGTAAATTGATGTTATAAAGGAGTGGTGGTTTTAAGAAAGAATGGCCCCCATAGGTTCATATATTTGGATGGTTAGTCACTAGGGAGTGGCACTATTTGAAAGGATTAGAAGGATTTGGTGTGGCTTTGTTGGAGGAAGTGCGTCATTGGGAGTAGGCTTTGAGGAGTGTATCTATCTATGTATCTATGTATCTAACTATCTATCTATATCTATATCTATATATCTCTCTCTCTACCAAAGGGTAAGGATGTAACTATCAGCTACTGCTCCAGTGCCTGCCTGCAAACTACCGTGCTCATGACTATGAAACTGTAAGCAAGTCCCCAATTACATGTTTTCTCTGGTAAGAGCTGCCTTGACCATGGTGTCTTTCACAGCGATAGAACAATGACTGAGACAAAGGGATTTACCAATAAACCTTGTTCAGGGAATATTAAGTTAACAAAGAATTTAGCTAAAGGAGCTTTGCCTTTAGTATAACTTGAAAATACTAGCGTGCGTGGGGATGTAGTAAAGAAGCCACTGAAATGGCCACCTCACAGTTAGGGTTAAAGTTTTATTGTAGGTAAGAGAGAAAGAACAGCCAGAGGCATCTGGAAGAGTCAAGAGCAGAGAGAAAATGAAGCAGACTGGCCTTCATTGTCAGGACTAGAAAAGCAGGATGTGGAAAAATCATAGAATATGGAAACATAATGCAGATTATAAGGACAAGAAGCTGAGGGGAAGGAAACCTGTGAACTGGAACAGTCTGGAAGTTTAGGGTAGAGGAGGAGGTGAGAAGGACCAAGAGCCCAGTACCCAGGTACCTGTGGATAGAGGCCTAAGGAGTTTGCAGGTTGCTGTGAGCTTGATATGTAACTACAGGTACATACCAAGGGAAGTGGCCTTTCTGGCAGGCAGAAACCAGTTTCACTGGCCTCTCAGAGCAAACTTTGATCTATCTGCCAGCAATCCTTTGGGCCCCACTCCCCTCTTAAATGTCCAGCTGGAGCTGAGCCCAGGCTGTCCTCTTGGACAAAGTCAGAGGACTTTCCCTTTTGGGGTGCTTGGAATATTTATTTGGACCTAACAGACAACATGCAACAAGCTTGTTAGGAGCTGTAGGAGAAATTTTGTAACTCTAACAAAATTAAACTTTAAGCATGTTGAGACTATTTCTGTTAAGATTTTTTTCACTAAGATTGCTGCCAATTAGGCCCTATTCCCATATCAAAGGGATGGCTCTGGGTAACAGGCTGTAAGCTCATTAAGCCCTGGTCCACTATTAAGTCCTAGTTCTTATTAAGAAAAATCATAATTCTGTCATGCAGTGTGACCCTGGGTAACAACTACTGGAAAAGAGCAACACTGTCCTACTTCAGACATAACTGTGACAGTATCTTTGCTGTGTAAACCTTCCACTTGACCAAAGCAGTCAAACCTTCAGCTCTCGTCTCTGTTTAAACTATTCCAAATGTGATTTGGGAGCTAGGACCTAAAAGAGATTTGAATTGACTGTGTATGTCACATTTAAAGACTAAGGCCTGTATAACATGGTTAAAAAAAAAATCTGTTCTGGGCATATTTTCCTTTGGGGTTAACCAGAACACAATGCATGCTATTAAAGAGCTTTTTCTTTCTTCCCAAAGAGTTTGGAGTGAATTGTTGGTGGTAGGGGGTGGTAACTTGTTGTACCAACCCACAAAGAAATGATAAAAGTTGGAAGTAATTTTACCCTTTCAGCACCCAATCTATACACAAACCAAAATGACATTGTACTTCATAAATAAGTACAAATACAATGCACCAACAAAAATATGAATAAACAAATAAATATCACAATTCACCAGAAGCTGTCCAGTCTTCCTGTATTGACCAAATCCAACCATATCTATTATCTATCTATCTATCTATCTATCTATCTATCTATCTATCTATCTAACTAGCTAGCTATCATCTGTCTTTCTATCCCCTCATAGCATGTCTTCCACACCTCAGCAGGATGTTGTTAGAAGTGCCTGAGAATATAAACTTGTCACTTGTTTCTATATATGAACTTATGATATTATGAATTCCTTCCCTTGGTGTTGTGACCATATCTTGTTTAGTTCATGTCTTCTTTTTTTCCCACCTGATCCCAGATATGCATAATATGCAAACAAATCAAGCATTTACTAATCATAAATCATAGAGAATTTTATTTTAAAACATTCCTTTGGTATACACACTATTTACAGGATAGTAAAGATAAAGGCAAATTTACATACTAATGTATATGCTTGCTTAATTTTACATGAAAAATTAAGTCTTGGCTGAATATTTAATACTGCAGGATAAAGAACATCTTCAACACTTTTCAGAGTGGATTGATAGTTTGATTTTATAACTTTCAGTGTTATTTTGGACAAATACATAAAATCATATGTTGATGGCCATTTCAGAAATTGTTGTGAATTCTGCCGCCCTAATCCCAAGCAAAATTCATTTAACTTTTTTTCATGAACTCAATTCAGTGTTGCAAACAGAAAATTCTAAATTTAAACATTCTAACACAAATTGAAGACATGCTACTTTGAACTTAAATGATGAGGAAGTATGTTTATATGTTAAAAATCCTTTGCTTTCTGTGATTAAACCACTTCTGTAAGAGAGAAATCATTGTATGTATAATGAAACATTGAATGAAGTTCATAGCATATGACAGTCTTGAAGCAGAGCCGAGGCATGTTGGGCAGTGTTGGTATTGGTGATGTAACAATGTGGAAAGTGTGGAGAGAACATTTTGTGTGTTCCTAACCAAGGCTTCAGGGAAGTCACCTGATGCAACGTAAATGAGGGCTGCCAAACACATGGATTCATTACATGCTGGATTTTGAACTAAGTTTTGGTTGCTGCATATCAGGAACCTTTTAGTGTTGACCTTTTTTCTTGTTTTAGTTTGTCTTGTTTTGCAACCCCACATTCAATTACATGATCTGCTATGAGATTTGTGACCCACAATCTAAGAATCAGGGATTTTGTTCATAACGTATCTTTCTGAAAGCATTGCTTGGGGAAAGAAGGGAAACGAGGTAAGCATGGGATACTGTTCCCCAAAGGAGCAGACTGTGGGTAAGTAGGGATGTATTGAAATACTAATCGCAAGTGAATTCCATGGACTCTCTAATTCCACACCATTCTCCAAGTACCACAAGGATTTTGAGGGTAGAAAGAAGAAAATTATTTTGAAGTATGAACATATATACACACACACACACACACACACACACACACACACACACACACACACACACATATACATATATATGTGTATGTATATATTATTATTATGTGTTTTAATTTTACACATCAGCCATGGGATCCCCTGTCCTCCCCCCTCCTTCCCCCACCATCCCTTACCCTCAGCCCCTCCCCTCCATTCCCATCTCCTCTAGGGCCAAGACTCCCCTGGGGATTCATTTAAACCTGGTGGATTCAGTACAGGCAGGTCCATTCCCCTCCTTCCAGGCTGAGCAAAGTGTCCCTGTGTAAGCCCAAGGACAGGTCTGGGTTCCACTGCCTGGATGCCTCCCAAACAGTTCAAGCTATTCAATTGTCTCACTTATCCAGAGGGCCTGATCCAGTTGGGCGCTCCACAGCCTTTGGTTCATAATTCATGTGCTTCCATTAGTTTGGCTATTTGTCCCTGTGCTTTTTCCAATCTTGGTCTCAACAATTCACACTCTTACAGTCCCTCCTCTTTCTCGACAGTTGGACACCTGGAGCTCCACCTGGGGCCTGGCTGAGGATGTCTGCATCCACTTCCATCAGTTATTGGATGAGAGTTCCAGCACGACTGGTAGGGTGTTTGGCCATCTGATCACCACTAGCTCAGATCAAGCTTTCTCTCAACCATTGCCAGCAGTCTACAGAGGATGTATCATTGTGGATTTCTGGGGACCTCTCCAGCACTCTGCCTATTCCTGTTCTCATGTGGTCTTCATTTATCATGGTCTGTTATTCCTTGTTCTCCCTTTCTGTTCTTGATCCAGCTGGGATCTCCTGCTCCCCTAAGCTTTCTTTCCCTCAAATCTTGCCCTTCATTACTCCCACTGTCATCCAAGTTGTTCATGTAGATCTCATCCATTTCTCTGTCATTAGGTGATCCCTGGGTCTTTCCTAGGGTCCCTTTTACTAGGTAGCCTCCCTGGAGTTGTGTAGCAGTCTAGTCATCTTTGTTTTACATCTAGTATCCTCCTATGAGTGAGTACATACCATGTTTGTCCTTCTGAGTCTGGGTTACCTCACTCAGGATGATTTTTTTTAGACCCATACATTTGCCTGCATACCTCATGATGTCATTGTTTTTCTCTGCTGAGTACTACTCCATTGTGTATATGTACCATATTTTCTTCATCCATTCTTCAGTTGAAGGGCATCTAGGTTCTTTCCAGGTTCTGGCTATTATAAACAATGCTGATATGAACATAGTTGAACAAATGCCCTTGTGGTATGATTGAGCATTCCTTGGGTATATGCCCAAGAGTGCTACAGCTGGGTCTTAGGGGAGATGGATTCCCAATTTTCTAAGGAAGTGCCATATTGGTTTCCAAAGTGGCTATATAAGCCTTCATTGCCACCAGCAGTGTAGGAGAGTTCCCCTTGCTCCACATCCTCTCCAGCATAAGCTGTCTTCTGTGTTTTTGATCTTAGCCACTCTGATAGGTGTAAGGTGGTATCTCAGAGTCATTTTGATCTGCATTTCCTGGATAATTAGGAATGTTGAGCAATTCCTTAAATGTCTTTCAGCCATTTGAACTTCCTCTGTTGGGAATTCTCTGTTTAGTATGAACTTTTTACTTGGAAATTACTTCCTGATATCCCTTGTTCATAGACTTTGTGCTGTAGAAGGAAACAGCCCCATCAGACAATCTAGTACCATCAGCCAAAATTAAGAGACCACTGTAACCATTGATGAAGATCAATTTATCAGCAATTAATCGTCAGTAGCCTATTCCATGTGTAAGATGCAGTGCTCAGAATGAGGAGGATGCTGCTAGCCTTCTGAGGACAGATGAGGACAAGGGCTTGATGGTAGTGTACTCTAATGTGTTCCAGGTGCTCTAGCCTCTATGGCTGATGACAATGGTCAAATATTTGTCTTGAGTTACTGTGACAGAGTATGAATTACTTCTCCCCTACTCCATATAGTTCCAGGAAGCCTCTCTGTACCCACTATCTGGAAAAATGGGCATTCTTAACCCTAATGACATCTAGGGAAAGATTCCCTAACAATTAATTAGGTTTATCTGGGAATAGCATAGCACTGTAATTTAAACACACACATTTTAGAATCTGGACATTTTCAAGGAAAGGTGAAAGGGAAAGTTTTAAGACAAGACTGGGTTCACACAAATATTTTTAAGTTACTTAAGCTGTGAGGATCAATAAGGATGGCATCAGCCTAAGAGCAAATTGGTAGAGGCTGGTAGACCGCCTCTCAAAGAGCTCCCACGTGCCATGGCTACCACTAGTCTAGGTGCCACACTTGAGAACCACCTCTCAAATCAAGTTTTGTCTTAACTTGCTCTTTGTACCACTGTGGTATGGTGATCTGTGTTTGTAGGGCAGAGGAAGAAATTTCAGCTTCTACATCAGCAGTTGACATGTGAGGCTGTCAAGTCCATGTTGCTATTCAATACAAACAAGAGGGATTAAAGCCACCAACCTTTCTCCTGATTCCAGATAAGTAGGAGTGTCATCTGGCAGTGTGGTTATAATTCATCCATGTTACTTTTGCAGTGGCCGCATGATGAATCTGTATGCCCTGGGCCACACCCAAAGCCATTGGTCCAGAGTTATTGAGAGGATCGACAGAGAGCCAAAGAGATCACAGGAGAGTGATCTTCACAAGGTGCAGTTTCCCAATATTTTTGAACAAATGAACACAGCATTCTAGGAAAGGCACACCCAAAGAACTGTTATGTGGACAGGGAACAGAGTCCTAGTAGGAGTTATGGTTATGGCTGTTGAAAATGCAGATGAAGCATGACTATCTATTCACGTGTCAGGTAATGCATTGTGGAAGACCTCAGAGGCACCAAAATATATCAGTGTCAAATTAAGGGTAGTTTGACCAAGAGCAAGTCCAAATTTGAGTTCTCCACTTCTGTCTACACTTTGTGGGTTGGGGCCTATCCATGACTGTGTCTGTCTGTCTCTGTTGTTGGCTGTATGAATGCTGTCCCAAGAAAGGGCTTTGCTGTATGTTTATTGAACAGTGCAGAAGGCATAGCATGGGAAAAGAATGAGGGATTCTTTACAGAAATCTTTAACAGTTTTACAGGTAAAAAAGTTGCTTACCTGGCCCCAACTGTCCTGGAGTTGCAAACAGACACTATCAAGCTATATCTATCTGTACATTGTTTCCAATACTTTTGGTGAATATTTGTTGTAGACAGTTGTTTCCAAACTGTTGGCTGTTTTCAGCAGATCACCACAACACACACATACACCATAAAAGAGTACGTAATTTATGATTAAAGCTATGCATGAGCTTAAGTTGTAAAATCTGACTGCATGGGAAATCAATGAGGAGTGAAGTTGGTTTTATTCTCTTAAAGGCACAAACAGGCTGAGTACGCAGTAGGATAGTTGGTTAAGCGTGCTGTCTTAAATGATCCCAAGGTATATTACTAACTAGTCTGTGAGTCCAGAAAAAGTCAGTCTCTTCGAATGAAAAAGATATTTTTATAAAATTGTATCACTACAAGTTGGAATTGCAGACAGCTACTCTGCAACCATTTCCAAAGAGCACTCACTCATGGTGCTTGTCCTAGAGAACTTGGCCCTCTAAAAATACCAAAAGTGGTCATAAAGATCGGATTCCTTCTGTACCTTAGGCCTGAAGAGGAGCTAGAGTGAACTAAAAAGCTGCCAAGGGTTATGACTGAGAGGAGCCGTGACAGTGAAAAGTGGTTTGGAATTTTCTGAAGATGGCTTGTGTGAGAAGGTGGAGTCAAGGAGTTACATGCAGCCAGGGACTGTCTAAAAGGCAAGACTGTAGTTGAACACTGCTCATAGTATCAGGAAAGGTAACATGTTTATTTCTTTTCTAATATTTTTAGGGTCTTTTTTGTTAATTTTGAAATTGTATTTTAGGCACAATATTTCTCCCTTTCCTTTACTCCCTCCAAACTCTTCTATATATCCCTCTCTGCCTCAAATTCATGGCCTTTGCTCCGCCAGTTGTTATTGTATGTGTGCATGCTCCACCAAATGTTATTGTATGTGTGTATGCACTCTCTCTCTCTCTTTCTCTCTCTCTCTCTCCCTCTCTCTCTCATACACACACACACACACACACACACACACACACACACACACACACACACACACACACACACACAATTATAACCTGTTAAGTCCATATAATGTTACTTGTATGTATGTTTTCAGAATTGACCATTTAGCACTTACCAACCAACTGGGGTCTCCTCCTCTGGGGAGGATTTCCTCTCCCACTCCTCGCTTTATTCTGTTTCCTGTAGTGCAATGTGTAGGGTTGGGGCCACATGAACTTACCCCTTCCATTTCTGCATGTTTGGTGGTGTCCTCCTTGGTCAGCTCATGTTTGAGTTGTCATGCTGGTGAGACTTTACAGGTATAGCTGCTGATGTTACTAGGAGACACAATCTCACAGCAAAGTTCCTGATCCTCTAGCACCTAAAATCTTTCTGCCTCCTCTTTAATGAAGTTCCTTGAGCCTTAGGTGTGGGAGTGTTTTGTAGATACAGTCATTAGAACTGGGTGCCATAACTCTGTTTACTAAATCAGCATAATCACTAACAATCAATATTAATTAATATTAATCAATATTTGTCCTTAATACTCATAGACAAATGTAGTCTCCACTCCTCATCAAGGAATCCTCTCCTTCCAACAGACTGAGACCACTACAGACCAATCTTATATTTCTTTCACATGTCGGCTGGGATTTCAACTTTTGCTTCACCATCATTTCAGGAACCGGACTGTGGGTTCCTCAAGGTTTGACTGATTTCCATTGCAGATGGAAAGAGAAAGAGGAACGTTGAATGCTCAGTCATGAGCTTCTGTCCGGAAGTAATGTGTGTTGCTGGTGGTACTGAGTTGAATGGAATCCCCCAAAAGTAGAGCCCATCTAGAACCTTAGAATGTGATTGTTATTTAGGAATGGGGCCTTGGCAGGTGTATATGGATAGGGGTTGTGAGTTGATATCATATTTAGGGTGGTGCTGAAACCAATGACTGGGCATATGATGGAGAGAGTACACCGAGACAGATGGTTAGCACATGCACACAGGAGCAGAGACAGGAGTATCCAGCTTAGCTGGATGTAGGGACACAGCCCCTGCCCCTATGCCTCCCTTACCATCATGGACTGCACCGTGGATTGTGCGCTATAACAAAGCCCTTTTTAAGGGGCTTTTCTCGGGGTATTTTATCAGCACAACAGAAAAGTATCTACCACACCTTTCCATTTGTCCAGTTCTGTGAAAGATCTTGAAGAAACAATATAGCGTCCCTTCTGATTTTCCAAAATGATAATGCTGTAAGAAAGAGACCCATATATTTTACAAACCAAATGCAGGACACCATACACTGAGGCAGGGTGCCAGAAAATGATGATTTGGCTTCTGAATGGTGTTACTGCAGTGAGTGTTTGGGAAGACATAGCCAAGGCAACTAGCATGGGATGGTACTATTAGAATGAAACTTTTGAAGCAGATGAGAGAAACCAACGTTGGTGCAGGGTGGGGAGGGGGTAGGGTATGAAGGGTGGTAGGTTGCGGGGCTGGAGGTGGTAGCAGCAAGATGTGCACTTCTCAGAGGAGCTACTAGGGACTGGGTTTTTGGCCAGTTCATTGTTCACTGCAAAAGTTAAACGGAGCTGTAG
Source organism: Onychomys torridus (assembly GCF_903995425.1). NCBI lineage: Eukaryota > Metazoa > Chordata > Mammalia > Rodentia > Cricetidae > Onychomys > Onychomys torridus. Next base: position 28,666,558 of record NC_050454.1, on the reverse strand, counting down.
CAGGACCTTTACTTCAAGATGAAGGGTTTGGCCTTTAGTGGCTCAGCCACACTCTGGCTTGGAGCCGCTTTTTAAAACCCACTTTCTAAGCACCTTCAGTCGAGCACAACATAGAGGTCTGCACCAGGCCCCTGAAACACTGCTGGCAGAGGCTCCCGGATCTTTCTACTCACTCCCAAGGCCTGTCTGCAACAGCACCTGGCCCTTCCTGCAACTTTGCAATTCACGTCATTCTAAACTATTCATCCTGAGCAAAGGATGAAATCATGAGCCAACTAAGTAAGACAGAAGAAGGAGAATGGACTGGAGGCCTCACGGAAGGCCGCGAGGTGCCAACAGTTGGTGCCAGCGGAGTGCGCATGCTCCCTCTGGGTTGGGTTCTGCTAGTAACCACCTCCATGATGACAGGCCAGGCCGGGATGTGGCCCTTGGTGGCGGTGCTGGTATTGAGTTCTCTGTGCTGCGGTGAGTGGCTCTGATCTCACAGTCATGACTAGTGGGCTGCTCCCTCCCAGCCCCAGATGGCACCTGCCCAGAGTGCAGACCTGAGAGAGCTCCACCTGGACTGGACACCCTCTGCCTCCCCTCTCATCAGGATGAGAGAAGGGCTAGAGTGCCTCACCCTATCCACACACCCCAGTGGTAACTGCAGTTCTGCACACTTGAACTCAGCTGCGGGGGGGGGGGGGAACCTCACTCCTAGTACCTTTACATGGCTTAAGGGCAAAGGAGGGAGGACTCTGGCCTCTTGTGATGAAGTAAGTGAAGGTTTTAGTGAAGTCTACCAAAAAGGACATTAGAGATAAAGTTTAAGGTCAGACGTTAGGCCATGGCAGCCCTAAAAGGTTGGCTTGCCAGACCTCAGTCAGGAATCCTCTTAAATTAGAGAGTGACTAATAATGAAAAGCAGAGAAAGATTTATTCCACGGGGCCACATTAGGAAGAGGGATAAATACCGAGTTCCAGTAATCCTTGTCCCCGAGCCTGTCTTCAAGGTCCTGGCAGGAGGGTTAGGTTTAAGTAGAGGGCAGGAAGTACTCATAACTCAACTCAATCCCTGTCAAAGTTGAGGTGTGTTCTAGCCCATCCCCTGTCACTGTCAGCTCTGGAGCTGCTCCGGCGAGGTGGCAACAAGCATCAGACTTTTCCTTCTCCCGGTGTGAGACTTTGGGGGCATTTCAGTTTCTTGGGGCCCATTGTTTTGAGAGTCTGATAACCACCTTGGGGGGGGGCAAAATTATCTCTTCAAATATCTTCATTCCTGTCAGACTAGTTATGTTTGGTCACTTTCATTTTTGTGGTAATGGCTTAACACTAAAAATAATCTAGAAAACATCTTGTGACCTCAACAACTCAATAACCACTTTTAATAAATTCATAAACTGTTCATTGAAACTTCCCTAGTTTATTTGGAAGAGGCAGTTTAAGTTGTACACATTTCATCAACTATTAATACATTAGCTTTAGTCAAAACACACATTCAGCATTGGGATTTGATGTCTTTTGACTTGTAATGAGTTTTGCCTCCTGCTGTGGTTTGGATGGGGTTAGTCTTCCAGGGGTTTATGTGATAGAAGATTGTCCCCCAGTGTGGCTGTGTTTAGAGGAGATGATGTGATGGAAGATTGTACCCCCCATGTGGCCATGTTTAGAGGTGATAGAAGATTGTCCCCCATGTTTAGAGGTGATGGAAGATTGTCCACCAATGTGGCCATGTTTAGAGGTGATGATGTGATGGAAGATTGTCCCCCAATGTTTAGAGATGGTGAAACTTCAAAGATGAGGCCTATTAGGAAGCACCCCACTTCTATCAAGTAAGGTGTCTTTCTTGAGTTTATGTACACACACACACACACACACACACACACACACACACACACATGAACCATGGTCTGGCTGTGCTGCCAAAGTTGTAGGCCAGGCTCTCATAGCAGTTCTTATGTGGAACTGACTTGGTTTACTTCCTCGTAAGTTTTCTAGTGTTATATTTTACTCAGGACTACATTTTAAAATGAAAACTGGGTTTTGCTATTCATTTGTATGTCTTTATGTTCTCTGCATGTTATATGCTATTTTTCCACAAAAACATGTGAAAGAGCTCTAAAGACCTAAAGAAAATAAAGGATTAGTCACCTAAATCAAGTGGCTGATCATGGAGTATAATAGTTAGTCCAAATTAGTTTTTAATTTCATGGGACTCTGGGCTTAAGAATTGTTGCTATACCGTTAGTCCAATTAAAGCATGCATATATTTGATGTTGCTAGCATTAAGGGGAACTCAAGTACTTTCACTTACTTCTGTTGGTTTCTGAAGATTGCACATTTCCTTGAGATGAGAGAACAAAACAGCATCTGCAGCTTTCTCTGTGCCAGACACATTGATTTGTCTTTTAAGTTTTTTGAAGATAAAGAATGTCTTAAAGTGAACACCATCTTTGTCTGGTAATAAGTTCATAAATGCTGATCTTAGGAGAGTGGTTAAAAATAAATAAATTAGGGAAATGTAAATGGGAAAAGCATTTCTAAACAAGCTTTTCATGTAACTTAGTTTTAGAGTTGTGTAAAAGTTAATGAGCTTCAAACGTCTGAGGTTTTTTCTAAGTAAATTAAATTTACATTTGCCCTTGGTTTCATAAAGGCCATTTCACACATTTAGACCTCACCTTCTCCCTGTTTGAATTTCTATGTCGGCCTGCCTCAAATTTATGGCCTCTTTTTTATTATTGTTTTACACACACACACACACACACACACACACACACACACACACACACACACACACACACACATACACACACACACACACACATCCTGCTGAGTCCATTAGTGTTTCTCATATGTGTATGTTATATGGTCCATTAGGGCTGACCTCGGGACATTGGATAGTCTATCAGGAGGTTTATCCCTGGAGAAGAACAATTCTTCCTCTCTTAACAGCTGTGAATGCCTGCAGCTCTTCATCCAGGGTTGGGGCCTCTGAGATTTCTCTGATCCTCCTTGGGATGGCAAGTTGTATCGTCATTGTGTAGGTCTTGTTTGGGTGATAATGTTCTTGTGATTTCTTGGGTGCCACTCCATGTCATACATAAAAGACTCTCATATCTCCCTACAAATGCATAAGGTATCACATATGAAATCATCTGCTACATCCTGATAGAATGCTGTTATTTTGAGGAGTGTATCATTTGATCACATACTTAGGCAGCATAATGCCTCAATATTAGTTAAATAAGTAAATAAAGGTCCAATGCAGTTTGTGATATTTCTGGATCCAATCTAAACACTGCTGGCTCTTATACTGCATTATCATATTCAAAGAAATTGTAGCCAGAGGTGTAAATTCAACATTACAGGTCCCAGTTGTTAGATTTTTCGCTTATGAGTTGTGGTTATCAACTTAATGTATTAGTCCCTAACCATTTAACATATAGATGACTCCATAGCTAACCCACCATAGCCCAACAAGCTTCCGTAGATCCCCTTGGTAGTGTCAGATTCAGATAGCCTAAGAGCTCCATCTTATTAGCTAGTCAAGCAACATTTCTGTAGCTGTTAACTCTGTTAGCTGCACATGAGAAGTAAACTCTTTCAAGAAAAAAATGAATGGAAAACAGAAACCAAGCCCCATAGCACCAAGAGGTCTTACCATGAGTACCTGGAGTTTATGGTGGATATAGCCAAGTGCTTTCAAGATTAGGTTTGTAGCCTAGTCATCACCAGTCTGCATTTTTGGTATTGTTGCAGATTGTACTTTACACTATGATCTTCAAACTTTGTCTTGTTTCTGTCTAATCTTTATAAAGCCAACTCACTCTTGTAAAAGAACGTTAGTTCAGTTCTGTGAAGTGGGGACTGCCTGTGGGAGTAATAGAGTAAAATTTTCTGTTGACTGCACCACAGACATGCCCAGAGACAGCCTTTCCTTTGCCTCTTCATTGCTCAAATGCGCCCTTGCCCATAATCTTGGCTCCCATCCTTTTCCTATAATGCGCGGCCAGAGCAAACAAGACCAGGTTCAGTTTGACACTAAGGGATAATCAAAACACAACCACAAACTGGTTGGTCAGCAACACTTTTGAAGACAAATCTTGACCTAAGGGGGGAAATGTGAAAATCATTACGCCAAATGAAGTCGTTTCAATCAAACACCACTAAAATGCAGCCAAGTGACCATAGTGGGGGAATACTCAAGGGTGCTTTTTCCAGTAAGTGATTGCCAAGGCCAATGCAATAATATAGATTTCCATAACTTTAAACCTAATTTTGCCTGCCAGCTGGTGGGGGATAGCCAGCTATGATTTTAATGCTGGTTGGATGTAATAACTGTGTCTGCTCACCAAGCAGTGCCTATCAGCACTTATGTATTATCCCAAGTGCCACCGAGCTTTCTTACTGATTACCTCACCTAAATGCTCTTTCCCCAATGAAATCTCAATGTCTCCTTTGTTCCTTTAACTTACCAGAGGCCACTCCAGCCTGTGCAGGTGAGTCATGGATTACCAATGCACATCTTTGTTTATTCTCAAATGAGATTTCCCTTACTAAAGAATTGTCTTATATCTTTGTGGGATTATGACACCCCATCCATAATGACTAATGACTGCACAGTCTTTTATGATGCCCCTGTGAGCCTGATGACTGCTTTCTTTCCTCACTAATATCCTGCAATGATGAAACACAGTAATCAAGATCTCTATTATCTAAGTGCTTAATGCTCAGGTAGCATTCTCTGTTAGCATCCTCAGAGCGTTGGTTGCTGTTGCTATCATTACAGCGAAAATAACTACTTTCTGCTAGCTATCTCACAGTCATATTCACATTGAACCAGACTTACACATGAAATAAAAATGTCACAAACGCAGACCATTAGTGTCAACGCTTTTCTCATGTATAAAAATTATAAACCATGCACTGATTTTAAGATGAGAGTCCTGTCTTCAAGTGTGTTAGAAAGAACCACTGTGATACAACGTTGGGGGATACCTACTCCAGAAAGCCTTTACCAGTAACTGGTGCTCATTTTGTTAGGTCATTAGCATGACTAAGTTCTTCTGAGTCACATAGTTCAGAATTTGTGGTATTTTATTGTACTTATTGTTAACCTAAAAATACAAACAGCACAGGCAGTTGGGTTCTGCTATGTTCTGTATCGAATATAAAATAAGAAGTGATAATGTTTATCAAAATATAAGGTGGATTCTGTGTGTATTTAAGAACATGTAGGAAGACATGATAATAGTCTCAGAACACAAGTAATTACCATCTGAGGGATCTGAGGGACTCAATTTCTAATCTAGACAGAGTTAGAATGTTGTGGATTTGGACACTCATTTGCGCCAAAGTCTGACCTTGCTTTGGTTTCTCATATAATGAAACTGACAATCAGGAGCCATGTCTTGGTAACCTTTACAGTTTCAGAGATCTCTGCTGTAAAAAGAAGTAACTTCTAGTGCCCACTTTAGCCAATTAGAGACAAACTGAAGCCTACTATAATGGTTTACAGAATACGGAACAAATGGTCATGTTCTTTCCCTGTATGTCCAATTAAACTTGGTTTAAAAGAACAGCAGTTTCTGAACTGGCATGATTAACTAGTAAGTGCAGCCTTAAATAATGATAGTGCTGCATTTTTTAACTGCCTGTAAGGGTTTCTTTTAGAGACACAGTGTGTTGTGTGACTGGGAACTGTCCCCCACAGACTTTTGTGTTGAACACTTTCTCCCTAGCTGGAGGAACTGTTTAGGAAGCCTAGAAAACCTCTAGAAGATGAAATATTACTGAAGGAAAATATCACAATGGGGAGGCTTGGGGTTTTATAACCTGCCTCTACTTCCTGTTTGCATCCTGTTTCTGAGTTGTCAATCCAATGGAATTGGCTGGCCTCATGCTCCTACCACCATCCTCCCCTGCCATGAGGGACTGTCCTCCTCCAGAACCGAAATCCAAAATAAACCTTTCTTCCATTAACTTGATTTGCCAGGGTATTTTATCACAGTCACAGAAATGAAACTGACAGTCTTGATACCTAGCCTAGTCCATTCTTATAAGGACATTTTTACAATTCTGCTGCCAAAAAAAAATAGCAATAATGAGGCATTAGTATTCCCAGCTACCCTCCAGACACTATAAATCCTCACATGATAGAGAGCCCTCTTCTCACTCTCCTGCTTCAGCTTGCTCCAGAAGAACCCTGTTCGACTGCTCAAGGGAATAACAGACTGTCTCACCCCTTTTTCATATCCATCACCTTGGAGACGTGCTCCAGCACCTTATTCTTCAGTTTTGTGTCCTAGATCTTGCCCTTGCTATTGACTCCTTCCCCTAAGCTTGTAGCCATTATCAAGTTTTACTTCATAATAAAAAATTAAACAGAAGTCCAAGAAGATCTGAAAAAACGAAAACAAAAACAAAAAAACAACAACCTTGCACTTGTCCCTACTTTAGTGCTTACTTGTTGGACTTCTTACATCAGAGTTTCATTTATATGTCTATGCAAATGCATATCTGTGTCTGCTATGGCTGTGTGTAGAGGTCAGAGGTTAACCTCATCTTGGCTATTGTTCCTCAGATGCTATCCACTTTTTTCTTTTTGCTTGTTTTTGGGTTTTTCTCCAAAGAAAGAACTCACAACTTGAATGTTTTGGAGAAGGTAGTTGGATATCTATGCTTTGTCTGGGATTTACTAATATTTGGGTGGCTGAAAAGTTAGAGAACTAGAAAAGGTGAGCAATGGAAATCCCCAAGACTACTTAGGGCAGCACATTCCCAAGAGCATAAAGAAGGTTCCAGTTTATTATAGTAGATGCCACACTGTCCAGATTTCCAGTATCACCCTCTGGTGTTATTTAAGGAGCATTTCTTAAATGTTTTCCCCCCAGTATTCTAGAAAGGTCAGCCACTGTTTGCTGTAATCCTCATTATTAAACCATGCCATGGAAAGCAAATTGCTTAAGACTGAACACCAGTGTGTGCCAGGCAGGGGACTTGTGCTTGAGTTTTCTTGAACACAGTCCAGATTGTATTCCAGTGTAGATCCTTACGTTCAACTCATGGGCATTTATACTCAACTTGATGGCTATTAATTAATGCTTATACCCTTAGAGTAATATCTTATGCCCTTGATTTTATTTTTAGTTTATATAGAAGGAGGAAGTATTAAGGGTTAGCAAAATTAATGTTTTGTGTTTGTTAACACTGTTTTATGTGGTGAGGGAAGTTCAGCAAATTATTTAGATGAAAGCCTTGATAAATGAATGATGTGGAAGTCAACTGGCTTCTCCACATCTTTACCATTTGAGTCAAATTGTGAGCCATATATATGGTAGGGCAGTCAGGAGTGGCTTATGCCATTGAGAAGAACCAAGGGGCGGTCCCTACTCAGCAGCATCTGCTCTTGGTTTCTTCTTTCTTGGCCTTTTGAGTAGTTAATGGTTTACTGGAGGAAGAAATACCTGTAATCTACTTTTGCCAATTGTTCTGTAGATTCAGTGAAATGCCAGAGTAGGAAAATGCCAGTGAAGTGTGTGTAATCCTTTGTGAGACTTGCATACAAAATCTCTCCTGCTTTCTTTTCTGCAATGGGAAATAGCCACATAGAATGCTTTTCCTTGGCATTCTTTAAGCTATTTCATCCTTGTGGGAAAATAAGACCTGATTGCTCTCAGACTTTGCTGTAAAGTACAACAGAACTGGCCACTTGTTACCAAGATGCAGTATCAGAAGTGATACACTTCACATTAGTTCAGTAAATTCTATCTAGACACATAATGAAGCTGAATGTGGTATTTAGGTAATTTTCGGTTAAAAATTTTCCCATTGTGATGGCAATGTATTTATTACTTGACAGAAATAATTACTTCCAACTCTCCAAAGATATTGCCATACCTGTACATTTCAATATAGTTGGTGCATTTATTACTAAAATATATGGTGATGTATTCATGATTTCACTTAGAATGAATGAAGAAAACTTATAGTTTTTTTCTTCCGACCATGAAAGTTACCTTTGAAAATATTTGGTACTGTTTTTCACCTTCCTGGACTCTACCATTGTTATGCTGTTTGCTTACAGGAATAATTGCAGCACTGTTACTTAAGTATTTGTAATAGATCTCAGATTTCATACTACAGAATTACAGAATTACATGAAATTATTTGTATTATCCCTTCCCAGGTTCAGCGCAGCTACTCTTTAAAAATATTAATTCTGTGACAGTCAGCTCTTGTGACAAGGTTGTTGTCATTCCATGCTACGTTTCCAATATAGAAACAGAAGACATCAAAGGGTTAAAATTGAGTTGGAAATTTGGAAATGCGGTCATTCTCATCTTTGAAGGATCTACAAACAAATACACCAAAACTGACAACTTTCAAAGTGCGTGGATTTCCCCCTTAGCACTTATAAAAGGAAACGCTTCTTTGAAGCTGAATAAGAATGAGGTGAAAGAGGGAAACTACACATGTACTGTCAGAGAATCAAAAAGGGAAGGTAAACACACCGTGCAACTCAAATATCGCCGCGGTAAGTGACACACTTTAAATATGGTTTGTCTCTTTGTATGTACATCTGGAATCTCCACTGACCTTGTGGATTAACTATCCCCAGTGAAGATTATTATAAAGCAGTTTCACCCCTGTACGCTTTGTACCTGTAGAACATACCATTTCCTCTTTGAGGTAATGTCATGTAATATATGAGGGGCTGCAGAGGCTGTCGTCAGAATCCGAGTGGATGCCCAGCTGGGAAGGCAGCTCAGGTGAAGAAGTATCTCCAGCACAGGTGTGAGGACTTGTGTTCAGATCTCTAGTGCCCAAATACAAGCTAGATACTCTAGCCTGTACCTGTATCCCCAGAGCCAGTCCAGGAGTCAGGGTGGAGACAACCCTAGCGCTAGAGCTTGTAGTCAGGGAGTCCAGCCCATGTGGGGGAATCCAGGTTTACAGAAAGACCTGGTGTCAAAAAATAAGGTGAAAACTGAGTGAGAAAAACACACATTACCCCATCGTTTCTACAGGTGGGCATATACATAAATAAAAACTAAAATAAATAAATACACACATGCAGAAAAAAAATAAGCAGAGGAGGAAGGGAAGGTGATTCAGCAGCTAAGAGGATGCCAGTACCATGATTGTGGTTGTCTCTATTTCCATAACCATGGACCAAAATAAAGTTCTCTCCTTTATAAATTCCCTTGTCTTAGGTATTTGGTTACAGCAATGGACAAAAGACTAGGAAAATTAGGTTTCTAAAAATACTTCCCTTATCTCTGTCCTGTCACAACTGATCTGACTGGAAAGATGACAAATGGGCTGAGAAACTGTACTTTAAAAATAGTCACCAGCTACTCCCAACTATTGATATAATATCCGTGGTGGTTCAGTCTGAAATGGCCCCTAGAGCTCATGTGTTTGACCATTTGGCCCCCCAGCTGGTAGCACGTTTTAGTTGGTTGCAGAACCTCTGAGAAGTACAGGCTAACTAGTAAAAAGAAAGAGAGGTCTCCAAAGTTGTACCTCCTTTGGTTCTGGCCGTACACTCTACCTTCTGGTTTGCTGCCATCTAAGGCCCCACCTCCACCCGCTCTAAGCACCGTTCACTGCACTGTCTCCATCACCTCGACTGCCCTTCCTCAACACTGAACCAAAAGAAGACCCCCATCCCTTAAGTCATTTCTTCCAGTTAATTTGTCACAGAAGAAAGTAAATAATGCAACATTTTCAGCATTGAAACAATTGTTTCTATCTGATTTCCTCTTTTACTTTTTTTTTCACATTGAAATTCACTCTGTGCATTTGCTGTGCAATTGTCAGGATTTTGGTCTAAAGACTCTTCTGTTTGGGCTATGGGTCCTGGGCTCACATACTTTGTGTTTTATTTTACAACTATCAAAACTACTTTCCTTCATATGCTTTCCTTTTGCTCTTCCTTGCCCCCCTTTTCCTTTTTTCTCTCTTCTTTATTTTATTATACTTTCTAGTATTTAAAACAATTTTTAAATTTAAATAAATTTTTATCATATTCTTCCCTTACTCTTTTAAGTCCTTCTAGATCCTCTCTCCTCCACCCACCCACCCAATCTTAAGTTCTTTCTCAAAAAACAAATAAAAACTCAATACAACGAAACCACTCAAAACCAAGAAAACAAATAAAACCACATCCCAAAGAAAAAATTAAAACACCAAATTGTAGCCAAATATAAGCTCACACACACACACACACACACACACACACACACACACACACACACACACCAAAACAAACAAACAAAAAACTGTGGAGTCCATTATATGTTGGTCAACTTCTTCTGAACATAAGACCTATCCTGGAGCCTGGTGGTGGTGGCGCACGCCTTTAATCTCAGCACTCGGGAGGCAGATCTCTGTGAGTTTGAGGCCAGCCTGGGCTACCAAGTGAGTTCCAGGAAAGGTGCAACTACACAGAGAAACCCTGTCTCGAAAAACAGAAAGAAAAAAAAAAAAAAAGACCTGTCCTGGGTTAATATACCCAGTGTCACTCTATTGGGAAAAAAAAAAAAAAGATTTTTCCTTTCCAGCAGGCATAAATGACAGTACAGCTACTAACTTTTACCCTTGTGGATAGGTTCTCATTCATTTTTTTTTTTAAATATCACAAAAGACAATACAATAAGGTTAAAAGCAAATCTAGCACATCAAAGTTGCACAAGACAAACCAACAGAAGGAAAAGAGCTCAAGAGAAGGCACAAGAATCAGAGACCCACTCGTTCCATCAAGAATCATGTCAAAGCACTATCCTGGAAGCCATAATACATACACAGAGGATCTGCTGTAGACCTGTGCAGTCCCTGTGCTTGCTGCTTCAGCCTCTGTGAGTTCCTGAGAGCTTGCTCATGTTGATTCAGAAGGCCTTGTTTTCTTAGTTTTCTCAATTGCCCCTGGTTCCCACACTCTACCTCTTCTTCTGCAGGGTTCCTTGAGCTCTGAGAGGATGGGTTTGATGAAGACATCCCACTTACAGCTGGGTCAGCATAATGTCTGGCTGTGGGTCTCTGTATTTGTTTCCATCTACTGCAGAAGGAAGATTCTTTGGTGATGGCTGAACAAGGCACTGATCTATGAGTGTAACAGAATGTCACTAGGAATTTTTTTTTTCTTAGACCAGTTTTGTTTTGTTTTATCCTACATCTCTGGGCTATCTAGACTCAGGTTTCTGGTCACCCAAACAGTGTTGGGTATGGGTTCTATCTTGTGGAGTGGACCTTAAATCAAATCAGTCATTGGTTGGTTACTCCTACAAACTTTGTACCACCATTGTCCTAGCATATCTTGCAGACAGGACATCATTGCAGATAAAGGGTTTGTGGCTGGCTTGGTGTTTATGTTTCTCTTCTGGGAGTGTGCAGAGTATGTTTCTGTACCAAAGAAGATAGCACATAGAGATGAAGCTCTATGTCGGCATCAGCTCAACATCTCCATCTGCAGTGGGTTGTGTAGGAGTTGTCTTCAGCAATGGGACCTTAGTGTAAGCAACTTGTAGTCTTGGCAACAGCCTGAGTTGTTTATGGGTTCCCATGGAGCCCCTTTGGCCAACAATTCAATTATTTATAACCCTATCCCAGTACCAGAACTTTCATTTGATGATAAGAGATGGCCTGTTTAGGACTCTGTCTCCCCCATTATTGAGCAATTTCATACACACACACACACACACACACACACACACACACACACACACACATTTTAAAGAAGTTTCTACTCCATTAGATTTTCATACTACCCTTCAAATGCCCCTCAATTTTAGCTGTCTCTCAATGTATTCCCTCCCACAATCCCCTTTTCCCTTTCTACATGATATTCCCATTCCAGCTCTTCAAGATCTGTTCCCTCTAGTCCTTTTCTTTATACCTACCCTCTATGGGTCTATGAATTGTAGATTGGTTACCATTTACTTGACAGCCAGTATCCACATACAAGCAAATACATATTGTATTTGTCTTTCAGAGCCTGGGATACCTCAGTCAGTATGATTTTTTTTAATGGTTGAGTACTACTCCATTGTTTAAATGTACCACATTTTCTTTATCCATTCTTCTGTTGAGAGAAATCTAGGTTGTTTCCAATTTCTGGCTGTTATGACTAGAGCAGCAATGAACATATTTGAGCAAGTGTCTCCATGGAAGAATGAAGAAATCTTTGGGTATAAGCCCAAGAGTGGTATAGATGGATATTGAGATAGATCAAGTCCCATTCTCACAAAGGAACTACCACACTCATTTCCATAGTTACTGTATGTGTTTGCCCTGCCCTGCAGCAAAGCAAGAGTGTTCCTTTATGTGTACATCCTCACCAGCATGAGCTGTCTCTTGTTTTGTTGCCCTTAGCCATTCTGACAGATCAAGATGAAATTCCAGAGTAGTTTTGATTCTCATTTCCCTGATAGCTAAGGATGTTGAACATTTCTTTAAGTGTTTCCCAGGCATTTGAGATTCCTATATTGAGAATTCTATTTAGATCTATATCCTATTTTGGGGTTATTTGATTTTTTGATATTTGATATCAAGTATTTGATATTTTAATGTCTTGTTTATTGAGTTCTTCATATATTTTGGGTATTAGCCCTCTCTCAGATGTATAGTTCATAAAAATCCTTTCCTATTCTGTAGGCTGCTACATTGTCCAAATCACAGTATCCTTTGCCATGCAGAAGCTTCTCAGTGTCACGAGGTCCCATTTATTCATTATTGATCTTAGTGCCTGTGCTAATGGTGTTCTGTTCAGAAGCTCTTTTCCTGTGACGAGTTCAAGGCTTTTTTCTAATTGTTTAGCCTTTGGGTATTTTGCTTTGTTGTGTTAGCACCCATTTTTCCAAAGGCTTGGCAAGTCCTACTCATGATCCCATGCCAAGAGAAGAAAGAGAACCAGGTGGAAAGAGAACCAGGTGATTTTAATTGTGGGCCAATTGGTTTGCTTGTCCTTGTCAATGTTCTTTCCCTTTGCCAAGATATGGGAAAAGTGTGGTGCAACTTAACTGAACTGAAATCAGGCTATGTTATAGTGCCCAGGTTCTCCACAAATGTGTTGAAGAACTGTGTAAAGCAGACTAGCTGAAGCAGTCTCCTTGTCTTTATCTCTTGTTGTGCCAGCTGATTTCTATAAGCACATACAAGGGACTTCTTATCTTAATGTCTTTTTAAAGTTCTATTTAGAATCTCCAGTCATGATGCTAATGTGAGAGTTGGCAGGGCTTGGAGAATTTCTGCTCTAGGTGGGAACAGAACAGTTCAATTTTAACGACTAGGTTTTTTGTTTTTTGTTTTTGTTTTTTCTTTTCTAGCATTTTATCTTTTACTGTTTCAAAAATCTCTATTATCACATTGGGATTGGGAGCTTCATTTGACGATGCATTTCTGAAATTGCTTATAATTGGGAAGCAGATCTTAGTAGTTAAATACCCTATACATCAGCATATCCTTCACATTCATGATCTTGACGAGTTACTTCAAGAGTTCAATTTACCTCTTCTTCAAAATTGATACTTGCATTTATGTGATCCACAGAGTCAAATGAGTATCCTGTGAGATTCTGTGTTTGGAAGTTCTCTGAAAATCCACATGTGTTATAAACAATCCTTATTTTAGTTGGGTGTCTATTGTTTTGTTCTGCAAGCATTTTTGACTAGAAATAAAACTCAGTGAAGTACTCCTCTGAATAAAAGGTGAAATGGTGCAAGACTTTTACTGGGCAATACATATTTGTTACAGGAGCAGTATTTATGCATCCTGAATCCTTAGGAGATTTTTGGCATGAGAGGCCTGTCGTGGTTAGCTTTGTGTCAGGTTGACACAAGCTAGAGTCATTTGGAGGAGAGACTTTCAACTGATAAAATACCTCTGTAGTATTTTCCTGTGGACAAGTCTGCAGTGCAGTTTCCTAGTTAATAATTGATGTGGCATAGGCAAGCTCACTGAGGGCAGTGCCACCCCTGGGCAAGTAGTCCTAAATGGTGTATGAAAGCAAACAGAACAAGCCAGGAGAAGCAAGCCATTATTAAACAGCAATCCTCCATGGACTCTGCTTCAGTGCCTGCCTCCAGGTTCCTACCTTGATTTCCTGTCCTGACCTGAGAGATATAAGATGTAAGATGAAATATACCCTGTTCTCTCCAAGTTGCTTTTGGTCATGGTGTTTTATAACATCAATTAAAAACCCCAAGACAAAGCCATGGTGTGGTTTTTCTGACTTTGTTTTAAATGCAAGCATAAATGAGCAGTAGAAATTACTCATTAGAAAGCAAGTACTGGCCATCTCTCATTGCTTTTGAGTGTCAATACTGACTGTAGAAACACTGCAAGACAGTTTTGTATGCCTTTCATACCAGTCCATGGTGGAGCACTGTGGAAAGCAGAGGACTTGTATAGCAAAGCCTTTCTCTATACTTTATCATTTCCTAGCTTAAGAAAAGAATGTCAATATATCAGGCACCCAGTTTTTGACAGCAAATTGAGAATATCATGTGCACCACAGGAAAAATTGAATTATACATAGCAGCTCTCTCCCTTGACAAAGCTTTATTGAGTAAAATGTATGAGATGCTAAGGTGGACACTCTGGATTCAATGAAGACACAGATGTCACTTTTGATTCCACAGATGTTATTACAGTGAAAATAAGAAAAGTAGAATGACATAATATTTATTTGAGCAAATGTTTGAGTTATGTTATGGCCATTGTTCTTCTCAACAACTCTCAGATAAACCAGGCAGCTAGTGCAGACCTCAATGCCAGCACTCTGGAAGCTAAGGCAGGGATGGAGTTCATGAGTCTGAAGCCAGTCTGGGATATGGGCTGTGACCCTGGAAAAACAACATGCACACAAAATAAAAACCCTTTAGGACATAGATGCAGATCTTACTATTTCTGTTTAACACACCAGGGAAGCAAAAAGATTTAAAATACTTGGACATGGTCAACATCATAGCCAGATTTTTAACCTAGACTTCACTTGATACAAAACTACTATGCTAGGTTTTTTTGTTTGTTTGTTTGTTTTTGTTTTTTTGTTTGCTTTTCTTGTAAAAGAACTTTGTAAGCAACCAAATCAAATTTGAGTATAGCATGATAGCCACTGACTATCCCTGGCTTCATATCCATGGTTTTGCTTATGTATACACTGTCAATTCTGACCCAAGTAGCAAATTCAGAAATAAATAATTCACAAGTTTTAATTGAGTACCATTCTGTATATTATAATAAAATCTTTTATCATTCAACTCCATCATACCCAGAACATAATTCATTCACTTTTCTAAGGTACTCACACTGCATATACTTACTACCGGCCAAATAATCACTTCCTAGTCATCAGAAGAACTGACCTGGAATCTCAGTGCTTGTGTTTTGACTGTTTGTTTTATCATTAGGTGTTATTAGTAATCTCTTACTTTGCATTAAACTGGTGGCTCGGGCTGTAGCCCAGTGGTAAAGTGGAAGTTTTCAAGTACCTGTGTGTACTTGAAAGTACATAGGGGAAGCAGAGATATGTTCAGTTGATTAGGGTGATCCCTTCACCTTTTCAAGTTGTTCTTTGTTGTTGTTGTTGTTGCTATTGTTCAAGAACTAATGTCCTGGTAACATTTAGGTAACACTTAGGCTTGGAAACAAAAATTAAATACTTATTCACAGACCACATCCTCTTAATATTATTTATTTGCCTTTCCAGTAGTAAGTAGTTCATTCTTCCTTACTGCATGAAAAAAAGAAAAAGAAATAAAGGAAGGACATGATTGCTCCTAGGTATGGTGGAGGAAAAGTTTAATGTAGATATGAGGGAGAGAATAGCCAGAGGCAGGGACATCTGGGAGACTCTGGAGTGAACATGATCAGGCTGAGCTGGGCCATGTGAGGAGAGAGGGGAGGGCAGAAGGAAGAGGCACAGCAAACACTCCAGGCTGATGCTAAGACAAAGGGTTGCTCTCTTCAAACTGACAGTGGGACTCCATTTCTGAAGACAACACCCACATAACTCATTGAACATGGAGAAGTCAAACTGCCTACTTGGAGCCTTCATCCCTATGTTCTAGTCTCTTTGGTATGGGGAGGTACTCTGCAGGGTATCAAAAGAGAAACATAGACACTAACCCAGTCACAAAACCTTTGACCTACCATCTGTCCTGCCTGAAAAATATGCTAGGGCAATGATGGCACAGAACTTACAGGAGTAGTAACTAATGTCTGACTTGACTTAAGGCCCACTCCATGAGAAGGAACCCATACTCAACGCTGCTTGGGCAACCAAGAACTAGATAGCCAAAAGACCTTGGGTAAAAACCAAACACAACTGTCAAAACAACAACAACAACAACAATAAAATGATTCCTAATGACACTCTGCTATACTCATAGATCAGTGCCTTACGCAGTCATTGTCAAAGAGACTTTCTTCAGCAGCAGAAGAGAAGTAGAGAACTACCACCTGATATTATGAGGAGAGAATCTAAATTGGAGGTCTCCATTAAATCACTCCCCTAAGAGCTCAGGAAATCCTGTGGAAGAGAAGGCAGAAAAATTGTAAGAGCCAGAGAGGATGGAGGACACCAGGAGAAAACAGCCTTCTAAATCAACTACACAGGGCACATATGAGCTCACAGAGACTGAAGCAGCAAGCACAGGGCCAACATAGGCCTGTGCCAGGTCTTCTGTGTACATATTACAGTTTTCAGTTTAATATTTTTATGGGACTCCTGACTATGAGAATGAGTGGGTCTCTGACTCTTTTGCCTGCTCTTAGGACTCTCTTCCTCCTGTTTGGTTTCCATGTCCAATTTTGATATGAATGTTTTTGCTTCATCTTATTATATTTTATTTTGTCACATTGGGTTATTATCTCTTAGAAGACTGTTCTTTTCTAAGAACAGAAAAGACAGAGAGACAGAAAAGGACTGGATCTGAAGAGGAGGGAAGGAGGAACAGGAAAGAGTGGAGGGAGGAGAAACTATACTCAGGATATATTGTATGAGAAAAGAATCTATTTTCATTAGTTTAAAAAAAAAGATCCAACCTTTGCCTTCAACGCTTTACATATATTATCCGTAACAGTCAAAGCCATCTGCTAAGGAGCAGGTACAGCCTGTGTCTTTCCTGGCAGCAGTTAAGAACGGTGACAAGCAGAGGTGTTCAGATGCTGTGTATTATCACACAGATTGTGAGTCAGAATAGGTTTTCAGGCCTGGATGTGGCCAAGAGCATTTTCTCAGCATCTGTACTGTGCTTCCACAGAATGAGGGTCAAGAGAATGAGGAGATATACTCAAGTAACTAGAACATTGGGCATCCTAAATAAAATTTGTTGTTATATGAGTAAATCATATGTAAAATTTATTTTGTATATAAATGTATATAAAGTGTAGCTACAGCTTTTAATTATTTTAATCTTCCATCTGTATAACAAAGATATATTTGAGACTGTTAATGGTCTTTAATTACAGTAAATACTAACTATGATTTTTGTTTTCTTTCCCTTCAGCTTCATGGTTTCCTTTAAGTGAAAATATTCTCATTATTATTTCCCCATTTCTGACTGTACTTTTCTTCTGGGCACAATTTAGTATTTTATGTAAGTGTTTACTTCTAGTTTTCATTTATATTTTAATGATAAAACTATTATTTCTATGAGTATTAAAGTGAAATACTGTGTAATTCAGCTGCATTAGGAAGAGTCATGTTTTGATAAATGAGACTATATACATGGTTTGAATAGTAATCGTCTTCATGAATTATATACTATCCCTGACATATCGCTACTATTGAATTTGTAAGATAATGTTTTGTTGTGTTTTAAAAAGACCTTCTTAAAGAGAATACTGTAATTACTATTTAGACCATCTAAAACTCCTGTAGCACTGTTGTATTAACAAATGTAATTTTATTTGGTGAACAGATAGTCATAGGCTACATTAGTGTGAAGACGGAATCCCATGTTCTGGGATTTCTTCATTTCTCCAGTTTCCTGTTTGTACCATCATGCAGCCCTGTACCCCCTGCAGCAGCTAGGGGGAACTGTGCTCTGTGATCTTGCTTTGGCAGCCATGTAGCCAAATCTCTGAGGGTCAAACTCGATGCTGTGTCGTGTGTGTGTGTGTGTGTGTGTGTGTGTGTGTGTGTGTGTGTGTGTTCATGTACAGTTTAGAATTGTCAACACAAGGTGATATAGTTTGAATGTGAAATGTGCTCCATAGACTCATTCATGTATTTGAACACTTGGTCACCAGTTAAGGTGACTTTTTTGTAGGTTATGGCACATTTATTTGGGATATGGGGCTTCCCTGGACAAAGTAGACTGGGGCACATGGTCATTGAGGTTCATAGGCCAGTCCAACTTGCTGATTAGTCTTGGTTCCATTATTTGTCTAGACATGAAGAAGTGGCCTCATGCTTCCACTCACAGCCGCTGAGAGCCGTTCCCACAGCCACCCTTCCCTGACAGGATGGAGTGCCCCCTCCAACCATGAGCCGAAACAAGTCCTAACTCCTGTGCTTTGTGTCAGCCATTTGGTCACAGAAATAAGAAAAGGACACAATGTGACTGATTATATGCATTCCAATTGGGGGTGAGGGTTATGCTCAACCATACTTACCAAATTTGAAATTTGGTGAAAGGAAGTTGCGAAATTACTAAAGCTCTAAACTGACAGACTGAACTTTCAAACTTGTAAAATGTGAGATCTGCTCACCCTCTGAGCCCCCTTGACACAGCCACTGAAGGCCAGGAAACACCTCTACAGGTAACGAGGAAACCACGCTCATTAAATTTGCTCCCCGGCCTTTAGAGAGGTGAGCGCTGGTGAATCATGGCCGAGGAGGCCTGCTCGGTAGTGGATGAAGTTCCTTCCTAGGAAGGGTGGGGCTGTGTGTGTGACACAAAAACAGTGAGACATAAAAACAGACAGGATGTGGCTGGCGGTTTGTTTGAAGAGCTTATTTATTTATGTATTAAAATTTTTTTCATTTTACCAATACTAGTTACCCCTCCCTCCCTTCCTCCCCCCCACCTCCCTCCATCTCACCCCCATCCATTCCTCAGAGAGAGTAAGGCCTCCTTTGGGGAATCATAAAGTCTGGCATACCAAGTTGAGGCAGGACCAAGCCCCTCTGCCCGTGTCAAGGCTGACCAAGTTATCCCACCATAAGGAATGGGCTCCAAAAAGCCATTTCATGCACCCAGAATAAGTCCTGGTCCTACTGCCAGGGGCTCCCCAAATAGATTTAGCCACATAACTGTCCCCCACAATCAGAGGGCCTAGTTCAGTCCCATGCATGTTCCCCAGCTGACAGACAAAGTCCATGAGCTCCCAGCAGCTTGGGTCAGCTGCCTCTGTGGTTTTCCTCATCATGGTCTTGAAGAGCTTTGCCCAGTGCACAGGGCTCTGGAAATGCTTAGTGATTTCAGAAACGTTCCCAGGTTGTGTCTAAATGGGAAAAGGGCTGACAGTGGCAACACTCTAGACACCAGCAGGGTGCCTCTGTACATCTTCCCAGCTTGCCCTCTTGTTTTCTTAGTAACAGCCATTCTAACTGGGGTAAAATGGAATCTCCATGTCTATTTCATTTGCATTTCTCTGCTGTCTAAAGATGTTGAAGATTGTGCCCTATGTTTCCGGCCACTTGTATTTCATCTTTTGAGAACTGTTTATTTCATTAGCCCACTTAGTATTTGGGATATTTGACTTCTTGGTGTTTCATGACTGAGTTCTTTATATATTGTACATAATCATGTAGCAAAGGCTCTCTCCCACATTGTAGACTGATGTCTCACTCGGTTGTTTCAATTTCTTTTCCATTTTTTAAAGTTTTTTATTATTATTATATTTGTGATTTAATTTTACACATCAGCCATGGGTTCTACTGTCCTCCCCCCTCCCGCACCCACCCCCACCTTACCCCTATCCCCTCCACTCCATTCCCACCTCCTCCAGGGCCAAGACTCCCCTGGGGATTCATTTAAACCTGGTGGATTCAGTACAGGCAGGTCCAGTCCCCTCCTTCCAGGCTGAGCAAAGTGTCCCTGTGTAAGTCCAAGGTTCCAAACAGCCAGCTCATGCACTAAGGACAGGTCCTGGTCCTGCAAACTGGATGCCTCCCAAACAGTTCAAGCTATTCAATTGTCTCACTTATCCAGAGGGCCTGATCCAGCTGGGGGTTCCACAGCCTTTGGTTCATAATTCATGTGTTTCCATTCGTTTGGATATTTGCCCCTGTGCTTTTTCCAATCTTGGTCTCAACAATTGGCGCTCTTACAGTCCCTCCTCTTTCTCAACAACTGGACACCTGGCGCTCCACCTGGGGCCAGGCCGAGGATCTCTGCATCCACTTCCATCAGTTATTGGATGAGAGTTCCAGCATGACTGGTAGGTGTTTGGCCATCTGATCACCAGACTAGCTCAGATCAGGCTTTCTCTCAACCATTGCCAGCAGTCTACAGAGGATGTATCATTGTGGATTTCTGGGGACCTCTCCAGCACTCTGCCTATTCCTGTTCTCATGTGGTCTTCATTTATCAGGGTCAAATTCCTTGTTCTCCCTTTCTGTTCTTGATCCAGCTGGGATCTCCTGCTCCCCTAAGCTTTCTTTCCCTCAAACCTTGCCCTTCATTACTCCCACTGTTGTCCAGGTTGTTCATATAGATCTCATCCATTTCTCTGTCATTGGGTGATCCCTGGGTCTTTCCTAGGGTCCCGTTTTCTAGGTAGCCTCCTTGGAGTTGTGTAGCAGTCTAGTCATCTTTGTTTTACATCTAATATCCTCCTATGAGTGAGTACATACCATGTTTGTCCTTCTGAGTCTGCGTTACCTCACTCAGGATGATTTTTTTCTAGATCCATCCATTTGCCTGCAAACCTCATGATGTCATTGTTTTTCTCTGCTGAGTAGTACTCCATTGTGTATATGTACCATATTTTCTTTATCCATTCTTCAGTTGAAGGGCATCTAGGTTGTTTCAGGGTCTGGCTATTACAAACAATGCTGATATGAACATAGCTGAGCAAATGCCCTTGTGGTGTGATTGAGCATTCCTTGGGTATATGCCCAAGAGTGCTACATCTGGGTCTTGGGGGAGATGGATTCCCAGTTTTCTAAGGAAGTGCCATATTGATTTCCACCAGCAGTGTAGGAGAGTTCCCCTTGCTCCACATCCTCTCCAGCATAAGCTATCTTCTGTGTTTTTGATCTTAGCCACTCTGACAGGTGTTAGATGGTATCTCAGAGTCATTTTGATCTGCATTTCCAAGATAACTAGGGATGTTGTGCAATTCCTTAAATGTCTTTCAGCCATTTGAACTTCCTCTGTTGAGAATTCTCTGTTTAGTTCTATAGCCCATTTCTTAATTGGACTGTTGGGCAATTTGATGTCTAATTTTTGAGATCTTTATATATTCTGGATATCAGCCCTCTGTCAGATGTGGGGTTGGTGAAGACCTTTTCCCATTCTGTAGGCTGTCGCTTTGTCTTGTTGTCTGTGTCCTTTGCTCTACAAAAGCTTCTCAGTTTCAACAGGTCCCATTGATTGATTGTTTCTCTCAGTGTCTGTGCTACTGGTGTTATATTTAGAAAGTGATCTCTGGTGCCAATGCTTTCAAGAGTACTTCCTACTTTCTCTTCAAGAGTAACTGGATTTATGTTGAGGTCTTTGATCCACTTGGACTTCAGTTTTATGCACGGTGACAGATATAGATCTATTTGCAGCCTTCTACACATTGACATCCAGTTATGCCAGCACCATTTGTTGAAGATGCTTTGTTTTTTCTATTGTACATTTTTGGCCTCTTTGTCAAAAATGATATGTTCATAGGTGTGTGGGTTAATGCCAGGGTCTTCAATTCGATTCCATTGGTCCACATGTTGGTTTTTATGTCAGTACCAAACTGTTTTTATTAAGGTAGCTCTATAGTAGAGCTTGAGGTCAGGGATGGTGATGCCTCCAGAGGTTGTTTTATTGTACAGGATTCTTTTGGCTATCCTGGGTTTTTTTGTTTTTCCATATGAAGTTGAGTATTATTCTTTCCAGATCTGTGAAGAATTGTGTTGGTAATTTGATGGGGATTGTGTTGAATCTGTAGATTGCTTTTGGTAAGATCGTCATTTTTACTATGTTAATCCTGCCTATCCATGAGCATGGTAGATCTTTCCATTTTCTGACATCTTCTTCAATTTCTTTTTTCAGGGACTTCAAGTTCTTGTTATATAGGTCCTTCACATGCGTAGTTAGCGTAACCCCAAGGTATTTTATATCATTTGTGGCTATTGTAAAGGGTGATGTATCTCTGATTTCCTTCTCAGCCTATTTGTCTATTGTATATAGGAGGGCTACTGATTTTTTTGAGTTGTTCTTGTATCCTGCTATGTTGCTGAAGGCTTTTATTGGCTGTATCAGTTACTTGGTTGATTTTGGGGGGGGCCACTCATGTATACTATCATGTCATCTGCAAATAGGGAGAGCTTGACTTCTTCCTTTCCAATTTGTATCCCCTTAATCTCCTTTTGTTGTCTTATAGCTCTGGCTAGAACTTCAAGTACTATATTGAATAAGTATGGGGAGAGGGGACAGCCTTGCCTTGTTCCTGAGTTTAGTGGTATTGCTTTGAGTTTCTCTCCATTTAATTTGATGTTGGCTGTTGGCTTGCTGTAGATTGCCTTTCTTATGTTTAGGTATGTTCCCTGTATTCCTGATCACTCCAAGACCTTTATCATGAAGGGGTGTTGGATTTTGTCAAATGCCTTTTCTGCATCTAGTGAGATGATCATGTGGTTTTTTTTCTTTGAGTTTGTTTATATGGTGTATTACATTGACGGACTTTCATATGTTGAACCACCCTTGCATCCCTGGGATGAAGCCTACTTGATCTTGGTGGATAATTGTTTTGATGTGTTCTTGGAGTCTGTTCGCCAGAATTTTATTGAGTATTTTTGCATCAATGTTCATGAGAGAGATTGTTCTGTAGTTCTCTTTCTTTCTTGTATCTTTGTTTGGTTTAGGATTCAGGGCAATTGTAGCCTCATAAAAGGAGTTTGGTAATATTCCTTCTGCTTCTATTGTATGGAACAATTTAAGGGGTATTGGTATTAAGTCTTCTTTGAAGATCTGGTAGAATTCCAGGGCAGGATGGAAGCTGGGTGCTGGTTTCTAAGTCTCAGGAAGTGGCTGGGGTCTCCGGCAGATGGGTGTGGGGGGCAGGGCATGGAGGTTGTAGGGTTCACCAGAGGGTCTTGGAGAGGGGGAACCTTCCCGGTGGCGATGGGGGGTCCTGCCCTATGGCCAGAACCTGGGGCCCAGTTGGGCAGGTCTTCCCTGGAGTGGCTGGTGTCCTGGGCTGTGATCCAGGTGTGGGCCTCTCTGGGTGTGACCCCAGGCACTCACCTCTGGTTCAGATGGGAGTTCCAGGGCAGGATGGAAGCTGGGGGCTGGTCTCTGATTCTCAGGAAGTGGCTGGGATCTCAGGCAAATGAGTGTGGAGGCAGGGTGTGGAGACTGCAGGGTCTGCCTGAAGTCTTGGAAAAGGGGAGCCTTCCTGCAGGGCCCACTGATTAGCCAGAAACTGGGGCCAAGTTGGGCAGGTCCTCCCAGGATGGCTGGTGCCCAGGGCTGGGATCTAGAGGCAGTTGCTTCTCTGTCTATAACCCCAGGCACTCTGGTTGTTTCAATTTCTATTTCACACAGTCCTATATTTTAATTCTTGGTTTTACTGCCTCAGTTAATGGATTTCCATCCAGAAAACCTTCACTTATGGTAATGTCTTGAAATATTTTCCCTTCAAACTTCCAGAGTTCCAGATTTTTTATTGCAGTCTCTGTTCAAACGATATCGTACTGAATTTTTGTACTGAATGTGAGATACAGACTCTGTTTCATGCTTCAACACGTGGATATCCAGTTTTCCCAGCACCCCTTCTCCAATGCATGTTTCTGACATAGTTGTCAAAAATCAGGACACTGTAGCTGTGTGTTTTTATTTCTGAATCCTGTATTCTATTTCATTCACCTACATGTCAGTTTTATTCAACTACCACTCTATTTTTATCATAGTGAATCTGAAGTATAAGTTGAAATCATCAGTCTTCTTTCTGGTCAAGATTTCTTTGACTGTCTGGGGTCTTTTGTGTTACCTGAGAATTTAAATTTTTTTCTGCTTCTATGGAAAAAAAATCATTGGAATTTTGGTGAGAATTGCATTGAATCTGTAGACTGCCAGTTTTGCAATGAATACATTCTCCTGTTTCATGAACATGAGAGGCCTTTCCATCATGCCATTTCTTCAATTTCTTTCTTCAGAGTTTTTATATTTTCATTGGAGAGGTCTTTCTCTTCCCTTTTTAGGTTTATTCTCAAGGACTCTTTAAGCTGCTGTTGGTGGATTTGTTTTCTGATTTCTTTATCAACAAGTTATTTATTGACATTTATGAAGGCTATTGATTTTTATATGATGGTTTTCCATCTTGTGGCTTTGTTGAAAGTGTTTATTTGCTCCAAATATATTCTAGAGGGTGGAGTCTATCATATGTGCAGAATTATGTCATCTGAAAATGAAAAATTTGATTTCTTTCTTTCCTATCTGAATCCTTTTAGTTCCTTTCTCTTGTCCTTTTTCTCTAGCTAAGACTTCAAGACTTAGCAAATGCATCAACACTAAATAAGAGTGGAGAAAGTGGCCACCCCTCCCTTTTTCCTAACTTCAAGGGAAATGGTTTGAGTTTTCCAGTCAGGATGATGTTGGGTATATGTTTGACACACAATAGCCTTTAGTATGATGAAGTATACTTCTTTTTTTTGTTTGTTTTGTCTTTTCTGTTTTCATGAAGGATGCTGGGTTTTTTGTCATAGTTTTTCTGAATCTATTGATATGTTCATGTGTTGCAATCCTTGATTCTGTTAATTGATTGAGTTTGGTAAACCATACTTGCAACCCTGGAGAGCTGGAGATTTGATCACAGTGAAGACTCTTTTTGGTGTGTTGTCGAGTTTTTTTTTTTGCTAATATATTATTGAGAAACTTTTGTGGTTTTGTTCATCATTGAGATTGACCTATAAATTTGACTTATTCTGGTTTGGTGCAAAACTAGCTCTGTAAACTGAGTTCAGTATTGTCCTTCCTGTCTGCTTAATCAAATAATGTAAGGAATGCTGATGTTATTTCTTTAAAGATCTGTTAGACTTCAAGAGGGAACTTTTTGTTTCTCTATGTAAACCCACCTGGCCTGATACTATGTAGAGCAGGTTGTCTTTGAACTAAGAGATCATCAGCCTCTAGCTGCAGAGGTCTGAGTTTAAAGGCTTGTGCCAACATACCCAGTCAGTTATAGATATGTTTAAGTTGTTTATAACATATTTTTAAAAACCTTTTCCTTGTATCACTAGTTCTCATTTACATGCTGTTGATTTAATCATGGTAAGTCATGTGTGTCTAGAAATTTATCCATTTCTTTGAGGTTTTAAATTTTTTTTGAAATACAGATTTTCATAGTACACTTGTAAATTAAGTATTGGCATCTGTTGTAATGTTCCCCTTTCATCTCTAATTTCATGAGATTTCATCTTCTCTCTTTCTTTTCATTAGTTTGTCCAAGGCTATATTAATTTAAATTTTTTTCAAAACCAGGTCTTTGTTTAAATGATTCTTTGTTTTGTTTTTCATTTTCCATTACATTAAATTCTTTCCATCTTCTAATCTGGGCTGAGCTTATTCTTATTTTCCTAAGACCCCCAAGTGATCCATTAGTTATTTATTTACATTTTCCTGACTATAAGATTTCTATAGTTATATGGCTCCCTCTTAGGACAGCTTTCACTGTGTTGTACATGTTCTAATATGCTATGTTTTCAATATCATTCATTTCTAAGGACTTTTGAATTTCTCCCCATTTCCTCAGTAGCTACTCACTATTCATTTGTGGATTATTCCATCTCCATGAGCTTTTACATCTTCTGTAATTCTCCTTGCTGATGATTTCTAGTTTTACTATGCTGTGATTAGACAGAATATAAGGAATTCAATTTTCTTATAGTTGTTAAAAGTTGCTTTGTGTCCTAAAATATGGTCTATTTTATAGAGAATTACCTGAGCTCCTGGGAACAATGAGTATTCTACAGTCTTTGAGTGGAATATTCTGTAGATGTCTGATGAGTCCATTTGATCTTTAATGTCATTTAAGTATGATGTTTCTTTGATGATAGCCAGTCTACTGATGAAACTGGGTTACTGTCATCATCCATTATTATCTGTCCTTTCCAGCAGTGTTTGCTTTATGAAACCGAGCATGTGGATGTGTACCTCAAATTTAGAACAGTAGTATTTCCTTGATGAGTTGTTCCCTTAATCAACACAAAGTGGCCTTCTTTATTTCTTTTGACTAATTGTCAAGTTTTAGTATAGATAAATGTGCTTTAATTGGTTTTTCTTGCTGCTTGTATTTTTGCATTGGAACTTACATATCTTGGATTAGGCTACTTGTTGAATTAAAATAAAATAATACATAGTTTTTTGGTATTGAAGTATTTGCAATGTTCAAGTGGAGCTGGGTCCTATTGGAGTTGAGTTTGGTCCCAGGATATAGTTTCGTAGCCAGAATCTTGGAGTACTAAATGAAGTCTCCACTTTGAAGTAGAATATTAATTGCAGAATCAACCATAATTTTTAATGAACCCTCTAAGAAAGTACATTGGTAGTATTCAAAAACAACCACTCCTTCAATTCCTTATTCTCTTAGAGAATAAGGAACAGGATTGTAATAGGAGGTATACTAGGATATTATTACTAGACAAAAGACTAGACAGAAAATAAGTAACACTGGGAATTATTATAAAAACAGTAGCAAAAAATAGATAAGGGAAAAGTTAATAGGAGGAAGGGGATCCTAGTTTACTTTTTATTGTTGTGAAAGGCACTCTCACCAAAAGGGACTTGAAAAGGAAAGGGTTTAATCCAGTTTACAGCTTACAGTCCATCAGGAAAGAAAGTCAGGGCAGGAACTCAAGACAGGAACCTGGAGGCATAAACTGAAGGAGCGGCCATGTAGGAGTGCTACTGACTGGCATGCTCCCTGTGGCTTGTTCAGACTGCTTTCTTATACAGTCCAAGACCACTCCCTATAGAGAGGTAGGCCTTCCCACATTAATTATAAATTAAAAAATTGCCCCATAGACTTGCCCACACGCCAATCTGATGGTGGCACTTTCTCAATTATAGACCCCTCTTCCTAGATGATCCTAGCTTGTATCAAATTGACACAAAAGTAACAAGCAGAGGAGTTGGGATATAATGAGAGGAGATGAGTTTGAAGATTATTAAAACCAATGAAATTCATAATCAAGAAGTATGTGAAGAGGGTATATGAAAGAAAGAAAAAGAGTGAGGCATGAAACACAAAGTATATAGGTTGTAGATAAAAATGTAGTAGAGAGAATATAATAGAATAGGTGCAAAAACAGAATCATCATAAAACCCAACTAAGCAATATTTTAAAAATAAACTAAAGCAAAATGAATATGTATATACGCTGGATAGTTTTTGTCAACTCTACATTGTCCAGCATAACCTGGAAAGAGAAAATCTCAGTTGAGAAAGTTCCTCTGTCAGATAGGGAGGCTAACAGGTCTGTGGGACATTTTATTGGCTAGTCATTGATGTGGGAGGGCACAGCCCACTGGGGGTGGTAGCCCTTGGACAGCTCATCCTGGATTGCATAGGAAAGCAGGCTGATCAAACCATGAGGAGTAAGCCAGTAAGCAGCATTCCATCAAGGCCTCTGCTTGAGTTACTGCCTTGAAATCCTACCTTAACCTCTCTTCATGAAGAACCATAAACTATAACTGAAATAAACCCTTTCCTTCCCAAGTTGCTTGTGGTCATGGGGTTTATTCTAGCACTAGGAAGCAAACATAAAACAGCACATGTGCATGAAGATTTTAAAAAAAAAATACCTACATGAAATAAAAGCAAAGATATTATAATATTAGTTAATATCTCTTCCCCTCTCTGAGTTGTCTTAGGTCTAACATGGGTGGTGTGACAGCTGGCCACCTATGTCTCCGATTCAAACCTGTTTGACCAGATAGAACAGTGTGCAGTGTCACAGTGGTGTTTGGACAAGTTGCCTCTTAGGTTGAACCACTGTCCTAGTGTCAAAATGGGTAAAAGCTCCCTTGAGAGTTTTCTGTCAATCTCAGAATGGGGTGTCACTTCCAACACCTGTCATCCAGCTATCTCCAGACTTCAGCTTGTTTTATGCACCCCAACTTTCTCTACTGTCAGTCTCAATGCTTGAGCTTCTGATGTGGCCAGACCCAAGTGTGTACTTTCTCATGCAGGTAGAAATTGTCATCTCACTGGGACTTGGGATACCCATGTCAGTGGTTTGGGCTTAAAAGAACTTGCTCTACTGGGTTCCAGTTCAGGCCAGCACTTCCAGGTGTCCACATGACTCTGTGGTTTTATGGGTCTTGCACTCTTAGTGGGTTGAGAGGGGTGTTTGGATTTTGGAACAATGGCTATGCAATCTTCTACCTTTCCCAGCAGAGAAATTTAATATGCTCCCTTCCATTCCCACCTTAATTGTCAGTGGCACAGGGTGACACAGAGAGATTGGGTGTTTGTTCTGGGTAACTGCTTTATGCAATTTGTGAGTCTGTAGTCCAGAATTTTGTTTTTATTGCCTTCTGGAAATTTTCATTTTTCCTTTTATTTGCAGACTGACTGACAGCATGGGGTGTGTGGGGGTGGGGGGTGGGAGGGGGATTCTCCCTCTTCCACAACACCTTTGTTCAATACTCTAAGTTATAATCAATTATTTCCTCTAAAAATCTATTATTTTTAAGGTTTTTTTTTTTTATGTGTGTGTGTGTGTGTGTGTGTGTGTGTGTGTGTGTGTGTATGGCCCTGGAAATGGACATGAAAGAGCAGGTACAGTCATTGCTATTCTAGGTCTTCACAAATGGGGACCCACACTTGATCCACAACTATGAAAAGAATAAAGCTTGACAATGCAAGGGAGGTTCACAGTAAGGGAAGGCTGAAAGAGGTCAGAGAACATACAGAAATATTGACATCTATGACAAAGGATGTGAGAAACAGCTCAGCAGTGAAGAACATCTACAGATCTGTTTCCAGAACCCACATGCTGGCTCACAACCTTCTGCAGCTCTAGTTCTAGAAATTGAAATGCCCTCCTCTGGGCTTTATGGGCTCCTGCATGCATTTAGTGCATATAAAACTCAGGCAAGCAGATAAGCGTGTGTGTGTGTGTGTGTGTGTGTGTGTGTGTGTGTGTGTGTGTGCATATGTGTGATTAATAAAAACAAATCTGGAGCCAGGTATTGGGTTAAAGCTGGAAGATCAGAGAAGCCAGAATAAGCCACAGCAGATCCTGTTTCCTCAGACTGGAAGCCTCTGAGTTTTCATCCAAATGGATCTCAGCTGAACTGCTGCTAAAAGCCTAAACGCGTAACCTGCTCTAGTTCCTGGCTTCCGTGCCTTATATACCTTTCTGCTTTCTGCCATCACTCCCTGGGGATTAAAGTGTTAGGATTAAAGGTGTGTGTGCCATCATTTTCTGGCCTTTACATCTTTCTAGTGGCTGTTCTGTTCTCTGACCCCAGATAAGTTTATTAGGGTGCACAATATTTTGGGGAACACAATATAACCACACATGTGTATGTAATTAATTTCACATTTAGAAAAAAAAAAAAGTCCAACAGAGAGTACAAGAAA
Source organism: Onychomys torridus (assembly GCF_903995425.1). Classification (NCBI taxonomy): domain Eukaryota; kingdom Metazoa; phylum Chordata; class Mammalia; order Rodentia; family Cricetidae; genus Onychomys; species Onychomys torridus. Next base: position 28,636,829 of record NC_050454.1, on the reverse strand, counting down.
GTGCTGTTAATGCTGTTGTCTCAGGGTGGGTAGAGGCACATGAAGATGAGCCTGTGTTAGGAGCAGTAACTTCTATGATGAATCTTCTTGAACCCTGGCAGTGTGCTTTTATTTCAACATCTTAGTTGCAAGTTTTGGGCATTTTTCTCTATCAGAATTTCACCAGGATGTGATTTGCTCAATATTTAGTGTTCTTTTGCAAGATAAATTTCCCCAAATTTCTAGGTGCTTTTCTAATTGTACATAGAATGGAGCTTGGTTCTCTGTTTCTTCTGTTGCTAATTAACTAGATACTGCCCATGAGTCTTGTGTGAGTCACTGCTGTGTGGTTGGTCTGGAATGACTAACAATATCTAAAGATACTTTGAGTGTCATATAACTGGGGAATATTACTGTATGGACTTTAGGGATTCCACTCAAAGTTCTAGTGTGATCATGCATAGTCACCCCCACAGAAAAAGATGAATGTAGAAACTTACAAGTGCCCCAGTTAGATGTTGTGACTTCGTCTATCAAATAATAAGAACTAGGTTTCACCTTCACATTCACATTGCTATACATATAGCAATAGTCACATTCACATTGCTATACATATAGCAACGTGGCAATACATATGTATTGCCATGACCCTATCTATCATTTCCTTATGAAAAGATTGAATAATTTGATAAGAGCTTTACTCAAGGGTTATCCAACTTCAATGTATTGTCAATTTGTCTTTGCACCTTATATGTTATAGAAATGCCTTCATTTCTGATTAAGTTTCTGTAATTATTTTTGTCTTTTTAAGTACAAAAATATAAATCCAACCCTATGAACAAGAAAACCATTCTTTTATCTACTTCTGGACTACTGTTCACCATAATTGTCATTCTGGGAGCCGTTCTTTTTATCCCAGGTAAGATGCACAGGGACTGGGCTGTAGCATGTGTAGCTGATGGGACATCCAAAGGGGAGCCTATTGATTCCGAGAGCTGTTGGAACAGATTGCGGCGGATGATGTGGCCTCAAAGAACAGAAAACTTCTCAAGGATCTGGACCTCTTATGCCTGAAATTGCTGTGTGCTCAGCATCGTGTTCCTTCATAAAGATCTAGTGCGCATGGGGGGTGGGGTGGGGTGTTTCACTCCTTGCCTCTTGTGACTCCAGCGTTTGCAGGCAATGCTCAGCTTCCTTAGCTCATAGCAGAGTGGCTCCGTTCTCTGCTCTTCCATCATCTGCCTCATCCCATTCTCTGTGTTCTTTGTGTTCTCTTCCTCCCTCACAAGGGCAGTGCCATTGAAATTGAAGACACTTGTTTAACTCAGTTGAAAAGTCCTCCTTCTAAATCCTCAACTGCATTATATCTTTTGTCATAGTTTTTGGGGACAGGACGGTAAGGATGTACATAGGGCCACCATTCAAGCTGCTATGGAAGCAGACTTTACTGGCTGGGATGTGGAAATGGGCCCGAACACGGGAGTCGTGTCTCTCTGAAGTGGTCCTTGAAGCTGAGAGATGGAAGTATAAATGAGAAATGACAGCAGGGAGCCGATGGGGGTGGAGCAAAGGCTGGGACTCAGTGGCAGACTGTAGAACCCCACTGCTATACCTTAGGGAGACTGAGGCACAGGCAGAGCTTTAGAACATGGATTTGGTAGCCGTTTTTGCATCCAGGGCTGATGAGGGTCCAGAGAGGTGATGAAATCAGGAGACAATATGAAAGAGCACTTGATTTGGCTTAGGGACAGGCTGAATACTGAAGGAATGGACTGTGAAGGCAAGTTTATCATCTGGAACTATGCAAGGCAGCTAGACTAATGCCAAATACAGGGTTTCACGCGAGGAGACTCTGACATTACTATTTAGATCATCAGTCTGGCCTGAAGTAATTGAGAAATGTTGACTCACTATAAATTTTCAAGAAAATATTTAAACATTTCATACTTTATGAGTACAGTATTCAGGGCAATGCACTTAATAAAGTCAGTACATTAACTTCCCAAACAGCAGAAACACACAGAAAAATAAATTTTTGTTTGTTAACAGGTAATTACTCAAAAAAGAAAAGCTATGGGCTTATTTTGTTTGTTGCTCCTTCAGTGATGCCTCCACTTCTTCAGTACCATAAGTTCAAGCCAGGTAAGCATTTGATGTTTTAGCATGATTTTAACTACCTATTCATGTAAAAGACAGAACTTTGGAGAAAACCTTCTATTCTATTTTTTTTTTTTTAATGAACTTCATATTCTGGAGACTTCCATCCACAGGTTCAATAAAGTATCACTTTAATCTCTGTTCCAATTCCTCCTCTCACTGTTCCCAGGTCCCACTAACATGTCCCCATCTCAACTTCACTTCTTTTTATGTTTTTAATTTGATAGAACACCAGGTCCAATTAGTGCTAACCGTATGTTCATGTATGTGAGGCCATCTACTGGCATGTAGGAAACCCAACATTGGCCATGTCCTCAAAAGACAACGATTCTCCCTTCCCAGAGCAGTAATCAGTTGCTAATAACTCCTTAGTGAGAGATGGAGCCTAGGAACGCCAGCATTTATTCCAGAACTTTGACTGGCTTGATCTTCTGCTCATCTTGCTCAGATAATCAGAGTAGCTATGAGATCATGAAAGTGATAGCAATATCATATCCAGTAGACAGCAACTCATGGCAGTCCTTCCTATCACCAGGCTCCAACATTTTTTCCAACTCTTCCAAAATGTTCTGTGATCCTATCTGGTGGTAGTGGTGGGTGATAAAGACACCCAATTCAGGACTGAGTACTCAGTTTCTTGTTCACACCTGACTGTTTCTCACTGCAAAAAGAAGCTTTCTGACAAAGGAAGAGAGCAACTCAGGTCTAGTGGATATAAAAACAAATATCTAGAAGGCAATTTGACAATTTTATCTTTGAGTAAAATAGCAACAACAGGTTCTACCCTAAGACAAATTAACTCCACGGCAATTTTTGATCAGGATTATTAATACAAGACATGAAATGTCCCCCTGTTGAGCAAGTTTCAAATCATATCAGAAAGTGGTTAACGCATAACAGTTGTGTAGCATGTAGGGTCTAACTTGGTAAAAACTATTGACTTTTATATCTCAGAAACCTACATAGCACCTTCTATCGCTATGGAAACTTGCCAGCAGAGGATGTTTTCCATTCATTTCAATACTGATTTTCATAGCATTTGGTTTATTTAAAACATTTCCCTTGCTATTCTTAATGACATTTTCCTATAAAGAATTCCAAAGTCTTCTTAGTCTTCAAGGCATTTTTATTTTGTAAAAGTGATTTTTATATACGCAACTTAAGTACCCCTCATCCGATATACTCGAGACCAGAAGTATTTTTCAGAGTTTGAGATAGTTGCATAAAATGTGCTGTTTGATCAGCTCCACTTAGGAGATCCAACATCCAATATGCTCCAAAATGGGGAAATTTTTACCATCAGATTTCAGGAGTTTGTCTCAGGAATGCTTGGCCTGCAATATAATCTTGTCCTCAAAATTATTTTTGCATTCTGAATTCAGCAAAGTAAAGTTATAAGCAGATTATAAGTACACCATTTCTCCCACTATGCTTTTCATGAAGAAGACTATTTCTATAAGATGAGGCTACAAATCAAGAACACTAAACACAGGTTTTGTGCGTATGTATAGCTGTGAGTTTTTCTGTGTCCTGCCTGGCCCACAATGAGGACAAATGTCCCTCACCTACTGAAGTAAACACACAGAGGCTTATATTATTTTTAAACTATGGCCATGGCAGGATTCTCACTACCTAGCTCTTATATCTTAAATTAACCCATTTCTATAAATCTATACTTTGCCATGTGGCTTATGGCTTACCAGTATCTTTACATCTTCCTTCTCCTGGTGGTGGCTAGCAGCATCTCCTCTACTCTCTGTCCCTTTCTTCTTCTCTCTCTCTTTAGAATGTCCCACCTAACCTTATTCTGCCTCACCATTGGCCAAACAGCTTTATTTATCAACCAATCAGAACAACACATATTGACAGCATACAGAATGGCATCCCTAGCTCAGTCGGTAGAGCATGAGACTCTTAATCTCATGGGTTCAAGCCCCACATTGGGCCCCAAATGTAGTCAGAAGGTTTCTCTGGGTCTCACCAAGCCCCCGCAATTCCACAGCTTATAAAATAATCACTCAGAAGCTTATATTAATTATAATTTCTAAGCCATTAGCTCAGGCTTGTTACTGACTAGCTCTTACACTTAAATTAACTCATAATTCTTATCTATGTTTAGCCACGTGCCTTGGTACCTTTTCTTAGTTCTGCCTTGTCATCTTGCTTCCTCTCTATCTGGCTGGGCGACTCCTGACTCAGCCTTCCTCTTCCCAGAATTCTCCTCATCTGCTTATCACACCTATACTTCCTGCCTGGCTACTGGCCAATCAGCATTTTATTTACCAACCAATCATAGCAACACACATTCCACACATTCACAGCATACAGAATGACATTCCATAGCCTGTGTGTGTGTGTGTGTGTGTGTGTGTGTCTGTGTGTGTGTGTGTGTGTGTATGTGTGTATTTTGTTTGGGGTTTTATTTTCATTTTGTTTTGGATTGGTTTGATTTGGTTTTGTTCTTGCTGTTGTTATTAGAAAAACTTAACATGTCTTAAGATGGTAGTATGTATATACAAAATATAATCAATATTATTTTTTTTACAGTTTAAAAGTAAGCCTCTAAAATATTTTTGTTGTTGTTATTGAAAAGCCACATCTGGGCCAATGAGATAGTTCAGCAGGTAAAAGTACCTGCCACCAAGCATGACAACCTGAGTTCAATTCCCAGAACTTACATAGTCAAAAGAAAGCAAGGGCTCCCACAAATTGTCCTCTGATCTCCACACATATTCCTGCTTCCCCAATACAAAATAAGTAAATTATTGTTCTAAAAGTCACTTTGTGGGTCTTAATGTCTCCTTTGAATTGCTATACACTAAAAAAGTTCCATTTCAAAAGCATACATCCTGGAAAAGCATAGTAGAGGCACTCGTGTGTGTAATCTTGGTGATTACACAAGCATTTTTTATGTGTGCATGCGAAGAAGTCAGGCATAAAAGCTGGTCATGATGGAAGATACACAAACACAGTCAAAGCAGCATTGCTGTTAGGTTTGGAGTTAAAACTTTCCACCCTGTTCAGAAGACAAAGATGGTGAACGTCTGCTGAGGAATCTGAAGCCAACACTTATTGGGAAGGGTGAGCTCACTGGAACAATGTCGGCCATTTGAAAACGTACTGAAGCCAGTCTGGTCATAGTGCCTTGTTGTTGACTGTACCAAACACAAGCAGATGTTACTGCTTTATCATCCTTCTCATCATGCCTCTGCTTTGTCCTTTTCTTTCTCTTAGCTATTGGGAGGACCCTTCATGCTATGATCGTATTAACAATCCTCCAGGCATCGGGCTTTGTACTCGCCATGGCAGGACTATACCTTACTGTAAATGGTAAGAGTCACGTTTTTCTGGAGTCTTGATTTAGATTTCTTTTGGACAGAAATCTTAATTTTCTTTTTCTTTATACATCTTCTGTATACAAATACAGAATACAAATACAAATTCTGTATTTTTTAAGATGACTTGGGTTCACAACCAAGTTAAATGTACATTACAGAGTTTCTATGAATTATATCATATACTCTTCATGTACTTTCATATATACTTCATGTCCACCCCTTCCACACTATCCACAACTAGACAGCACATTTGTTCTAATTGATAAGCCACTGTTTGAAGACCATCACCCACAGATTACATCATGGTTCCCTCTTCATCTGTGGACAACACATATGAGATGTATTCTTCACTGTGTTTATCATATAGACTACCTTCACTGGTTTTAAAAAAAAATCACTGTTCCCTTCTTGTTTATTTCTCTATCCCCACGAATCCAGGGCAACACTGGTAGTTTTTCATTTTTAAAAATGTCTTTTATTGGGAAACATACGGTATAAACCTTTTTTTTCAATATTTTTTGTTTGTTTTTATTTTTATTTGTTTGTTTTATGAGACAGGGTTTCTCTGTGTAGTTTTGGTGCCTGTCCTATCCTGGATCTTTCTCTGTAGACCAGGCTGGCCTCAGAACTCACAGAGATCCACCTGGCTCGGCCTCCCAAGTGCTAGGATTAAAGGTGTGCGCCACTGCTGCATATAACTTTTTTATACAGACTTCTTTCACCCATGCTTTTTCATAGTTTCATAGTTCACTATTTTGACTACAAACTATTTGTAAGGACACACAACAGTATTTTTTAATGCACTCATCTAGTGAAGGATACCCTGGTTGCTTTTAGATTTGTTGTAACTATGAATAGAATTTCTATAAACATACATATGTATTTTCTATGGATACACATTATCAATTTCATTTGAGTAAATACTGGATTGTACACTAAAGGCATATTTAGTTTTGTAATTGTCCATATCAAAATAGCTGCAGCATTTTGCATCACTAGCACCAATGAATGACATTTCTTCACATGCTTAGCACTTACTGGTTTAAAATCTTCTTTCTTTTACTATCATATTCTTCCAATGGGGTTTATGGATTCAATGCTAGTATAAGAATATTGTCTATATATACCTATGGATATTTTCTAGCTATCCAAATTATTATGACTAGATTCACATAAGAACTTTAAGAGTAACCAGACACAAATTGTTCGTGGACAACATTTTCTATTAGTCCTGATATATATGTTATGAAAACAGGAGCTTTTTTTTCTTAAAATTATTTGGAATCATTTTATTGTCTGAATTAATGATAATCAGCATATATAATTAATTTTTACCTTGAATAATTTCTTTCATTAAAACTTGATATTATTTATTTCTTTAAGCAGTTTGTATGCATTTATAATATACATTTTTTTGTTGTTTTTACAGAGTGTGTGCCAAAACATGGCTCCGTTCTAGTTTCAGGTTTGGTCATAATAACTCTAGTAGAATTATTTGGACTAATTTACATGAAATGGCTGGGTAAGTCAGTCTTGGTTTTGTTATTCTCTGCCAGGAATTTCAGCTATGTAACTTGGAACATACTCTAGTTGTTTCTTCTAAATTAGGGACAAATGTATTACAGATGCCATAATTATGGGAATAGTTACAATGAATCTGTGAGTATGTAACGGTTGCAACTTCAGCTCCCTCAGTAGTAGGATTGCTGGGTCAAAGGGTATGCTATTTTTCTTTATTAACTTGTTGAGATGCCTATGTCTGTCATCATGCAGGCGGAAGTTGTATAGCATTGTAACATATTTTGATATGAGTTATCACAGTGTTCCATGTTGCTTGGGCTATTTGAGATATTCTGTAATTCAATATGAATTTTGGTGACATTATTTGCTATATCTATGAAGAAACTTTGGAATTTTGATGGCAATGTATTAAATCTTTATATCATTTTGTGTAATATGGATCTTTTATAATAATGATTATTTTAATTCATTAACATGGAGTATCTTCCCATTTGTGTATGGGGCCTTCACTGTTTTTTTACTAGTGTGTTATAATTTTCTTTGAAGAGGTCTTTCACTTCCTGATTTACATTTATTTATAGACATTTTATTTTCTGGAGATATTGTTAGTGACATTACTTTCTTTTGTTTGTTTGATTGGTTTTTGTTTTGGTTTTTTTGAGCAATGTTGTTGCCGTATAAAATGGTTATAGGGTTTCATATGTGGGTTTTGCATCCTGCAACATTGCTGAGTTTGTCTATTCTAGCAAGGTTTAGTGGTATTTGGGTTTTTATTTAGAGAAGCTTATCATTTGTTCTTATGGAAATGATTTGGTAGCAAGAGAGTGAACATGGTGGGACTGTAGAGAAGCGATATGGTTGTAGAGATATACTCTTTGAGTTAGTAGAGTGTGGATGCAGGAAGCTTTGGATAAGAGTGGCAAAACAAAAAGGAACAGGAGACATATCTATTAGTGAGCTGGAAGAACTGGTGGTCAGATAATTAGGGAATATCAAAAACTAATCATAGCTACAAGTGAAATAAGAACCTCAGCTCAAGTGGAGATTGGAAAGGAGGATGCTAAAACTTTCCATAGAGGGTACCAAAGGTTGGAGTCTTCATGAGAGTGCGAAGTTGGTAGTAATGTGTCCCAGTTTGGGGCAAGGGGAATAGGCTGTCATGATGCTGCATTTAAACATCATGATTTGTGAATTTTTTCCTTGGGGTGCTTAAATTTTAAGGTTTGTTTAGTGACCTACAGAAGCAAAAGTGTTTTATATATTGACCTACTATTAGAGTAAAAACAAATTTAGAAATTGTCTGCAGTCTTCAGAAATAATTAATGTGGCATCTACCCTTACCTGTTACTTGCAAATACATGTATAAATGCACATGGATTCATTATTTTGAAAATGAGTATTGTTTTATAACATGTTTTCCCTTTACCAAAAATATTAGTGGTTTATCTGGGAAAGAAAAAAGCTATTAGGGCAATACCTTTGTCAAACTGTACACATTTTCTCTATTGGTTATATTTTAATATTGGAGGCTTTAAATTATTTCTAGTATTTATATAATTATATCTATAATAGAAAATGCACAGTCATGTTGAGAAGATCCTCTTCTAAGGTTATATATTCAATCATTTCCATAGTTTTTTCTAATATTTAAACTGTAAAAACAAAACAATAAATGATTAACCTATTAACCTTTATTTTGAAAGAATAAAGTAAAAAATATGATATTGCTTTTGAGGATAGTGTTAATCATTCTAAACTCTCCTATCCCACCCCAGATTTAGAATGTATTCTGGTAACAGTATATCTCCAAACTAGATCCCCATAAGTTTTCTTTTTAGAGGATTTAAAACAGTTATAAAGCATTTAAAGGAGCTATTTCTGAAAGCATAAAAACTAATCTCAGCCTAAAGAAAACCAGATATATCTTATATACACTCACTATATTGTGTGTGCAGGAATTTTGTCATCCATATTTTTCACTTCTTTACGTGTTGCAAAGTGATTTGAAAATTGTGGTCTTAATGGTGGCCTTTGTTTTGTACTATCTTGCTCACTTAGACTGTATTTTATGAGTAGTAGTAATAATTAAAGCCATAATTAATATCATCACATGAATTAGCTTTAGCATAATTTACCACAAAAGCAATGTGTGACATGTGTAGCAAGCATTATAAACAAGAAAGCTATTATTTGGAGAAGCATTACAGAACCAGTGCCAAATGTGTATTCATGGGCAGCCATTTCCAGCAGCTGTCATACAGTGTGCACTGCTCCAGATGTGAGGCCTGCCCTCAAATTGATATTCTAGTGTCCATGTAGTGATGGACCTGTCAAGGGCCTTATGTGCAAAAGTGTGTGTGCCTTAAAAGAAAGGCCATGGTATTGAAAAGTTGCATCATAAGCTAATTTTTATTCCATGACATATTAATAATCCTCATGCTGCTGCACTTTGATAGCATCAGGTTTAATGTTTACAAGAGAAATGATTTGCACAAAAGCAGAATAATTTAATCTCCTGGAGTCAGATGCTACACTAACTCTTAATTCCTTTATGCATTGAAAATCCTCAGCATGCCCTTTTTGCTTCTCTTTGACAGACCCACTGATAGGATTTCTATAAGACGTGAAGACCCGGGCAGTGTTGTCTTTCTTCCTCATTTTCACACTTTGTCTCAGTGGCCCTCAAGGTAATTTGATGGTATATTATTTTTAAATGAAATAGAAAAGATTTCCTTGTATATATGTGTATGTTTATGTGTCTGTATATGAAAAAGTCATATGTTCTGATGCCCATGCATCTCTAAGAGAGTGTCAGTACCCCCTTAGAGCTGGGGTTACAGATGGCCTATCTGATGAGGGTACTTCAGTCTAAACTCTGGAGTCTGAACTCTGGAATCCTCTATAAGAACAGATTTCTAAAGTATCTCTCTAGTCCTGACACCCTATTTTAAAAAACAAAAATTAGGATGGGACTAGAGAGATGGTTCAGCAGTCAAGAGCCCTTGCTGCTCTTCGAGAGGGCCCAGGTTTAGCCCCCAGTGCCCACATGGTGGCTCACAACCATCTATAATTACAGTCCCAGGAGTGGGGGGGGGGGAAATGTGTCCTTCTTGGGCACTGCACAAATGTGGTGTACATGCACACATATTCAGGCAAACACTCATATACACAAGAATAAATAAAATGTCATTAAAAAATCAGGGGAAAACATGAAGGCAGCTCCAAGTACCATGAACTATGCATTGCAATAGTGTAGAGGAATAAAATGCCCAGGATTTACAGTAGAAGGCAGAAAGGGGATGCTATTAGAAGGAGATATTAACCTGAAGATGCACAAGGAGGAGCAGTGAAGAAACCGCTGACATGACCACCCCACAGTAAGGTTAAGGAAAAAGTTTTACTGTTGATATGAGAAAGAGAACAGCCAGAAGGATCTGGAAGAGTCCAGAACAAAGAGAGAAAGAAATAGACTGAGCATAGCAAGAATACTGGACATGGGACATAGCAAGGGCTATCTGTGAGAGACAGGAAAATAGCGGGAGTGGGAGAAAAGAAAGAAACCGCCTAGTAAGAATAGCAATGGCAGGGGGGAAATCCTTGCCTTTATAAAGAGAACACATGGGTATCTGGAATGAGGGGATCCTGGGAGGTGAAAAGCCAGCACACTAGGGTGGAGACTTTAAGATGTATAATAGGTACTTGTGATACTGAGGAAGTCTAGCTGCTAGGACGGGCTTTATTCTATAATCACAGGTATATATCAATAGAGAGCCATATGTCCCCTTCTGCCAGAGGTAAGGGAAATGACTCCTTTTGGCAGATGGGAACCAGTTTCACAAGTTCCTGAGGAATTCTGATTTTTATCTAACCACCAGAAATCCTCATATAGTCCAGGTTGGGCTCATTTCTGGACTTGCCTCTTGGAGTTTGGGGAATTGGAGTTTCCTTTTGGACCTGACAGAAGGAGGCAAAAATCAGATGGCATCCCACATCTTCCTAAGCAGTCCAAGCCAGGTAGAGAGGCACAGAGTTCAGCCCACAGAACATAAACGGCAGGTGGCCATGTCAGAGGAGCAGCAGATGGCAATCGACTTGAGGGCATCGGGCCACCAGGAAACAAAGCTTCATGGGCAAATCTCAGATAGGCAAGGCCCCGAGACCACAGACCCCTTCTGCTGTGCCTGCACATGTTTGCCGATGCTGTCTTCCTCGGGTGTCTGGCATGGTATGAATGGGTGTGGGGAGATCCCCATGACCCTTAATACAGTATGATCATCTCTTGGAAATATCTCATTCTACTGGGCATTTTTACCTGTGGATTATTATGAAGATGATTTCCTCCTAAGCTGTACTGTTTACCTGAAGCAAAGATTTTATACAATAATAGTTTTAGTTTAAATAAGATTTTGATGATTGAGGGTCTTTAATAAAAATAGGAAGGGACTATGATAGAGGTTAGTTTAGTGGAGATATTAACATAGATAAGGGTAGGATAAAATGTTTTCCCTGCCTCTGATTAAGCAGAGGCTGCAGAGGATAAAAAAATTTTAAAAAGGAAATGTCACACAGCTAGAACACAAGAGTTTCTACTGAGGAGCCATATAGACTGTGGCTTAGGTTAAGGATTATGAAAAACAATTGAGTCACAGGAGCCCATCTAGCTTAAAATCTTTTAATCTTAATGTTGGGGAATGTGTTCACAAGTTTTGGAGTGCATCGTAGCTGAAACAAAGCTTTAAAAATAACTAAGGTTAGACTAAGATGCTTTGTCAAACAACTTTGAGGTGAAAAACCCAAGAAGACAATCTGAAATTTTAGAAAGGCACATAGTTGAGTGAGGGACTTGTTAAGGCCAGGGAACAAGAACAAAGCAGCCCAGTTGTTATTAGCTGATGTGCCTTTCTTGCTAAAATGAGTTGGTGACTAAAGGCAATGATTAATTCCTTGTGCCCATTTCTACCCTCAGCTTTCTGATATAAAAAATTAAGTAGGTCTGCATTCTGAGGATTTAAAATAGAGCTGACTGGTTCTTTCTCATATATAAAACTTTAGATTTGTGATTATTCTAAGTTTTTTTATAAGATTACCTTTTGAAATAAATAATAAAAAATTGGTCCTTTCTTTGTAAACATAAAATGCAGCCTGCCAGCAAAAGAACTGGCTGAGAAAAATACCTTGCTTGTTCATACCTTGTTTATCTATAACAAGTTACTTAGATGTAAATGTATGTGGGTTCTGGGGATGACTTTGTTTTAATCAAGTAAGGGAGATGACAAACATATTTTTACCTGCATTCATTATAATCATTCACTTGAAAAATAGAATGTAACCACATTGTAATTTCTATATTGCCTGAAAGATTTTATTGGGGTATATAGCTATAGAGGAAAAATAAAGTCAGAGAATAGAGAATACAGAAGAAGAATAAAGAAAAAGTCTAAAGGAAACCATCAAGAGAGTGTGTGTCTTTTCCCCTACCCACTCAGATTTTTTAAAAAAATCTTAGTGCATGGACTCCATGGATCCACTTGGAGCCCTGCACCCCTGGAGGCTGCCTCTCCCTCCCCCAGGCAGCAATGATGAAGGGCAGGTGGAGCCAGAGAACTGAATGAAAAAATAAATGAGACATCCTGGCCTCTAGGTTTGGGTTGAAGAGAACGTTCATTGTGGATATGAGTAGAGCACAGCTAGAGCCATATGGAGGCGTGCAGACTGAATATAACCAGCAGACTAACCATGTGAGGAAGAGGGTGGAGAACAAGAGAGGAGAGAAAAGAAGTGAGGACCAGAGAGGGGACCAGAGGAGATCCAGAAGCAGAGCCAGCCAGGAACCAAGAGAACCAAGAAGCCAAGAGAGCAAGAGGACACGAGGCAAAAATGGATGAGGTTATATAGGGTACAGAGAAGCTGAGGGAGGGACATGTTTCAAGGTAGGGAACGGAGGAGACAGAATTTTGTAAACAGATATTAGAACAGCCAATATCTACTTTGATATGTTAAATAGGCACTTCAGGCATAGGTTAATAGAGGAGCCATATGTTCCTTTTGCCAGAGATAAGGAACTATCTTAAGTCCCCAGAGGAATGCTGGCTTTTGTCTAAATGCCAGACTTTTGGAAAAGCAATTTCTTGATGCATAAGAAGAACAAGTTGAGAATACCCTACAGAGTCCATCTTGTGATAAACCTATTCCAAAAGGATTGTCTGCACACAAATGATGTGACTCACATGCAAGAAAAGAGAATTTATCTCAGCAGATAGACAAGTAGTTGAGTCCATACAAGAAAGAGATCACGGGGGAGTAGGCAGAATAACAAGAAGGGGATCCATGAGGAACACTGCCATTTGAAGTCAGCTAAAGATCACTGAGCCAAGCACAGTGTGCATTTCTTTAATCTCAGCACTCAAGAGACAATGACAGGTGAATATTTATGAGTTTGAGGCCAACCTGGTCTAAATGGTGAGTTCCAGACCAACCAGGACTACATAGTGAGACCATGTCTCAAACACACAAATGCATGCCCACACACACGCACATGCATGAAAACACACACACACACACACACACACACACACACACACACACACAAAAAAAACACTCAGAGGCCCACTTAATTAGAAAGGCTCACACTTGTGACATAGGACAATAAGTAGAGGGAACTACCACCAAACCTGAGGACCTGAATTCAATTCCCAAGCTCTATAAGGAAAGATCAACTTTCACAAGTTGTCCTCTGATGTCCACACATGTGCTGTGATGTGTACATGTATTCATGAGTGTTTACACACCCATGTAAACAAAGAAATGCAATTTTTTTAAACAAATAAGAGTTTGTAATAGAGAAAGTATCATGAAGAACTAGTTGAAGGCCATCCCATCTCCTGACCAGAGACCTAAGCCTCCAGCAAAGAAAAACCCAGGCCAATGCAGATAAGGAGGGTCTTCCCACACCCTCCAAGAAGAAGCCTGTAGCAAGAGCACCTGAAGAACTAACCTGCTGACATTTTAGGCTTGAAAGCCATCTTATAGTATTGTAAAGACAAACTAGGTTCATTCCTGTTCATGATTAAATCTATTTCTCAAGAATAGGGCTATGCCCTACCGGTAACCTCTTCTACAACGTGTTCTATACTGCCTGTTCTAGGAAAACATGCCTTAGTTTCAGAAGGTTTGTTATGACTACCTGTTGTTACGACTACCTGTTGTTATGACTACCTTATGACCACCTTATAATCATGACTTTGTTTCAGAATATTGTTATGACTAACTTGTTCTGCTTATGTTCTGCTTCTGTAACTCTGCCTAATTGCCTGCCAAATCCCGCATTTGGAAACACCCCCCCCAGCTATAAAATCCTCTTCTTCCCCATATCCAATATTGAGCCCCACCTTAGGGGGAGGCTGATCATATACATGAATTTAAAAAGCTTGGTTCAATTAATTTGGCCATAATTATTTGGGTTGGTGGTCTTTCTCCCTGAATATTTGGGATTAACATATCCAGCAGTACAGAGACCAGGGTGAGTAACCTAGAACCTAGAGATCTGCTCAACCAAAGTAGTAGCACACTAAATGGAATTAAATAATCCTTCCTCTTTCTTGGGGATATTTCTTAGTATGAAGGGAAACTGAGAAGCAGCTGTAAACCTTGCAAGGTTTTTGTTTCCCTAGGGAGATAGATATGCAAACATTAGAAAGTCAGCATAACATCTTAATCACTCCTTTACAAGAGTATAAAATTTCAGAATGATTCAAAAAGGTAGCCAGATCAATGTTTCATTGCATATGAAATACTATTGCATTATAAATATTATAAATATAAACAATACTATTATGTGGAATACTACTTTATAAGTAATAAGAGTTTGTTCATAAAGCTGATGTTTTTATGCAGATTGATATACTCATTTTAAAGAATGCCCTGGAAAAAGCTTTTCATCCTGAATTAGCTCTGTGCTCAGTACTTCTTACTAATTGGCAGAACATAGATCATAAGATAAACTAAGCTGGTCTTTAGTAACTCAGGATCTCTAAATTTCTACCTTTAGGAATCCTAAATCCAGCAATTCCAGTCCAGACCAGGATGTCAGAGGTCTGCACTATTCCAAGTGCCATTGGGTCACCTGTTGCTTTTCTCATCACGGGGACATCTTATTGTTATCCAAGGACACTGTTTTCTACAAGCCAGAATGGACTTTGGCATTCCTTCAAGTTCCAACTAGATGCTGGGCCAAGGCTAGTCTGTAGCAATTATTACCTTATAAAAGATGCTAATTCCTCAATTGTGACAGAGAACAGTAGAGGCTTTAAAATCCACAATAGCCTCATTATCTCTTTTCACTCCTGATCTTCACTGTAACCCAGAATCCAGTTGGTTATTTACAGTGTCTGTAGGTTTCTCATAGCAGAGACACTGAGACATTTATGTCTACAACAAAGACTCCTGTCCATCCTAAACTCTTGGCTTTATTTTAGAAGGAAAATGGATGTTTTGTTTTGATTTATTTTGTTTGGTTGAATTCTGCTGTCCCTCTGGAAAACAAAAATAACTTAAGTTTAAAACATGATGCTCCAACTTCCCACCCACGCCTTCTCTTTCTTATGTTTTCTTCCAGTTTACAGATTCTGTTTTTCACAGAACTACAGCAATGCACCACTTTCTGCTTTGTGTGTGTGGGGGGGGGCAGTGTTGTCTGTTCCTAGCTTTGGTGGCTTTGTTGATTTGACCTTTCTGATTTTAAGGATAAACTTTCCCTTGAAATTGAGAAGACACAACAAGGTTCATGTGATTAACATAGAGGTTGGGCTTCATCCCAAGGTGCACCGTGTCCTGTGTATTAAAGATAATGTGTGACAACATGCAGGAAGCTGCTGTGTACACAGATTAGCTTGACATCCTGAAAAGTTATCTGTCAACCTTATCAAATCTTTTCAGATGTCCTATATTTCCAGCCGACTGACTTCCAAACACTGATCATGAGAGAGTAATCAGACTCTCTAATCCACGTACAAGCACAGTTTTGGAAGCACAAGCTACTATTTATAGTTTTCAGGCTATAGCCCATGAATGACAGTAATTGATTTGTGTTAAAAAAAAATCACATGTGCTTTTACCACAAAAATTATTAAGTATCATATTGAGTAACAGGAAGATCCAATCACTCCAAACTGACAAAAAGCTGGAAAGAAATGAGACTTGAAACAGCTGCTTCTGGACTTCCACAGGCTCACCTTTATCCCCCACACCTACCTGCCTAGTACCTGCTCCAAGCTTAGTCTGTTTGGGGCTGCTTAAAGCTGCAGTGTCTTTGTGAGTTATTTTATTTCAACCATCTACAACTTAAAAAAAATAATTTTAATTGCTTGTTAGGAATTTTTACTAACATAAAAAGATGCCTTAAAATGCTATAGTCATGAGACTTCTTTGTTGTAGAATATTATTTTAAGATGTGCTACATTCTTTTATGCTGTATTTCTTTAACTCTGTGAAGCTGTGTTACTTTACCTGCTGAAAACACCCAATTTGTCTAATAAAGAGCTGACCAGCCAGTAGCAAGGCAGGAGAAAGGATAGGTGGGGATGGCAGGCAAAGAGAATAAATAGGAAAAGTCTGGGAGGAAGAAATCAAGAAGCCAGAAAAGAAGGGTCTAGCCACATAGCCACACAGCCAGACATGGAATAAAAAGGTAAGAAAATATATATAAAAGTAGAGAAAGATAAAAGCTTAGAGGCAAAAGGTAGATAGGACAATTTAAGAAAAGCTGGTTAGAAACAAGCCAACTAAGGCTAGGGCATTCATAAGAAAGAATAAGCCTCTGTGTAATTATTTGGGAGTTGGGTGGCAGGCCCCCAAAGACCAAAATGCCCAAAGAATAAAGAGTAAAAAAAAAAAAGAAAAGAAAAAGAAAAAGAAACAACCATGCAACTTTAAATATCTTTGACTTTAGGAACAGAATTTGAACTGAAAGTGACTTGTTCAAAACTGAGATCTAGTTTGTTCAAGACATGGAAATCTCAGTGCCAGGTGGCTCAAGTGCTGAGAAGGGACATGAAGATCTGTGTGCACCTTGCAGATACCCAGGCTGACTAGTGTCAGCATCCCTGCTCCCAGGAGCTTGTCTTCTTTCCATCATTTCCCTGAGAAGGCCTGAGGTGTCCTGGGGTTAATGTACATTCCATGCCCCTTCCGTGGGTTTCTTCATTGACATTCACCTGTCACCAACACTTGACCGCCACCCCTGGCCCAGAAGAATGGTATTATGGTTAGAGTGGTACCTGGAGGAGGCACTTCACCAGTTCTGACCCTGTGATTTCCACAGTAGGGAGGCTGGTCCCCTTGTTTGTTATTCCCATCCTTTAGTTGGGCAAAGCAGTAAGGGGTAGTTGCTCCCTTGTAGTCTAACTTGTCTTCAAATGCCTACATGGTATCATAGGCAGTTTAAGAAGCTTTGGTATATGAAGTCTGTGTGACCAGGCCCAACAGGAAACACATGGATCATTCAAAACTATGAGGTGAGACCAGAAGGCAGAGCATTCATCTCCCTCAATGGACTAAAGGACCTGAACCAGGGGCAAACTGAAATTTAAAGTCAAGGGACATCACAAGCAGTTCCCAAAATATAGAATGAGGATCATATCAAAGTCACTGCTTGGTAGCCAGTGGCCTTCCATGTGAGGAATCAGCTAAACCAAGATGACCTTTAAGTGAAAGAGCTAGAAGAATAAACACCCAATGGAACTCCAGGCTGAGGGCAAAGGAAAGAGATGCCTTGATGGAGTCCCATGCAGTGAGCCTCTCTGTCAGGGGGCAGAATAGGTTCTGGTTTCTGAGAGAACAATCTGAAGACATAGGTAAGAACTGTGCACGAGTATTTCCCAGATAATAATAATTAGTAATAACAATAAATAGAGCAATATTGTATACTTCTGCGGTTAGATGGGCTGAACCTATAACTGGAGCTGTTTTCTTAAATCACACTGAGTGTAGCCCACTGGGGACCCAGCTTGTAGTTTCCTATGCAACGCTTCATGTTCTTTGTGGTTTTCTTTTCTCTTTTTGTTCCCTTTTCTAACACCCCATTTTTAAAAGCCCTTGACTTAGGATGAGCACAAGGAGCTACATCTCAAGGAGAAGAATCAGAGCTTGCCTTAAGAAATGATGTTGAGTTTCAACCAAGAACCCAGAAGAAATATATTGCTAGGAGCTGACTCAAAACCCAACAATTGGTGAGAATGAGTGGAAGGCACACTATGGAAAAGGTCAGGGTCCATAGCCTGAGACCGAATAGTTGATTTAATAGGATATTTCACTCTTCCTGTATATACACAGTTACTTCAGCTTAACCAATGAGGATGGTTTAGGATGGTTATTACTGGGGCTCCCAGACAGTATCAATGTCAATATCTCTACAAATGCTCTTGGAACAGCTTTATCACCTCAGGGCTGACTCGTCTGGAGTTGTGTTACACCTGGAAACACCAGACTGGTAAAGCTGGTGACCCTGGCCATGATAAATGCCTGTCTTACGGACATATTGGTAATTAGTACTCTTATGGGATTATATTTGCATATACATGTTATGTAGGGGGAGAAGATAGGCTGTTGGCAATGCTCTATTCCCCTAAATTTTATATTCTCTTTCTTTTTCATTTTGAGATTATAATATGATTATACTGTTTCTTTCCTTTCATCCCTCAAAATCCTCCCATATAATCCCCCTTTCTCTTTTTCAAATTCATGGCCTCTTTTTCATTAATTGATATTGGATGCACGCATATGTATGTGCATAAAATATATAAATACCTAAAAAATTTATATGAAAGCAAGTGTCTAATATGAAAGCTTGTTAACTCACCACTGAAGCCAGGCTATCTATGGCCTTCTCAAGATTTTAACTCTGTAGTTTTTTTTAAAAAAAAAAAAAAAAAAAAAAAAGGAAACCCTAAAAAGTAATGTGATTGTCACCTGGTCCAATTTTTGCCAGCTGGTCCAATTTTTTTTGTTGTTTCTGTCAACTGACTTGAATTTTAGTCTCATACTTTGTGCCGGGTTTGTTCATTCTTAAGTGCTTATACTGCAATGTGTGACAAGTGTCCATAGACAGTAAAATTAAAAATTAGAAAGAATACTAAAGCCCCTGTGTAAAGAAAAACTCTGAGATAATATTTAAGTTTCTCAGTAATCTTGGCTCCTTTTGCTTAAATTTTTCCTGAATGAGAGAAATTTTAATAAATGAATAGTTATCAGTGAATTAAAATTGAATGTCGCCGGGCGGTGGTGGTGGTGGTGGTGGTGGTGGTGGTGGTGGTGGTGCACACCTTTAATCCCAGCACTCAGGAGGCAGAGCCAGGCAGATCTCTGTGAGTTCAAGGCCAGCCTGGGCTACCAAGTGAGTTCCAGGAAAGGCGCAAATCTACACAGAGAAACCCTGTCTCAAAAAAAAAAAAAAAAAAAAAAAAAAATTGAATGTCTTTGAAGCTGGAGAGGGATCAGCAGTTAAGAACACTTGCTGCTCTTCTAGAAGACTGGAGTCTGGTTCTCAATACCCTCTTAGACCCAATGACTTCTTCTAGACTCTGCAGGCCCCCATACTCATGTGGCATACACTTTCATAAACAAACAAATACATATAAGAGTAAATCCTTCTTTTTAAAAATGGATGTATCATCTCCAGCTGAGGACTCTAACACTGATTTTCCTGAAAATTTCCTATAAAGTATGGAGAAACGTTTTCCTGAATGGTGTATAAAGTGTGGAGAAACAGTCATATTTTAGGATTGGCAGGATGAAAACAGAAAATCTCTACTGTCAGGTTTAAGACATAGAAATGTTTCTTAAATGGGAATATTAGCTTACTCCAACATAATTCAAAATTTATTTTTCCATAAGTGTTTAAAAATTATTCCAGAATATTCCTGTCACATGTTAACTGTTTAGCGTTTTCTGACAGGGTTGTGATCAATAGTGAGGAGCCCACTGCTTTAGATTCAGCACAATAGGCTGTCTAGCAGCTCACTCAGTGACTCCTCAGAGACTTCTCCCCCACATCTCCACACTCTAATTTGGTATACCATGCTTCGAATGACCTTGACATTCAGAAGGATCAGCCTTGGCTTGTTTAAGCCAACCAGGACCATTGACATCCTGTTGCCTCAAACACAGGGTGAGTCTCAGCAGGAATGAGAAGTCTGATTGATTGTATAAGAGGAAGTGTCCCTGGGGGATTCAGAGAGAATGCTGATTTCAAAAAGTCATAGGCCAGCACTAATAGAGAGTGTTGAGATTTTCTCTCAACAATGAGAGTCAAACAAAGCCCATATGCAGAGGATCCCACACAAGACCAGCCCTTGCTCCTTTGGCAGCACTGGAACCTGGGATTGACATTAAAGCATCCCTTGTGAGTGTGGTTGGGTAGAGAGGAAGAACCATCGAGAATGACAGAGAACAGCATTTATTGTCAGGAGTCAGCTTTACACGTGGCTGTGAATGCTGGGTCTGAAGTTGGCTGTGGTGAGCTGCACAGGGTTGAGGGAGAGTGAGAATAAACAACCATGTAAGGGACAAACTATTTCCAAACTGTCCTCATCCCTGGCTACTACAGCAAGGCTGGGTATTCCCCAGGTGAAGCTGGTACTGGTCACCTTAGAATCACCCACATGCCTGCAGAGTTGAAGGAGACTGGCAGGAAGTAAGAGGGAAAAAAATGGTCCAGGGTAGCTGATTACTAATAGCTTGCCTTGGGACATCAGTAATATTCCTTCAACTGTCACAGTATTTGAGACTATATACTGACCTTCTGCACATAAAATAGAAACTCTTCCATTTTTACCTACTAAATCTGCTATGAACTTTTGCTAGTGCCCAACTTTAGTCTAGAATCATCCAAGGAAAGAAATTCTGGGACATACCCTCCCTCCTGCTTAGCTCCCTGGCCAACCCAGAGCCTGTACAACCTGTCTCACTTGACAGGAAGCACTGGCTTTGTGGTTATGGTCTACACAGGCATGTAGTCTACTTGTGTCTTGATTAGGAAGCTTTGACTACAGGCACAAAGGGCCTAACTACAGCAACGCCTGCCTCACAGCACTAAGGCAGATGTCAGTTGTCATCAAGATACAGGGTTGACTCAAGCAAAGTTCGATAACTTCAAAAAAATCATTCCCATCATGTACCAATTCCATGGATCATAGTCTAAGGGTTTCTTCTATGAGTTCTGTGCATGAAGATACAGAAGAAAGGATAAACGTGCCTTCTTTTCTAACAACAGAATTGATTCTTAACATCCATTTAGTCTTCTGGAGTCAAATTTTAGAAGAAAAGTCTCTTGACACTGAGAATCAAAAATCCATCCATTAATTGCAATTCCTTGGATCAGTGCATTTTGCTCATCATCCTTTTTGCTGGTTTTTCACGCCACATAAATGTTTATTTCTTAAGGGCTTTCTTCCAGCTGTTGTCTTTTTATAAAAAGAAACTCCTTATTCTTCTCGAACCTGGAAAACAATGTATGTTGATGTGTTTTATGTGATTCCAGAGACTTTGAGTTGTAGAGCACACCCAGCCAGACCCATGTGAGCCCCTTCCAGAGGGGATCTGACCTCAAGCAGCTCTCCATGGGCTTCAGAGGGAGGTGGGGACTGGAGGCAATTAATTGTCTTGCAGAGCAGGCCCTAGAGATTCACCCCAAGGAAATGCTCTGTCATTCTCCATCTCTGCCTCCCTTCCCCACAAGGGGAAAAGATCCTGCAACCACTCACCAGTTTGCTCCCGACACACACAATTGCATCAGGAAACCCTTTCCCCATCTTTATGACAGTTGAAGAATTTTAAGCTTTTCTTCTGTGAATGGGGAGCAATTAGGCATCACACTGCCCAGCTAGGTTTTCCTGTTCATTTCCTGCCAGAAGCAATTTCTACTTCACTTGTTTTTAATTCACTCATGAACACAACCATGACAAGGTGAAATGCAGGGGTGTATTGTGGAGACCCTGCGACCTCCTGCAGCTCAGTACGATTGCAGCACAAGGAGGCGCCTCCCTTAGAAAATCTTTTTTTTTTTTTTTTTTTTTTTTTTTTTGGTTTTTTGAGACAAGGTTTTTCTGTGTGGCTTTGCGCCTTTCCTGGAACTCACTCTGTAGACCAGGCTAACCTCAAACTCACAGAGATCCGCCTGGCTCTGCTTCCCGAATGCTGGGATTATATATGATCTTGCCGGGCAGGCTCTGCACAGGACACCCTCAGTCAGTGGGGTAACCCTTCTCTGACTGAAGCCAGCCTTCAAGCCACTCCCCTGGAGCTCTCCAATTGGGACTTAACCTTGCGACAGCTGTTCATGCAGCAATGAGAACTCTCTGGAGCTGCCAAGGCCTCAAGCTTCTCATTCTTAGATTGCAGTGTCTTCTGTGTAGCCAACTTCTAGCCTCCTTCAACAAGGTCGATATTTATTATTGGCAATCCTATCAGCTTACCTCAAGGGACTACTAGTAATTCATTTACCAGAAATGAGAAGGCTAGACGTGCACCAATTGTTGAAAATGAATGGAGGGTGCCATCTGTGCTGGGCACTGTGCTAACTGCTTTTCAGACATTTTAGAAAAGGTAGCTGCTATATTATCCAATTTCTTTTAATTCCCTTCTCCTAAAGCCAGATGTAATTTAAAAACTGTGCTTCAAGGAAAACTCAGCAAGGAAGCAGAGAGTCTTTGGCACTGCCCATCATCATCCATTGCTGAGTTCACTGTCATCCACTTCCAGTGACAGTGAAGACTGGCTGCCACTACTGTGTTCCCATGGCCATTCAACTAACCACAGAGACGTGGGAAAATGTTTCCGTGCTTTGGGGAAACCCCATCAGTTGAATGCTGAGACCTTGAAAGCAGGACTCTCCAATTTACTATCATTCCTGGCTCACGTTTGACCTTCTTCCCCTAGGTCTCAGTTTTGACCCGATGCCAACGTCATGAGCTTGTCTACTATGAACAGAATTCACTCCGAATTTCAAGGTCCATTTGTGCTTTTAAGGTCACCTTTGCTCCAGGAATTGCTGAGTATTCTGCACAGATGAATTAGAGGTCTGAGGCTCAGAGCTTACAAGTTAACCTGGGATGAAACATTTGAAAAATAAAACTAGGATGTTTTTCCAACTCCAGTGCTTAGCAGTGCTATATTACCTGGACAGATAGAATTTAGTAAATAGGGAAAGAATTTCATTTTAGCTTGTTTGGCTGTTTTTGAAAAAAAGATTTGAAGAGAAAAACAAGACATTTCTTGCTATACTAATCCATGCAATGTCATGAGCCCCAAAGCAGCAAACTGTAAGGCATTTCAGAGTGGACCGTACCTTTTTTTCAAACTCCTTCATCTTGGCTTTGAGTTTATTGACTTGAGATTCTGCTACCTCTGCCCTCTCCTTGACTTCCTTCAGCTCATGTTGCTGCTTCCTATACTTGGAAAGGTATTGATTAGCTTGAGCCTCCTGTAAACATGGAAAACACAGAAGTTAGGACATTCCCGTTCCTATGCAGTATTCTCTGCTCTGCAATGAGAGACTTGAACCCAGAAGGGAACATAAACTCAGTCCTGCATAGAACATGTTGTTTTGGCCTAAGACATACAGATAGGACTTCAGAGTAGGAAAGGAGGCTGGCGAGTTGACTTGACAATTAAGAACTCTTTCTGCTCTTTGGAAGACCCAGGTTTGTTTGTTTCTTTTCTTTATTTATTTTTGGTATTTTTTGATAATTTAATTTATACATACTGCTGTGTTTTAGGTTGTATCGCCACAATATTAGGTGTGGTGATTCTTCTCTGATTGACAATGTCTCTCTTTCCTCTTCCAACTCTCAAGCACCACCCTAATCTCACAATGTCAAATGATGCTCTGGACTCCTGGTTAAAATTCAGAAGTTTAATTGAGAGATTAAGTGCTACTAAGGTACCAATTCGGTTAAAAGTTAGAATGTGATTGAACTACCTTTGAAATAATGTATGAAAAGCAACCTTTTAGACATGTAGACTGTTTCCGAGTGTTTGAATTTTCAGTGAATGAAATGTTTTGAAGCAACTTATGGCAGTAAATACCAATTAATTCCCACAAGTACAGGCCTGTGTTTAGATAAAAAGAAAAGGATTTGGGAGAACAAGGTTTCTGACCATTCAAATGAAAACATCTCACTGTTCTACCAAAACAATGGTGTTAAATAAAGACAGCAACTGTGAGCAGTTCTGTGTGTCTTTATGTTGTTGCTTTTCAGCCAGGGTTGTATGCTGGAATCCAAGTCAAATGTCTGTTTATTCATTTGTCTCAACCCCGAAATGTCTCAAACTTTCTTGGTGGCATTTAGGCTTTAGGGTTCTTGAGATTTGAAGTATGCCTCCTGTTTTACCTTTCAAGGTCAGTTCATGAAGCCAGATCTAACCTGATTATCCCTTAGGAGAACCCCTGAAGATTTTAATTGTCACTGGTGTCTCAAGAAATAGGAAGCCAACTTACGGTGGCTGTTACCAAGAATTTCTGGCAGTGAGAAAGGTGAGGAATGCATTTATGGGTCGGGGACCCATAGACAGAAGGGCAGCTTGTGCACAAATGAGTTAGTTAACAGGCCAACTGCAACTGGATATTTCTAAATACACACATGGTAGCTCATAACCACATACAACTCCAGTTTCAGAGACTCTGATGCCCTCTTTTGGACTATGTAGGCACCAGGAAATCATGTAAAGATTTGCATGAAAATTTTATATAAAGATGCATGTAAGCAAAATGTTCACACATAGAAAGAAAAATGAAATCAGAAACTTTCTTTTTTAAGAGTAGGAACAGAAACCCATTTCACAGCTATCCCCTGGAAATTCAGAATGTGTGTACAGATACTATAACTTCCACACAGTTATATACTAGAGCAATCAGAATTATTGGCTTAAAGTCAGACTCAAATCCTATCCTACCCCCGGGTATAAGTGGTTGTCCTTTCAAATTATGAACCAATAAGTAATTCTTAGATATAGCACCAAACCAATCAATTCAAAACCTCTCAAAATATTATTAGGTGCAAACCAGCACATACATATGGTACCTATTCTTTAATATCGTACTTTAAGGACTCTATAAGATTTGATACTTTATGGAAAAGGTAAACCGAGGCCAGTAAAAAACAAGTAAAGGTGAACAAGAACATTTCAATGATGGTCATTTTGTTCACATCGTGTCCAGATTCATCAGAAGAATGTCTGACAAATTGTGACTGTGTTCACCCAAAGTCTAGAGCTGAAAGAAACCACAATGAAACCCTGCAAAATTTGCCAGCCGTGCATGCCACCCAGATTATACTTGGCTCATTTCTGGCCCTGCATGTGTTTGAGTACAACCACCAGGTCAAGGGACAGAGGTCTGGCTTCTGGTGGGGAAAAGCAACCTAATTTTCCTTCCTCCTGGCCCCTGCATAAGCCATAGTGCTAACTTACATAAAAGCAGAGAATGGGCAGATGTGATGTCCAGATGGTTGTCTCTGCTGAGCTGTTCCCTGAGCTCAGAGCATTAACCAAAAGCAGTAGCTGGGAAATCCAGGATGCTGCAGTTGGCACTTACCGCTGCTTCCATTTGCTGCTTGTAACTCTGCACTTTCAGCTGAAGTTTATCAGACAGAGCCTGCATCCTGTTCAGATTCTTCTTATCTTCTTCTGCCTGAAATGCATAGGCATGCATGGGAAAGTCATTTGAAGGATCCAGCCACGCACACTGAATACACTCTCATACGAGGAAGTAAAAGTTGGGAACTTTTTGTAAATATTATCTGATAATGGTGCTTTGAAAAATACATTTAACTCTATTCATCCTAAGTTTTGAGAAAGGAATGAATGGCTCAGAGAAATGGCAAAGATATATCACTTGATCCTCACAGCACCCTACCAGCCTTTACTTAAATGGAAGTCAAGGCCATTAGATTTGATATATCTGTCAGCCTTTTTATTCCAGAAAAGCTACACTTGCCTGAGACTGCTTCCATATAAAATTTATTATTACAAAAGCCATTTATGCAAAATGGAAAGCCAACGCCATCAATCAAAACAATTCAGTGCCCAAACTTCTGAATTGGCCCTTGGCTTCATGTAGTAAACTAGAAAAGTCAAGGTTCTCAGAATTCTGCCATGGGCATCAGTGAAGATGGTGAGGGAAGATGTGCATGCTGTGTGGACCTCTGTGTGGCCCTCATCCTCACCACTGCCATTGTCTAGGCTAGGCTTGAAGGGAGGCATGGGGAGGTGGGGTTCCTCAACAGTTCTTCAGGGAGTCTTTGACATTCTAAGAAAGCAGCATGTTGATGGGACTCTTCCTGCTCCTGGCCCACTCCTCACACCCTTGAAAACACTGGAGTATCTTCAGTTCAAAGCTCTTGAGAACCTCCAAAGAAATCAAATTCCTCTTCCAAAGAATGAGAGACTGGTATAATAAAGATGTACTTCTATGCTGATCTTTCTACTGGTTCCAGCTTACCTCTTTTATCAACTATCTCCCCCAGAGACATTAAGGTCGAGTGTTAGAGGCTCAGTCGCAGGTTGGCATAAGATGGTGGTAAGACCTTTAAAAGATGGAGCCTACTAGACTGTCTTTAGGTCACTGGAGATGTAGTGCCTGAAGGAGACAGTGAATCCCAGACCCCTCCCCTTCCCTTTACTGACCATAAGATTAGCTGTTTTCTTGCCCTATATCACCCAAAACAACAGGAATGACATCATGGACAAAACTATGACCAAAATAAACCTTTTTCAGTTATATGTAAATTACCTAAGGTCCTTTGACAATGCAATGGAAAACTGAATTTACAGTATGACACTGGTCCTTCTATACTTGATAAAAATCCCACTGTAAACAGGATCAATTCCACCTGTAAACCACAGCATTTTGCCAACTCCTTCTTGTATTGGTTTAGCTAAGCTACTTCCAATACCTGAAGGCAACCTCCCTACCAGAGCACCATCTGACACTATACAGTTCGAAACTAAATATATCTTAAGGTTCCTCGACACATACCTTTAATCCCAGCACTCTGGAAGCAGAGCCAGGCAGATCTCTGTGAGTTGGAGGCCAGCCTAGTCTACAGACCAAGTTCCAGGAAAGGCGCAATGCTACACAAAGAAACCCTGTATCAAAAAAAAAAAAAAAAAAAAAAAGATTCCTCGGCCCTGTATGATGAACACATAGTGCTCAACCTGGTTGGGGACTGAGGCTAGCCTGGGTTTTAAAGTCCCTCCTCTGCTTTCATCCATTTATCCTACTTTAAAGGCTTATGAAGTTTAAAATTCTACAACACTATCTGTTTCCAGTGAACTCTAAAACCAACACAGAGTTAATTCCTAATAACTGACTGAGCAGAGACACATAATAGAAGAGACTAAGCAGAAGAAAACTGGGAAAAAATAGCTACAAGGGGGTGCTGATGCTAATGGTGCTCACCCCACTGGGAAGGTAGAGCTTTAGATGTGAGGCCTGAGTTCACATCTGAATCAGACTCAGAAGATGAGCAGGGCTAAGTGCAATTACCACACTGGCCTATTCTGCCTGACAGGATTCTCCTATCTGGGCAATTTCTGTGCTAGAGATTTTCTCAGCATTTACCCAGAGCCTCCCAGAGCTACCTGAGGCTCTTTGTATCCCACCACTCAGTTCACACTTTGTGGGTGTCAGCCTGCAGTTGGGGATCCTGCCTGTCACAATCTGCTTGGAGTCCGTCTGGCTTTTCAGAACTGTCACTGTCACTGAATCCTCTGTACCTGCAACACCATCCTGACATTGGGGTCCTGAACAAAAGGCCTTTGCTTCCCTGTCCCTCAGATGGTGATGCTACTGTTTTTGCTAATTTGTAAAGTGTGAATAATGTCCATGCCCACATTCCTGAATATAGGAGGTCTTCAAAAGCAAAGAGAGGTATCCGAATGAACAGTAGAAAGCACAGAGACAATCTTCACCTTCTGGACAATGAAAAGCTACTCATCTTACGTCTTGCATTTCTGGAACATTTTGGTGGGTTCTTATGTTTCTAAAGTCCAGAGATATAAAGAAGACAGTAAGGACAATCCACAAATCTATTTAGAGTAAGATCACACTTGATTGCTTTTCCACTGCATGGTTACAGAGGCTTCCCAGAGGAGTTTACTAGGAAAAGAAAACCATACTTGTGTTCTTAAAAAAAAAAAAAAAAAGACTTTTTTTTTTGCAAGTAACACCTGTAAATGGTCTATCACAAAAATACTGCCTTATGGTCCAAAGTGTATCTTGATGTTAGATAAAAATGGACTAAACTGACTCAGAATCAACTTTAAATATTACTAAAATAGGCACTAATACCAATCAATGTGGGGAACTTTTTAGAACCATTTTCAACCAATAGGGTTCTAACCTGACAAAGTATTGCTCAGGGGTATCTGGCTTGATGGTGGGAAGTCATTTCATATCTGAATGGGTATACTCAACATACTGCAGAGGCACTTGGGAAAAAAATAAGAAATGAACCCCATAGACTTCCTGGTACTCTACCCTTAGCCAAAGGACATGTGTGACCAGCATAGCCTGAAAGCCACTTCATGAGAACACGAGTCAAAATAAAAAGAAGGGAAAGAAGCACAGCTCTAAATGAGGACATGAGAAATGTCAATATTGTTGAGGAAGAAACAAAATTAAGCCACAACAGATCTGAAATGCAATCTTCACGACAATGAAAATAAAACATTTATCGGTTTGGTGCTTAAATCTATAATGAAACTGTTCACTGAATAAAGCAATAAGAGCAATCCATGAACACATAAGAAAACAATACATGATCAACAAATGATTGTCTCATTATAGTCCTGAATGTAGTGTAGGGTCACACAATGCCATTTCTCTAAGGTGGTTACTTTTTTGTTTTGTTTTGTTTTGTTTTTGGTAGCTGCATCAAAGCTTGGCTTCCAGAGCTCATTGTTTTAAAAAGTGTCAAGCTCATATTAGAAAAAGAATCAGGTATTTAGCCATAAAAACAACTGTCCAAGGGGCAGGAGAGATGGCTCAGCAGTTAAGAGCACTCTTCACTCTTGCAGAGGACCCAGGTTCAGTTCCTGGAACCTATCCAGTGGTTCACAACGATCCAGAATCCCAGGGGATCCAACACCCTATTCAAAAATCTTCAGGCACCAGGCGTGCATGGTGTACATACACATGTGTAGATACAACACTCAAAACACATAAAATAAAAATAAATATTTTAAACAAGTGTCCAAGTAGTTCATTTTAGCTTAATTAGCTCCATTTGGTACAACCATGATGTCCTGTCTTCTTACCAACACTATGTTTCCTGCTGTAAAGAAAAAGGTGTTGACACTTCTAATGACTTCTAGAATTAGAGTCAGGACCCCAGCGCCCTGCATTAGCAGTGTCAAAGGAGTAAAATGAGTTTGCCCTTTTATCAGAGTAAGTTATATTGTGTAATATGAGAGGGCTAGAAGAAAATTTGGGAAATACGTGTTCACCACTGAAACAGTGAAACTCTAAAGAACTATTTGGTCACTGACATCCCACGGGTATGGTGGTGGTCAATAAAGTAATAACAGAGCTGAAAAATTATTTCCCACTGAGTATGTGACTGAAGAAAAGAAAGACAAAAAGCCATCAGCCACTGCAGAAGAACCCAAAGAGAATTCCCAGGGCATTGTGGATTTAGCAAAAGCTTTTGTGACCTCAACATGCTTCTTAGAGAGTTTGAAACACTGAAAGGTTTACATGATCAGAGAAGAATGTTCATGAGCATTATCTGTATATAAGCAAATCTATCATGATGAAAGATGTCAAGCAAATCACCATGGACAGATTTCTGAAAAGAGTGGCCCCTCATCAAGAGGAGAATCAGAAAGAGTCTTCAGGAGAATATTCCAGAAGGAGTTATTGTCACATGAGATGAAAATCCATATATGTAGCCTCTAAAGGCATTGGAGTAGGACAAGATAAACAGGGGGAAGGCTGAGATACTTAACAAGCTTGCATGTCCCCTCTCCCCTCCCCCATCTCTCTTCTATAATTCATTTTTTTTTACTTTATGTGCATTTGTGTTTTGCCTGCATGTGCATCTGTGTGAGGATATCAGAAGCCTTGGAACTGGAGTTACAGAAAGGTAGGAGTTGCCATGTGGGTGTTGGGAATTGAACCCAGGTCCTCTGAGACCTCTCTCCAGTCCCTAATTTGTGTATCTTAAAAAAAAAAACATAAAGAAAAAAACCTCTATGTAAATGTATGAAAATGTCATAATGAGATTTATTACTCTGTATAATGAATGTCTTGTTCATCAAGAACATTAAAAGTAGAAAAGACTTTTAATACAAGAACAAAAATAATGGATAATAAAAATGTAGTACGTATTCATAGTGGAACTGTATTCAGATATGAAGAAAATAAAATTTGCAGAAGATGAATGGACCTGGCAGTTTTATATGAGTAAGGAAACCAGGCTCAGAAAGACAAAAACACCATATGTTCCTTCATGTGCAGATGCAAGCTTCTAACTGAGATACATATATCATATTTTATCTGTACATCTGTCTGGATTCTGTGGAAGGTAAGTATAGGTAAAGACTAGGAGAGCAGGAATGGGAAGGAAGAGGCATCAGGAGAGCGGGTGGGGAGGTAATGGAACATGTGTGATATGAAAGGTAAAAGGCAGGATCCGTGGAGTGGACGGCCTGAGTGGAGCTGGGAGATGGGGTGGGGGAAGGAAGAGGCAGAGAGAACCAACCAAAACTGTGGACGAAAATGCCAACAGGAAACTGGTTATTATGTATGCTAATTAAAAAATAAACTTAAAAAGAATATAAAAGGGAAAATATACAGCTATACAATTGCTTAGAAATTGGGAACTACTATGAGTCAAAATGAGTTAAACTAAAACAATGCACTGATTTAAAGGGAAGCTATGGAAAATTAAAAATATTGTTCCATAAATCTATGGTAACCAGTATCTACAACACAGTATTACCAATATATTATGGATACCAATATACTGATAAAGTCTACAGTGCCAGGTAGTTATGTCCTGGACCCATACATTCTCTCACCTAAGTAACTTCCAGTTTTTTAAGAGCCATGAATTATAATGCCCTACATATAAAGTATACCATTTTTAAGGTTACCATTTTTAGAACATTTTTCTTTACCTTTTTTAGGTTTAGATGTGTTTATAAACAAGTATTTGACACTATGACACACTGTCTACAGATGATGATATGCTGCACAGGTTTAGTCTGAAAGCAACTTCACTGTGCATCAGGCTGCAGTAGCTGGGTTGACAGTACACTGTTGATATGCACTGTTGATCGCCACTGAATTGTCCTGTGTCCTTATGGTACCTCTCAGAATAGATAAATGCCCTTAAGCAATGCATCAATATATACATCCCAACTGTATTCCAGGAAGATGCTGCACACTGGAGTGGAGAACAGCCAATGGCCCTGCTATCAGAGACTCTGTGCCATTAAAAAGAAGAAGTAAGAAAAGCTGGATGTGGTGGCACAGTCTCAAGGTCGCCAGCACTCGGAAGGCTGAAGTAGCATGATTGAAGAGGTCACAGTTAAAGGCCAGCCTGGTTAGCTTAGCAAGGTTCCAACTCCACCACAGAAGTGGTGGGAGAAAGGAAAGAGAGCGTGTAGATGAGGAAATAGGTCATTCATTTAAATGTACATTGCTTATGGGTAGGGAACATGTCCACCGGCTTTCAATGATTTGCTTCAAGCCTATGTTAATGTTAGTTTCCAGGGTAGCTAAAGAAGTCCACATTTTACTAATGATGTTCTCATCTGGGCCCAGGAACAAACCTCTCAAAAGAGTGGACCATGTCCAATCCAGTTAGCATTCGGTACAATCAGCTGGTGAGGTGGGCCACCCTAATGTCTACCAGTCACTTCCCTTACATGTTGTTCTCACTCTGCTTCTCACACGAAAGCATCTTTCTGAAAGCGCCACTAACACTATGCATGGAAAAAACGAAGATGTCATAAAGTTTTTCACTTCAACTGCACCTTGTCAGCTCTCACTATAAGCTCTGGAAATGGAGAGAGCCAAGCCATGGATAGTCCAGACAGGGTGAGAAAATGTCCATTGCTCAGAGACAACTGCAGTGTCCCAGAAGGTCATTTCAGGTTGGAAGGTACACACTGCAGCCGGAGGAACCTAACCATGTCCCAGAGAATGTTTTCCTGGAGTACCTGATAGGTCAGCTCTTTGATGCCTCGCTCCAGTCTGCGAGCTTCCCGCTGGGCCTCTGCACTGCGCCTGAGTTCGCCTTCCAGTTCGCCTTCCAGGTCCCACACCTGTAACAGATCCTGGCCTTAGTCCACATGCTGGTAACAACAAGGCTGCCATACTGCTACCCAGTGGAGAATTTGCAGAAAGAGTGAACTAGTTAAGGGGAGGTATGTCCATTTTCTGTCTGGGAGTGACTCAATAGGACAATCTTTCTGATAAAAATCCATCACCCAAACCAAGGCTGTTAACCTATGTGAGCTCATATAAGCATGGTTAAGACTCTAGGCAATGTGAGAGACTAATTCAAAGAGAGGGTGTAAGCCTCTCTTCTTACATCTTCTTACACTGCAACCTTGCAAAATCCTATGTGTATATGTGTTCTGTGTGTGTATATGTATGTGTGTGTACATGTTCTGTATGTGTGTATATGTGTGTCTGTGTAACACAGCTGTCTGTCAGTACAGACAGCAAGCTGCATGCAGCAGTGTTGAAGATTCTGTCCCACATACCCTGATCTCGAGCTTCTTTCTGCATGTTGCCCTCAGACTCTGGATCTTACCCTGAGCTCTGTCACATACATGTCACATGCAGGCCTACAGCTCTGCTTCGCAAGAGAAGTACAACAGGGAACTTCCAGTGTGGAATCATACAAGTAAAATTATCATAATAGTCACTGAGAGACTAGCTACTATTCATCACACCCCAGTGCCAGAACAATGAAGAAAGCATACCCACATCTCTCCCCTGAATAAGCTTGCTTTCTCATGAGGGGAAGTAAACTAAATAAAGTGGAATAGCATGTGTGGGAAGACAGGCAGGAAAGGGGCCAGGGACTTGGTGTGGGAGGCTGTGAGCAGCTGCTTCTGCTGAGGGGACATTCTTCCAGATAGCCATGCATCACTCCTTGCCTTCTTGACCAAAATGCCGCCTCTCTGTGAGGTCTGATCATCATTTTAGAACTGAGGCCCGGCACCCAAAGGCATAGGTGAGCTTCTTCAGGCTGAATCCTGCCATCACCTCATGCAGCTCCTTAAGCTAAACTGTCTTCTTTGTTCCTCCACAGGAAGGTGCAGTAGGGCAAGTAGGTTAGCAGGTGTGAAACTTCCTTGTGGATAAACCATCAGTACATCCTCTCTGGACAGTCTGGACATGCGTCCACTAGGGACCTGCTTAGTTCCGATTGTAATATACAGGCCAGTAGAGCTGTTTTTTTGTTTGTTTGTTTGTTTTTTGTTTTGTTTTGTTTTGTTTTTTAAAGGATGTGTTTAAGGTGTTCTGTTTCATTTTGAAATGTGACTAGTGCACCTCATGGTAAAAGGTGCCTTATTGAAGGGAATCCCAGTTGCCATATCTTCACTTGTAATGTCCTTGCAATGTAATCCTAAGGAGTAATGATTACTGTGTAAGTGTGTCCCTCTAAAAGCCCATGCGTTTGAAACTTAAACCCCCAATTTTTATGTGTATTTGGAGGGAGAGCCTTTTGAAGGTAACTCAGATTAGATGAAGTCACAAAGGTCAGACCACACCACCCTCCCAGGGTGATTAATGACTTTAGTAAGAGACCTTGTTTGCTGTGTCTTGCCATGTGATGCCTCCTACCATATGATGCTATAGCAGGAAGGCCCTGATTAGAAACTAACTAGATGCCAGCACCATGCTATTGGACACTAAGAGTAGAGCCAAATAAAATTTTGTTCTTCATAAATCATCCTATGTCAGGTTCTTTGTTACAGGACAGAAACTTCGTGAAAACAATGATATTCTAATTACACTTTTAAGTCTATAATTTCTCAGTATCACCTGATACCAGATCACTGCTAGGTGTCATTGGTTCTAGATCATAGCAGTGAACAAATGGTAATTATGAATATGGTGGTCTGAATGAAAATGGCCCCCATAGGCTCATAGGAAGTGACACTATTAGGAGGTGTGGCCTTGTTGGAGTAGGTGTGGCCTTGTTGGAGGAAGTGTGTCAGTGGGGGTGGACTTGAAGTTTCAGAAGCTCAAACCAAGAGCACTATCACTCTTTCTTCCTGCTGCATGCTGATCCAGATGTGGAACTCTCAGTTCCTTCTCCAACATCATGTCTGCCTACATGTTGCCATGCTTATAGTGGACTAAACCTCTGAACCTGTAAACCAGCCCCAATGAAATGTTTTCCTGGTGGTCATGGCATCTCTTCACAGAAATAAAACCCTAACTAAGATAATGAGATAAAATAATATCCTTCAATACTAAATGGGTAATGGAAATACCAATATAATCCATGTACCTTTTAAAGGGAACAACACATTTAAGCACTTTTCCTCTTAGAATAAAATCATGGTTCCTATATATGCTATTGAAAAAATATCATATTCATCTTATTACTATTTAAAGTTGTTAATTTGTTTCTTCAGGGTTGCAGATGCTGAAAGGCTACCTGTGCTCCAAAGGATGGCTCACACTCATGTGCATTCAAGCAGCACTAAATGGATTCAGTGGGGATTTAAGAGAGAGAGAGAGAGAGAGAGAGAGAGAAAACATGTATAATGTTGGAAAGGAAAAATGGTGGGCAGATAGGGAAGAATTGGAAGGAAGGAGATGGGGTGGATTTGATGAAACACATGCATAAATGTTAAATGAAAAAAAAAATAAAGTCTTTATTTGGGAACAAAATATGCGGTTTGCTTTTTTACCTTGTTTTGGTTTTGTGAGTTTTGCTTGTTTATCTTTAAGACATATTCCACAGGGGTTGTACTGAAAGGTATTATGCTAAGGGTCACTGGGAATAATTCTTTATATTTGTTTTATGCTTGATATATATCTAGCTATTTTCCATTAGTATTAAATTTTATGGATGGATGGAGTTTTTCTGCTTGAATTAAACTTGTTTTTCTTTTATTTGAAACATATAAAACGTTACGTGATTTTTCCATCAAAACGCATAAAAGGGTGCATTTCAAAGATCTATCTTCCATCTCTTTGTTCTCTTCCTTGCGCTGGTAAACTTTTTACTAGTCTTTATGCTATTACTCTTTTTTGACAAAGTAATCTTTCATTAGCAGATTATAGACACTCACTTTCATTATCATTATTTTATTACCCACAATCTCCAGAACATATTCCTAAGACCTTTCTAATTTCTTTCTAATCAACACAACCGTTTGGATAGAACATGTGTCTGTATTGGTACTCCATTGTATGAATGTCCCAGAAATGTGCAAAAGTGGATACACCACTTTTCAGAGGCCCCTGTGAGCCATTAATTCCCAGCAGAACATTTTTTCAACTTTTGTGAAGTTTACTATGTTCATTTACATAGTCATTGAAATTGATCCAGGAATTTAAAAAAAAGTCCTATTTTTAAGGTAGTTTAATAAATGCCATAAAATTCCCATAAGGTAGACTCCACATCATTTGTATCAGACTTTGTTATATCTGCACTGCGTCTTTCTGGGTCACAGATGTGTTTCATCTCTCCTTTCTTTCGCTGTTAGGAAACAGGCATTCTCTTTCAAGAAAATGACAGGAACATTGTCCCAGAAGCAAGAGACTGCAAAGGTGTGTTTGGATAGAGTGGGCTATCACCTCTGCATACAGCCTAGAATGGGCATAGTGAGTGGGAGAAGACATCTTCTCATCCATCAGTGAGAGGGAAGACAACTTTCACCCAGACCCAAGAAAGTCCTATTGACTGGCCCAAGGTCAAACAATAATGTATTCAGATCAGACCCTTTCAGAATCTGCAAGTGCCATTAAATCAAGTGATGAGGTGTGATGTTCCAGGACATTAGGGCCTTGAACAGAGAGTGTTAGGCCCTCACAATTATCCAAGCAAACTCCTACCCTGGATTCTAGTTTCTGGATTTGCTTTTTGCTCCCCAGCGTAGCTGTCTGTTCTGCTTCATCTAGCCTTTTCTGCAAGTCTTTAATTGTCTGGTCCATATTCTTCCTCATCTTCTCCAAGTGAGCACTAGTATCTTGTTCCTTCTTCAGTTCTTCCAACATGTTGGCTGCCTAAGAAAGGAAGTGAAAGAGACTGAAGAGATTGCTCAGTGGTTAGGGTACTCACTGTTCTTGATCTGACCCAGGCTTGGTCCCTAGAACCCATACTGGAGCTCCAGCTTCAGCAGATATATTGGCCTCTGGAGCACCAGACACACATGTGGTTCACACACATGCAGGCAAAGATTCATACACATAAAATAAAGACATATAAAAAGAAGAAGAGAGATGGAATGAAAGTGACTTAGATTATCCTGTATGCAGCTGATCATATTCCAGTGAGCTTTGGTTCCTAATCTCATGGGGGAAGGATGTGTATGCTTGCTCTCTGTATATTTAATCTCTTTCCACCCTGCTCTCTCTAATCCCTGATTTCCCTTGGGTTTTGATCAAATCAGCCAGTAGACATTGAAGCAGCCACATGAGAGAATGGGGTGATTATTGATGGGAAAAGCCTAAAATGAAGTGTCATGTATACAAGACAGAACACATCTTGAAAGCAAGATGAATGAGTGAATGGTTTTTAACTGAATAAAGTAACTGCTGTCATATAAGTCACCAGGAAAAATGTAGTAAAATACCTATGAAAGTATGTATCTTCTGATTTACTACTGTGTACACATTCAGGCTCCAAGAATTTGATAGCATCAGACACGCTCTATATAAATAATCTGACACAAAGAAGGTAAGCTATGAATCCTACTTTGGGTTTTAATTCTATGTACAATGGCTTGCCTTCTCAGTACAATTCAAGCTATTTCCTCTTTTTGTGTGCCTAATCCAAGAATAAGTCTTTCTGTCTATCTGGTTACCACTGTGCATGGTTTCAGCATGGTGATATTGGGAGCTAAGATCTTTAGGAATTGCCACCTAATGGGATCGCCTTAGACAAAGTGGGGATGTCTCAAAAGGAATGGTTGGAACTCATGCTCTCTGATTTCAGATAACATTAGAGCTGTTCCCATTTGTGTTCTGTCCAGTGCAATATCATCCACCATGAAGCCCTCACCGTAGCATGGTTAGCACTATGCCTTTTAAAACTCACAGGACCACAAGCTAAACAAACCTCTTTCTTTAGAAAGCTATCCAATTTCAGAAATTTTCTATAATAACAAGAAGGCATGACGAACACAGGAAATTGACATGTCTATCAGTTACTTTCTTGTTGCTGTGGCTGACAGAAACAGGCGTTACAGGGTGAAGGATTTTCATGGCTCACGGCTCAGGGGAAACAGAGCCACCTGGTGGGAAGACGTGGGTGCAGAAACAGCTTGCAACTGTGACACTGTCAGATGGTGGGAAAACCCTTCTGGTCAAGCAAACAGACTCTCTGGCCTGGGTAGAGGCTTAACATTCTATCTGGGTGGAGGCATCAGTCACTCGGCCAAGCGAGGAACCCCTGGGAAAGAGGGTTTACCTTAAACTACAATGAAGAAGGGATGGGCAGGATAAAATTCCCTTGAATGAGATACCACACTTTTTCTTCTCAGACTCCTGGCTCCTAGGCAATAGCTTACCACACCATAGACGTGTAACTTCATACATCTGCTCATTTTACTGAATTACCCAGAAAAATGTCATTTTCCCTTTTCTTCTTTCTATCCTTTTTCTAAGCATGCTTTCCTTAACACTTTGGGTTTCCACCCAATGTTGGACGTTCTTACTCTTTCCTAATGCCTCCCTTCCTGAGGCGTGGCCACTTGTCTATCACATGTCTGACCTCCAGGCCAACTTAAATGGCGTGGCTTTTTCCATCCATCATGCTCCATTCTCCACCCCTGAATGGCAGTTGAAGTTTACAGCTAGCCTGCCCTGGGATTTTTCTCTCAAACTCTGAGATTGAGAACCCCAAAAGGGGATGGAGATGCCCCTGCATCAGCGGCAGTAACATGACAAGGCTGGTTACATCACTTTGGCAGTTAGGAAGCATCAAGATTGTCCAGGATGCTCATCTCCCAGGGACTCACTTACTCCAGCTAGGCTTCACTTCCTAAAGGTTCCCAACATCCCAAAATAACAGCATTGGCTCGAACATTGGTTCAAACACATAAGCCAATGGGAGACATTCCATGTTCAAACATTAACTTTCCGGAAAAGTAGGATCATTACTATCGCTGTTTATGTAAAATCTAGATGAAAGTCCTGTCTCTTCAGTTCTCATAATGTTGTAAACATGAGGCTTCCTTTCATAAAGCAGGGATGTGATGCTGCATATAGCCACACATTTGACAGACTCCCGCAAAGCCCTCAAAAGATAAGCAGAGGCTGAAATCATGCTCAGGCCCATGTAATAAGTCATGAAACATCTAGTCCTGGGCCCTGAACACACAAACCTCACTTTCTCTCCACTAATAACTTTTTCTCAATAGTACTGTTCACTTGCTATGCCTTTTAATAGAAGCGTAGCATCTGCTCATAGTGGGTGAATGAGATTCACAACTTGTTGAGATTGGGAACTAAGCCTGAACTTAGTACCATCCAGGAAAATATCACCATCAACAATTTTAGTTTACCAATAAAGCAGGTTCACCAGCCCCACACACTGCCTTCCCAGTCTAGTTTTGCTACCCTAGTAGTAGTATGGATTGTAAACCATAAATGGTTTAACTGCTCTGCTCATTACCACCATAAAACCATTCCATACTCAAGAAAAATGAAAATGTATAAGGAAGCACAGGACGAATTCTTTCTAGATACCAATTATATTAAAAGTTATATTTTTTTCACAACTGAAAAAATAGCTAACCTTAAAAAGAAAGACTCTTGTTTCCAGAGGATTTGGCTTTTAGACATTCAGTCACTCCTTCTCATTGTCAAGGTGGGTTAGAAGACAACAGCCAGTTGGCTTAAGTGTTCTAGCTAATGGGGATGCCACAGGTCAGCTATCCTCCTCCTGACTGTATGGGGATCAATGAAATCCATGTGGGCTGCAGCAGGTCCTGCCTTTGGGCTATAGCTCTAGTGAACAGAAGTAAGCAGACAATCAACAGGCCCACCTCAGTAGCTGCCTTTCTGGCCTTTTCCTCTGCCTTTTGACACCTCTGCAACGTCTCTCCAGCTTCCTTCTGCATCTGGGCAACACCAGCCTCCAGTTTCTTCTTCTGGCTGAGGAGACTTGTGTTCTAAGGAGGGATAGCATTCCAGTTAGGCAACTAGAGACCAGCAATGCACAGGCAAGCAGCTCTGGGTAGGAGCAATTTCTCATCATCAGCCATATGCAGTTAAGTAAGAATTCCAACCCCAGGTAGTGGTTTGGGCATGAAAAGCAGATCAAATGAAAGGGTTTCATTTAGAACAGCAATTCTCAACCTGTGGGTCCCGACCCCTTTGAGAATAAACCTTTTTCACAGGGGTTGCCTAAGACCATCCTGCATATCACATATTTACATTACAATTATAACAATGGCGAAATTACAATCATGAAGCAGCAATGAAAATAATCTTATAGTTGGGGGTCACCACAAGATGAGGAACTGTATTAAAGGGTCACAGCATCAGAAAGGTTGAGAACCACTTCCAAGAGAAAAGAGATAGAATCCTGAATCAGAAGGGGTTATTTCAAATAATCCAAAGCTAGAATATGGGTTTAGTTTTTAACTTATCAAGGAATGCTTTTTCAGTGTGATAGAAAGAAGTATCCCAGAGCAGAAATTGGAGTCACCTGCAGCCACCTGGAGGATTCCAGCATGGTGCTGCAGGGAGAAAATGGATTCCCCTTTGCCTACCTGCTTTCCTGTCTTACCCTGCAGTGAGGAGGAGGAGGAGATGGGAAACAGATGACATAAAGCTCAGCCCCAGCCCCTAGGACACCGTTAAAGGGAGGCCTTTGTGATCTGCAGCCATGCTGCCCCAGTTTCTTCCTGATTGTCACACAGGAGGCCGAGGCCCCTTTGCTGCATCTGCCCTGTGTTTGAAGCGAGGCTTTTGTGAGCAACATGTGAAACCTTAGCACAAAGAGCGTGTGTAGAAAGCATGGGCTTCCCACTTTTCATTCTCCTTTCATTTCGTCCTTTCTCATCATCCTTTCACTTTCCTCCAGTTATTGCCTTTCCCCGGGCAGATTAAGCCTTGAACAGAGAAGGAAGGTAGCTGAGGCTCACAGGTTCTGCCTGCCTCCCACAGCACCATCAAGAATGCCTCTCTCCATCCTGTGGAGGGGCAGGCCCTGTGCTCTGCGGGGTTTCCAGTGCCCTCAGTGTGGTCTGGGGAAATGAAGTGTATTTTCCTGAAGTGTCTTATGGGTGCTCCCTGCACATAACTCCGTAGGAGATCTCTCAGTGTGGAGGAGGGCACAAGTCTACACACTGACTCGATTGCATAGCAGTCACTTCCGCTTTTCTAAGGAGATGACAATTAACCCTTCTGCAGGTTTAATGCCTCCCGTCTCCCTGCTCCCATTTTTGAGAAGGAGGAAGATTAAGGTATGATGTGCAGAGGATCATTTGTGTGAGTTGTGCTCAGATGTCTGTTCTAAGCCAGAGGTCTTTAAGAGGAGTGCATGTCTTCTAGATGAATGCTGGACACAGGGGCAGCACCTGAGACTCTGTTGAGCCTCCCTCTGCTGCAGAGATGAGGATCTTGTAGGGTAGTGTGAGATCCACGGATTGGAACGTTCATGTTAATGAGTCTTAAGTTTCAGAAACTGCCCTACAGACCAAGACATCATTAACTAAGAGTCCTAGTTTACTTCTCTATTGCTGTGATACTGACCAACACTGACCAACTCGTGGAGGTAAGATTTTATTTCCACTTATACTGTCAATCACCAAGAAAAGTCCAGGCAACCTAGAGGCAGGAACTAATGCAGAGGCAATGCATGAGTGGTGCTTGCAGGCTATGGCTTGTTCAGTCTGCTTTCTTATACACAGGACCACCTGCCTAAACCCACAATGGGATGGGCCCTGTTTCATCATCCATTATTAATCAAGAAAATGCCCCACAGACTTGCCTACAGGCCAATTGAATGGAGGCAATTTCTTAACTAAGGTTTCCTCTTTCCCACTGACTTCAGTTTGCATCAAGTTGACAAAAACGAAGCAGCATACTACAATACACTGTTCCATGTTCCTCCCTCAAAACCGTTTCCTGCTGTTCTCTCTCACCCCTCTCTCCCCACTTCCTCTTCCCACCTCTCTCTTCACATTGGGATATAGTACATTATCAGTTACAGCATGCATGTCAAGTGACTTGTCACCAGTAGTTACTATGCACGGCAGACAATGTGCTGTGGATTATGCTCATTGTTAATAAAAACAAAAACAAAACTGATTAGCCAACAGCAGGACAAGAAGAGATTGGGCAAGACAGCCTGACACAGAAAGAACAAGGGGAGGAAGAAGGGCAGAGTCAGGAGAGTTGGGAAAGATACAAGCCAGCCGCTGGACAACCAAGATGTGTAGAAAATGAAGTAACAAGCCATGAACCACATGGCAAAGCATAAATAGAAATATAGGTTAATTTAAGTATAAGAGTTAGCTAGTAACATAACTGAGCTACTGGCCAAGCATTTATAATTAATATAAGCCTATGAGTGGTAAGTTGGGAAGTGGCTACTGGGTATTTAGGAATGGACAGTCAGGACAGGAAATATCCAATTACAACCAAGGGTAATGTATTTTCAAGAAAATGATCCAGTATGCCACATTTTATTAAGATAAACCTTAATGGAAAAAGAACTTTTCATAGTTTTATTTTTGGTTTTTGTTTTCTCTTTTGCAGCTGGGTTGAACTCAAGGCTTCATATACTCAAGGCAAGGGTTCTACACTGACCTATACACACAAAGAAAAATGTTGAAATGAGTTAACCTGTTAATAATTATGCATACCCTACAGCATATTTGTTCCTGATCCAAGGCAACCAGAAAGACAATGTCATTGCAAAAATTACTGTAGACTCAGAGTAATTGTAACACCTTGTGGCAGGTACAGCTCTGATTTACTCATTTCCTAGTGAGGGCACTACTGACATTCTGGGAACAGCAGCAATTCTTTTATGATATGAAATCATAGGGTACTTCAAAGGACGTCTCTGGACCCTGCCCACAAAATGCCAGTGGCACCTCCCAGTCTCTGTGGCAACTAAAATGACACAAGATATTTTCAACACTCCCAAGAGTGGCAGTCTGTCCTCAGAGGATTTCATTTATCCTTCTCAATGGTCACCAGAGTAAACTTTCCCAAGTGTGCATCTAATAACTTCACCCCAAGCTGTTCACAATTCTTCAGTGGCTCCCATTATCTGCTGATCAAATTCAAGCTCCACTAGTCTCAGACTCAAGGTCCTGGTACCTTGAGCCTACCTGTCTCTTAACAATATTTCTTTTCATCTTGCCTAACTACACTGTCTTCTACTATATGAGTTTGCCTTAAATTCCAAATTCTCCATCTTCATCCACTTCCTCAATTTTTCTTCCTACCACATTGTCCCACTTCTTCCATGTCTTTCATGACTAGGAAGAAAACTATTATGTCCCTGCCTGACCTACTTAGGATTATTTGGGCATTCTGCAGAGTTGTATGTCCTCTGTGGTACTCATAACAGTACCGTATGGTTGTTTACTTGTATCTTCACTGTTTGGGGATAGTGAGGATATTATTTGGCATACTGGGTTATAGCATGTGCCCTAAAAATGCTCAGTGTTTGATGCACTTGCTATAGACATTTGTCTCTGTCATTGTGGCTTCTTCTGCTTTCAGAAAAATGATCTAGGAATAATCTAAGAATCCTGCTAATCACCACTTACCCAACCTGACAAGAGAAGCCAGAAAAGTGAGAGAAGATAAGGATGTGAAAGATTCCCGGAATGTTGGGAATCAAGTCACCGAGAGGGAACAAGGGAACAATGTAGCAAGCAGGTAATTTTAAACCAATAAAAAATATTTATCTCTCCTCTGCCACCTTGGCTGTCAATGTCCTGAAAGTCCATTTTTCAAGCAGAAAGCTTGAAGTTACAGTTGCACAATACTCCCCACCATGCCCACAGAAGCATATGTTGAACCCTGAAGCCCTAGTTTTGCAGAATATCAGCTTATTTAGAAATAAAGCTTTAAATGAGTTAATCAAGTTAATACTGGGTCATTACAGTGGGCCATAATCCCATATGGCGTATCCTTATATAAAGGAGAAATCTGGACAGAGACACACTCACAGAAGAACAAGACAAAAGCAGAATGCATGTGAGGGCTAGGAATTGAAACAAGGCATTGATAGAAAGCATGTCAGGAAACCATCAGAAGCACAGAGAAGCTGAGTCTTCTGTGAGTTTCAGAGGGAGCTCAGCTCTTACAATACCTAGATGTGAATGGCTAGCACCTAGGACTGTGAAAAATAAACTTATTTATAGACATCTGTTGATGGCACTTTGTTACAGCTGCTCTGGGAACCTAATGCTTGGGATGAAAGATGTAACCATCTTGTGCATCTAATGCCATACCTAAGACTTGACATGGCCACCATACAGATCCTTAGCTGATCCTGGGATGCAAACTGCTTCCTTCAACCAACTGACCCAGCTAATAGAGAAGATGAATGTGTCCTACCTGGGTGTGGAAAAGATTGATTCTTTCTGTGGCCTCCAGGAGCTCTTTCTCCGCCAGCTTGCGCCCTCGCTCTGTCTGCTCTTGCAAGGACCTCAGTTCTTCTAGTTCAGACTGAAGAAGAGTGTTGCGCTGCTCAGCCAGAGTCACCTGTTCCTTCAGGTCCTTGTTCTGGTATGTGCTGTCATCCAGCTGCTGTTGGAGCTCCTGCAAAAGAAAACCTGGGCTGAGGCATGGATCCCTCTGAGTTCTACTGTTGGCAGGGGAAGCCGGGAGCACCGCCATGCAGAGACAAGTTTCCAAGTTCTTGATCTCATAGAGAAAAGGCTTTCCAAGCAGACCCCGGGAGGTAGCTCAAGGACAGTTTCCTGAAGTCAAAGAGAGAAAGTGTCTTGAGCAACAGGAAGCTGTTGATCTCAGCAACTGCCAGGAGGAAAGGGACAGAGAGGAAGCCAGAAAGTTAAACTGTCTGCATAAGAAATCAGACAGCAAGCAGGACCAGCTACTGTCCTGAGGGGTATGTAGTGATGGCTCACTACAGGGTCAGTTATTCATCCTCTTTCCTTATCTTGTTCTCAATTTCTTTCTTATTTCTTCCAGCCTGGTGGCTTACCTTAGACTTTAGGTTATAAAACACAATTTTCTTTAGAGCAGGAGAGAATCTACCTC
Organism: Onychomys torridus; assembly: GCF_903995425.1. Classification (NCBI taxonomy): domain Eukaryota; kingdom Metazoa; phylum Chordata; class Mammalia; order Rodentia; family Cricetidae; genus Onychomys; species Onychomys torridus. The sequence continues at coordinate 28,592,381 of NC_050454.1, read as the reverse complement.
CGAGGAAGTCCCCATTTGACAAGAAAATCCCTGCTGTTGCCCTCAAATAATGATACCCATCCTACCATTTACACCAAGAGGAGGCTGTGAATGGAACTGTCATTCTGACATACTGATGTAAATATGCCCCACATGGTGTTGTAGAAGCAGATGGCAGCCCACACTGTCTATTCCTTCTTCCTGTCTAATATCCCACTCACAGAATGGGATGTGTCCCTGAGCATGCATGATCCTGGCAGAGCTCCATCTATTTTAAGGTAAGCATGCTCCAGCCTTCTTGAAGAGTGGGATTTGTGGTTTTCTTCTTTACTGCCCAGTGGATTCTGTCACTTGGTTTATGTCTTTCTCTATCCTTTAGTAGGGTTGGAAGTTACCTTCATTTGACTCTGAAGCTGGCCCAAGGCTCTAGTTGTCTGTGACACCTGCCGGTTGGCAGCACAAAGCTGAATCTCCATCTCCTTGAGGGCCTCTTCCATCTTCTTCCTCAGCCGGGTGGCCTCCATTCTGCTAGAAGTTTCAGAATCCAGACTGGACTGCAGGGAACCCAGGGCCTGCTGATGCTTCTCCCTGATTGCAGAGCAACATTGGGGAAGACCATCACACACCCAAATTAAAAACAGCCCCCTCTAATTTTTCAAGTTTCAGAAAACATACTAAAACAAAAACATTCTCAGAGATTAACCAAATGGGTCTAAAGAGTTTCCATTTTATAAACAGAGGAAGGTGAGCATTAAATTAATGAGTCTGCTGTAATTATAACATTATTGTTGTTGTTGGTTGATATGAGGAGGCAGAGCTCATTGTTGGTGGTGCCACCCCTGGGCTGATGGTACTGGATGGTATAAGAAAGCAGACTGAGCAAGCCATGAGGAGAAAGCCCATAGATAGTCTTTCTCCATGACTTCTGCTCCAATCCCTGCACCTGGTTCCTGTCTTGAGTTCCTGTCCCAGCTTCCCTCAGCAATGGTCTTAGAAGTGGTTAGGTGAAATAAATCCTTCTCCCCAAGTTGCTTTTGGTCATGGTGTTCTATCACAGCAATGGGAGCCCTAACCAAGACAAGGATGATAAACTCTAGATTTCCTAGAGTGTCTAGAGGTGAAGAATGAATGTTCTTTTAGACAACCATAATATTTAAACTATTTCCAAGTGTTTACAAAAACAAGTCTGAATACAGCAGGGAAGAGCTACTGAGGGTGAGATTAAAACAAGCCCTGAGATCTAGCCATACTGCTCTAATGGTCTGAAGTCTTCAATAATAACATGAGTTTAGGGGGTTTTTTTGTGTGTGTGTGTGTGTGTGTGTGTGTGTGTGTGTGTGTGTGTGTGTGTGTGTGTGTTGCCTTCTCTCTCGAGGAGTTTGAAGGACAGTGGCTAGTTGAGAAAACTATCTTCATATTCAAGAATGCAAAGAAGATTTTTTTAAATCATGGGAATTTTTTCTTACAAATAGTTAGGCATCATGGGACTAACTACTAATTTGGTAATTGGGACTGTGATGCAATAGGCCATTAAAAGCCTCTTCCATAGGTGTTGAATCATACCGATTGTGTAAATCTACACCCTCTCCTCCTTACCTGTGCTATCAAAGGTAGGAAAACTTTGGTTTCTGGAACACCTTTGATTAGCTTCCATTACTTTCCATTCTAACCTAGTTCAGACTCTGGTTCCAGGGTGGGAAAAAAACATTAACTTCACCCCTTTTAACCCCTCAGTATTTGGTGGCTGTTCATCAAGAAACTTTAACTGCTACCAAAAATACATGTCCTCTTAAACTCACTGCAACAGAGCCCTAGTCCTAGACAGATGAGTGGAAGGAAGAATTCTTTTATCTTTTTATCCTTATAGAGGTGATAACAACAAACATCTAAAGTGTATTTGTCAAGGGTCCGATTCCACACTGAATTGCCATGGAGTGTGTCCTGACCTCTCGTGCTGATCAGAGCAGTACCACTAACTGTTAGTAGGGTTATGCCTGGAGTTTGCTATTGGTTCCCAGGTAGGGGCCTCCACTTTTCATGACCACATTTTATTATGGGTGGAAGGGCCACAGATGTCATTATAGAAAAATAAGGGAAGTAATTTTTTTATTTCACAGTAACTTTTACTTCATACTTACTTTTAAGCCAGTGTTAAAACTGGTCTTCTGTCTTACATTTAGTGCATACCCCTAGGTACTGTGCACTCATCTCACAGATTAGAATCTTACAAGCTTGCAGGCATATAAAGATAATGAGGTTGTTATGGATCAAATTATGTAGCCTCCAAATACTGAAGCCTTAAGCCCCAGAAACATGGTGTTGTGCTTTGAGATGGGACTTCGAAGACCTGTGTAGTGTGTCTCTAAAGAGGCAATGAAGGTAAACGGAGAGTGTTGAGGAAGGGTCATAATCCAATAGCACAGAATCTTCGGAAGAAGAAGACAGAAGAAATCCATCCTCCCAATAGAAAGATCATGTGGAAATGCAGAGAGAGCAGCCATCTGCCTTCAAGATGAGGAGAGAGTTCTTAAGGGGAAACTGCTTGTCTACATCATGATCTCAGATCTACAGTGTCCAGGCTGTGAAAATGTGCATTTGTCTGTGGCTGTGTTTGTTTATTTATTTTTTTTTGACAGCATCCCTTGCAAACTAATAAAGGAACAGGCATACTCTACATCACTTACATTCTGTAGACACTGCCCTGATTTCTGATGGGGGAACTCCTTCTTTTTCCTCAGATAACTCTCCCTACCAGCAATACGGAAGCCGTTGTGGCCTGCCAACCAATTGTCTATCCACAATAGATTCTGTTTCAGCAAAGCAGATGTTTCAAATGCCAGCTTTCCTAGAGCTACCTGAGAAGGAGCAGCAAAGACTCAATGGCCTAAGTGATGACTGCAAGACAGTCAACATCATTCACACAGGATCAAAAACCATTTAGAATCAGAGCTCCCTCGAGCATGTCTCTAAAAGGAAAATGAGACACTGTAGGCTGTGTGGATAACCCAGTGGTTTGCAAGCAGTTGCTTCCCATACAGAGGACCCAAGTTTGGTTCCTAGCACCCAATATTGGGCAGCTCACAACTTCCTGTACCTCTAGCTCCAGAGGATCCAATACCATCCTCTGGCAATGATGATGATGATGGTGATGAAGAGGAGAAGGGGGTGGTGGTCATGAATTCAAGAGGGAGTTTGGGGTAAACTGGAAGAATTTGGAGGGGGAAGAGAAGACAGATGTTATACAAATACAGTACTCATATATGAAATTCTCAAAAGAATTTTTATAAATAAATAAATTTTAAAAAGCAGTTATTTTTTAGGAAAACTAGTATTTTTGATATCTTAGCTATTGCTTCTGTGTTCAGATTGTCACGGATTTCTTAAAGGCTATCTATTCTGATAATGTCACCAAGCAAATGGAACTTTCTTTTTAAAAAATGAGTTATTTCTACCTTCAAAAAGATAAAGACATAAAAGATCCAAGCCATCTCTGAGCTTAGAAGTCCCAACTACTATACCACTACACAAAACATCCTGCGACACTGAGAGCTCACATATTCGTCAGAAAGTAAATATCTCAGCCAGCTGTTGAACTCTTCCCCACCATTAGGTTCTCTCCTGGGCTCACTCAGTGTTCCTCACCAGACTGACAGAATGCACTGCAGCAGAGAATACATGGAGAGGTCCACAGGTGCTATGCTCTAAAAGCTTGACCTTTTCTGCTGCCTCTTGGCCCCTTCAACTTTACGGATACTGTCTTAAGAGACAGCTTCAGTTTTTGTGGTAATGCACATGGTTGATGTGAACACGGTGTCTTCAACCTCATCTAGCCCTCAGGTAACAGCTTTTTGAGATCTGTAATATACCTATGATTCTTGATTGCTTGGAATTCTATGCTTGGGGTACATTTCCATTGTATTCTACTCTATTATATTCTAGCCCCAGATTCAGACCGAACCACTAGATTAGCACAAGGCATTTGCTACAGTCTGTACTCACACAGAGCAGGGAGGGTCTGGGACAGTGTGTGCAATGTTTTGTGAGATGTTCATCTGTCCTTGCTGGATGTACCGATTATAGCCACTGTGAGTCATCAGCTAAAGCCGACATTGAGCTTGTGCCCAAGCCTCAGCTGTCCCTTCCTTTTCCAGCCCATCACAGCTCATGTTCCCCTCAGCTCTCTCCTCTTCACCTTAGCTGTTTGCATCTCTGACTTCCTCTGCACTGATGATTATAATTGGGGAACCGTTCTCCAACATTCAGATGTACCTGACATGACACAGACAGACTCTCTCAGGATTCATTTTCCTCACTGGGTTTATTTATAGATGAGGTTTGACGTTACCTGAGATCAAGATTATTTTTTCTTTTAACTACCAAAACGGTAGTTCATTTTTGTTACTTGTATACAGAATTAGCAAAACTATTAATGCTTTATACATTTGCCCTTTATCAAAGAATTATTTCAGATACTCGTCAGTACACCAGATTTCTTCACTAGAGCCAGTTCCATGAAAACACTTGTGTATGAGGGCTGAGTTAACTCAGAGCACACAGAAGGATAAGCTTGGCTTGGAATCCTCACTAAATATTGACCATCTGGAAGTTTGGATAGAAAACAATCTATGGGAAAAAGCCTAGTTCAACAGAATGTGTTAACATGGCATGGGCTTGTTTTGTTTGTTTAACAAAGACATTGAGAACAAGTTGCCAGTTGAACTTCAGACTACTTTATGATGTTCTTTGCACATTTAGGAGTTTGGTTAAGGCACAGTTCTCAACCTGTGGGTCAAGATCCCTTTTGGGACTCAAACAACCTTTCACAGGGGTTGCCTAAGACATCAGAAAACACAGATATTTATATTATAGTTCATAACAATAGCAAAATTACAGTTATGAAGTAGCAACAATAACTTCATGGTTGGGGGTCACTGCAACATGAGGAACTGTATTAAAGGGTGGCAGAATTAGGAAAGTGGAGAACCACTAGGTTAAGGGAACAACCCAAAAGGTAATTTATTCTTTCCTACCTCTAAGTGCTTAACTTGTAATCTGTAGAATGTAAAGCATTTTGCCAGCATCAGCTTCCTGATCATCCTCACCACCTTCTGTGGCATGTAGGTTATGGCATGTCCCTTCCCTGAGAATCTAAGCAGTAAAGTATCTAGAACCACCAGCTTGTTACCAAGAAGTAAAGAAAGGGTCCAACAACTGGGAACCCTGTCTCCCACAGTGACCTAGCAGGTAAGACTCCACTATTTCAACAACCTTGTTCATGACTCTGCTTTCTCCCAGGGAATAGGCGAGGGCTAAGGAATCCTTCTCTCTGATCTAACATTAGCTTGAAAGCACTGTGCCAAACTTTTTGTCCTTTCTTCCATGTTTCAGCATCTCAGTTTCCAGACTCCACCTGAATGGGACTCCACAGAAGCAGACCTACATACCACAGGTCAACTTTACCCAATGATGTCCTTGCCATGCTGGAGAGCAGAAAACCACAAGAGTGAGCAGTGTCTGTATAGAAGTATTCTTCTCTAAACAGGAATGCACTTAATGGGAAATCCTAGTGTCAAATTTGACCAAGTGTCTTTGGCCATGCTCTGGCAGGGGTCATGAAGGCAGCCCCACAGTGAGTTTTGTTCATTCTGGAACTCTGACATTCATGGTTGCTGTTCAGAAACATAATCCTGAATACCTCAACTTCTCTGTTTCTTCCTCCTTCTCCGACAGCTTCCTTTCCAGCTCTGCCTTAGCTTCCGAGAGTTCCAGCTGGAAATGAAGAATCTTGCTTTCATTCCTCTCCAGAGCTCCCTACAACAAAAAGCACCCAATGAAGTCTCTTTTTGAACAAAAGTTATATTTTCTTCCCTTAAAACCTGTATCATGAATGAGGTTCTCTTTTGAGTTTCTGGCAAAAAAGTAGATTCAAGACAGACCCCTGAAGTTAAACAAGAACAAGTGACTGCTTTGATTCAATTTATGTCTAGCTCTGATATCCTTTGCTCTTTGAATAGTAGCCTAAGGCTGGACCAAAGATACAGCTCAATCATAGAGCTCTTGCCTGGCCTGGATGAAGGCCTGTGTTCAATTCTCAGTACCAATAAAGAATTATATATTATATATATACACATATATAACTAAAATTCTCAAGCAATTTTCAAATAGAAAAAATCAATCTAGTCTGTTACTGTATTTGATATTTAATTGCTTACATCTAGTACTCTTAAATATTTCTAATTCATTCCAGCTTTGGGATGAGTCAATAAAAGCATCAAGACTAGAATATTGAAGGTTCTAATGCCTGTTTGGCGTATTTGTTTATTTTGGACCTTTAGGAAGTACTTAGCAGATAACACTCTCAAAGTGAGCCACTTAATCTTAACTATTATTACTACAGAGGAGGGATTGAACAGGCAGGAATATCTCCTGGGACTGAGTATTCAAATAATAAGGGCCAGGGGCTTTATTTCCAGGGATGCTCTTATAGGGTTATTCAATATTAAAAGTAGAAAGTTCCTCTTCCAAGGAATATATATATCATTTTCCAAGAAAAATATGTGTAAAAGAAGTCCAAACAAGCTGACTGCAAAACACTTGAAGAATAGTGATAATATAGCAGCATACATGTGCGGTGCAAGCTGTTGGCCAGCAAACTCTGCACAGTCCTAAGAGCAGGGATAATTCCTTATCTTCTCTGAGGAGTATTTTTATCTACCGCAAAAAAAAGTAAAACTGTGTAGTAATAGTCAAACATCGAAGACAACAACAACAATAATAAGCTGTTGTGAATTTTAAGAAGGCCTCTTTAGTTCTTGTCTCAATTCTGACAGACATAAATCAAAAGCAAATGCTCAGATAGCAAGCTCCTCGAAGGGAATGGTAGTTTCTTTGAGGGGAAACTCACCCTCTAGAATGTACTGAGAAATTGAATGTTTAGAGGTGACCTGAGATCATTTGAGTCTTATAGATTCAGGGACCTGATTAAGTTTTTCATAAAGCCACACCCCCAAAAAGAAATAACCCCAAGTTACAAATACATGTGCAAAGTGATAAAGTATTTGTGAGGCGGAATTTGCAACTCGATGTATGCTGCCATCGTGTGGTAATAAGTGGTATGAGCTTTATGGTCTTAATACATCATTGAAATGACGGCTAGTTCACTTAACACACAACTATCCCAATGGAGGATATAAAACTAAAATCATATTTTATTGCTATAGTATTTAAATATACAATAAAATTTACTTCTTTTATTTAATATGGTGGCTTTAGAACGTCCCCAGTTAGAGTGGCCAGAGACCCAAAGAGAGTTAAACAAAGTTCATGAACTTTGCACAACAAGCCTTCCTAAGGGGTACTCTACCAACTGAAGGGGTTTTCAATACAATGAAGAGATCCTCGGGAAATGTTTATGTAAGAAAGAGCAATAACTGAGCTAAGAGAACTTTACTTCAAAATTGCACCCAGAGTGAGGTGGCACGTCTACTTTGCCAGATTCTTATAGAGCTGTAGTGATGAGGCAGCTGTAACGGGAAGCGCTTGGACATCATTCCAAACTCATTTCCTCCATTGGAAGGGTGCGTGTATTTCAATGTGTCCAGACAGATTTTCAGCGGCTGCTTCAAGATGAAACTCAGTTGGGAGCAAAGAGTCTCTGTAGAGCCAATGACTAATCAACCACCTGGTGACTCTGGAAGGATAACTTCCTTTTTGGGACATCATCTTCTTTGGCATCAGATCTCAGTGGTCCTGTCAGTTACCTAGTCCACATCCAGGGATGAAGCACGAGTTTTTTTCCAGGACACCCAAAACATCCCCGTCAAAGAGTCTGCACATACATGACCTTTGAGGGCTGAATGTCTGAGAATTTCACTGGAAATTTCATCTCACCAACAGATTTGGGGATGGGAGTAGTTAACAGGCATAGATACAAATCGATTTATACTTCCAACTTTGGATAAATATACACTGAGTGCCCTATGGGCCAATGGTGTTCCAGCAAATACAACTGCATGTTAATACCCAAGGAAGCCCCAAAAGGACCTAGTTTAAGTGCAGATTCTGACTCAATAAAGGTGGGGACAGGGCAGATATTCTGAAAGTCTAACAAAATCCTGGATGTTCATGTATATGGTCTGTCAGGGTCTAGGCTGGAGATAAGGTAAATAAACACATCATGGTTGTTTTCATTATAATCAGGGAACTTGCATTTACTAGTAATTATCTTTCTCTCTGAGCCTCAGTTTCCCTTGTAAAATGGAGACAAGAGTTTGCTGGGGTGATTAAAGCAGCTGGCATGGTGCATAGCATATAGCAAACACCTGTGTGAGTGCCCAGCACGATGGCTGTTGTTCCTAAAGATGGCAGACATGCTTTGCCCTCTAAAAATGGCTCCCTCCTTGGCCATCTACCTCGGTTTCCTCCAGCATCACTTGGGCTTCAGTCTTCTCTTGCTCAATCAATTTCTTGGCCTTTTCCACATCAGCTAAATTCTTGATCCCTTCTCTCACCTGGTTCGTGAGACTACAAATCTGTTCTGCAACAGGGAAGATCAGGTATGTTAGTGGAAAAGTAAAGTTTTCCCAGGGACCGTGTAGCTCTCAGCAACTTCACAGAAAGGCTAACCCTTATTTATCCACAGAGAACCTTATTTAGAATTAGGGGGAAAAAGGGATCCCTTCTTCAATGTTTTCCTTTGACATCTGCCAGAAGATGCACTCAGCAATTAGTGAGAATGGGGTTTCTTGGTGTCCTGTGCATTGGACAGCCTGTGTTAACTTCACATGACAGTTCTGCTAGCTGGGGCCATGGCAGATTCCACCTGGAGATCTTCTCTCACAAACACATCAGGAATTCCTTCAGTCCATGTCATCGGACACGTTTTAGTGCCAACACCACTGGCTGCCATTGTGCCAGCCACCACTCAATACTGGGACAGAAAACTTAAGCATAAGCCAGGGTATCATCTGCTAGCAGTCAAAGAATGACTCTAGATAAGCTAGAACAACAGAGAGCATTCTGGAAAGACGAGGCCTCTCACTCAAGCACATGACAGTTCTAGCTAGACTTTTCTGAACACAAAGCCTTTGACAGAGTGAGGCCAGAAGGGAGCTACATGACACTCTATTGTTACAGTTGTGTTTGACACTTCATGAAGGAGGCTCTAGTACCTAAAAGCTATGCTGTACAGCCAAGAAACTTCATTACCTAGCACAGAGAAGAACAAAAAGAACTCAACAGATCACCTGTTCATTGGGTTCTCATCCTGGTCTAAGATAAACAAGGTCAATCTCAGTGCCAGGTGTATGATATATCCCCACGAATTGTTGTTGGGGAGACCCTAGTGCACTCCATAAAACATAGCCTACTGACATATGTCTTGGTTAACTACCACAACTGAATGCCAAGACCCTATTTCTGGAGACACTACACACTTTGGTTGCAGGAAATAGAGAAAGCAAACTGCAACTGAGCTGGAAGCTTCCAGAAGGTGCTATGTAGACTGCAGCGGGGAAATAGTAAAAGTGTTCTCACTGTGGACCCTGCATGATACAATACTGACTTAACAGGCAAGACACACTCACTGGTGCAATAGAGACGTGCCTGTTTAATTCACCATTTGCTAGTTTAACTTAAGGCCCACTCCGCAATATAAAATTCAGACCTGATTCTATAAACCTGGTTAAAAGTCCACTGCTGGGGAAATCATAGTCCCCAGTAGGAACCTGTTACTGCTGCTCTATTGAAAGGACATGCTATCAAGTTGCCTTATGATATTTTTGTTTACATTCACAGAGTAGTGCTGCTCACAGCCTTGCTCAGAGCTGCATCTCTTTGCAGCAGGCAGCAGTTAATACAGAGATTCACTGTTCTAAATGCTAGAGTAAGTGATGGTTGAGTGTTCCACCCTGCACTAGATAACTATATTATTACCTCCGAGTCTGAGGGAGCATGGCAAAAGAGAGTTCAGAAATAATATAAGAGCGTGGGAGGGTTAGGTGTTGTAAATACTGTCTCTTGAATATGCATAGAAATCACTCATCAAACCACAGTAGCTGTGAGTACTCCCACAAGACTGGGCCCATCATGGATGGGGGAGGGGTTGAAGAGGCCCCACCCCTCTCTGGCCATCTGTGGCTACTAGGAGACCAGGAATTATTTTCCTTAGTGATATATCCATTGGTTTCGTGCTCATGGTTCAGTAAACGTCCAATCCATGCTCATGCAAGCTTCACTAATAAGCTCAGCAGATTAACAATAACAACAACAAAGACAGGAATGTAAGAGGCAAACCTGTTTTCGAAAAGAGAGGGTTCAACAGGTGAGAGATAAGAAAAGGGATAATGGTGGATGTATATGATGAAATACATACATGCATGAAAGAATAATAATTTAAAAGCAACTCCAAAATTCTTACAAAAAAAATCAGAAAAGAGGTCATATGAATTATACTCCTTTTCTGCTGAGAAAAATACTCAACACAGGCTATTCTCAACTCTGCTATGCCATATCATCCGGTCATCTGAAAGCTTTAAAACAAAAGTCGAATACTTTTATTTTCAAAGTTATCCTAAAACCCTATCCCAGGCCACACATGGGACCCAGACCTGTGGCATTAGCCTCACCTGGGAGCATATTAAAAAGAAAGAGTCAAAGCTCCACCTCAGATCCACTGGATCAGATCCACTGAATCAGAAGCTCTGTGGTCGGCGTGGCTGTCTGTGGCCAGGTGGTGCATAGCTGAGCTCTGTGGCCACTGATGGAGGCCATCTCACTGCCCAGTCAGTGAGTTAGTCAAGGACTCTGCAGGGCCCCAGACAGGAATCATCCACAGCTCCAATAGTAACGGACTTGTTTCAGGACACTTTGGGGTTTTCATGCATATCACTGTAGGCTCTGGAATAACTAACTCGGCAGCCTCTTTTAGTTGCTCTTTGGCAGTATACCAAAAATTTTAAGTCTATTTCTTTAACTCAGCAAATTCATTTCTACGGATCTATCCTACTGAGATATTTTACATATGCATAAATACATGTGCATGAATGTATAGTATATAATTACTCAGAATTATGTATAATCAGGTTTAAAATTAATGAGATCTAGTTAGATAGGTGTTAGTTATACTTATTATGAAGTATTATGTAGTTTCTCTTTTTAAGAATGTGGCTTGTCTCCATGCTTGGCATACTAAGAACCCCAAGGTACATAGGACTAGGTCGGTAGCATAGCTCAGTAAAGCATGCACAGACAGAAGCCCAAATGGTTGGGCTCAAATCCCAGATCTATAACTTATGAACTGTAAACTTAGACAAGTCACCTAAGCTTGTATTTTGTAGACGAAGACATTAACCTGAAGGCTAATCTCAGGGATAAGCTGTGAATGTAGAAGCATACCTAATATATAGCATAAGTTACTGAAATTTTTATTATATTCAAAATACATTGATAAATGAAAAATAAATAATACAGAACATGTATAATTTGGGTAATATATACCTATGAATATGTATGTGGAAAATCTCAGTAAAGCTGTGGAAATCAAGAAATTCTCCAGAGTAGCTTCCTTACAGTATGGAATTAGATCAAAGATGTAGCCCTAATCTTTCCTTTAGAATTAATTGAATACAAATAACATTTGCAGTAAATATTTTCAGAATGAAGTTTTAAAACTTTGAAAGTCAAACATGGATGGGAACTTGAAAATGCCAAGGCTTTCCACTCAGGGAAGGCAGCCTCGCCCAAACCAGACTCTCCTCAAGCCCTTTTGTCTTGCTTTGGTTGCAAGCCCAGCTGACAGTACCCTGAAGGTCTTGGTTCTGCCTCCTCAGTGTCTCCTGGGCCTCGGTGCTTTCCTCACAGGCATGCCTGAGGGTGAGGACCTCAGTGCTGAGGGTGCGGGCCTCCTTCTGAGAGGCCTGCAGCAGCTCCAGGGCCTCCTCCTGCCTCTGCTTCCAGGCAGCCAGGGCCTGGTCTGAATGTTGTTGCTTCAGCTCCAGGGCAGCTGCCACAGAGTGGGCCTTCTGCAGGTCAGAAAGGGCGTCCCCCAGCTCCAGCTGGAGCCTGTGCCTGGCCCTCTCCAGGGAGGCATTCCTGGCATTGGCTACCTCCATGGCTTCGGCAGCCTCTTGCAATCTAATTGCCAGCTTCTTCCTGAGGAGAAAGCCAAAGAGTACAGTATTGAAACCAGCACAGGGCAGCCAGCCTGACTGGCCTAACCATCGCAAAGGCAGCACCTGGTCCTCAGACTCAGTTGCCTGCTGACTCCAGCCTCTGGCTCCTGTGTCCATATGGATTTTACACCCCACCCCCAGCCCCGCCTTTACCAGCCTAGATCTGGAACTCAGGCTCTCATTGAATTCCTACAAAGAAAAATTTGCTTATCCAGCATTTTCATAACTAATAGAGATTTTAATGACATTTCATAAGAAATAGGAGAAACAAGTTTGTTTTGAACATCTTACCAACAGTAAACTACTTAAAAATACTTAGGCATGTTGGTGTAGTCCTAAGGAGTTCCTTGGATATGGCTTCCCCTATCTTGCACTCTCCTGCTCATCCTCTTCATGTCATCATGTGCCTCCCAGCCCTGACAATTCTCTCTTTTCAGTGTCTTCTCCCCCATCCCAGATCCACCCACCATGGTGCTCCTTTAGCAGATCTCCCGCTTTTAGCCTCTGTGCCACCCAGCAAGCAGCACCTTCTATGTTAAAGTGATGTGCTCAGCCTACTTCCTCTGTCAAGCAGTACAGACAAAACTCTTGGGAACTCTAATACATCAAGTATGTTTTCTTGCCTACAAGTCCTGCAGAAATGCACTTGTACTCCTTCATTAAAATGCACATGTTTCCTTCCATGAAATGAACTCCACGGTACCAAAGCTTTTGCTCTGCTGTAGCTACCTGAGAAAGGACTTGAGTAATTCTCAAGTACCACACAACTAGCCCCCAACGCAGTGTGATAAGGCTCCCTGTGTGGAGGGTTCTAAAACAATCCGATCTGTGCTTGCTATCTGGAAGGCTCTGGGCTCTACTCCTTCCTTGTTGGCTGGCTTTATAATGTCACCCTTTCAAACATTTCCTTCACAGGAGACTCTTACACTTACACCAGCTGAGTGGCCTGCTAAAATCACCGTGTGTATTTTGACTAAGCCTACAGTGATCAGCACCAGAAAATTGCTCTGGTTTGGATAACTTACTATGCTGGTTTCCCCAGGACTGAGGGTTTTCACTAAGACTGGAGACTTTTAATATAGGACTAGGAAATTCCATAGCAAACTGGATACACAATCCCTTTCATTTTATTGATAAGTTGCTCTACATTTAATACAACCACTACTATTTACACCTTAACTTGCCAGCAGCATGTACTTACTCAACTGCCTAGCTTGGAAACAGGGATATGAGAGATTAAAAAGGTAAAATTATTATCCTCAGAGCAGAACCAGTAAATACTCTCAGGGGAGAGGATCTTTCACTCTCCAACTGAAAATCACAGGACCTTCCACTTCTTTGTAACTGCTTGCCTTGCCAAGGTGATTAGAAGAAGAAGTATGATACAGTAGAAGCTTATTTATATAATATCCAAATAATATAAAAACAAAACCATCCAACTATTACCATGTTACCCAGTATTTTTCTTACAGCAGTAATTCTTTTTTTTTTTTTTTTTAAGGTTTATTTATTTATTGTACCTACAGTGTTCTGTCTGCATGTGTCCCTGCAGGCCATAAGAGGGCACCAGGTCTCATTACAGGTGGTTGCAAGCCACTATGTGGTTGCTGGGAATTGAACTCAGGACGTCTGGAAGAGCAGTCAGTGCTCTTAACCACTAAGCCATCTCTCCAGCCCCCCAATATTTTTCTTTGGCCACCACCTCCTACAGAACCAATTTACAACAAATATATGTGATCAAAATGTACTCTCTACATTCTTTCCTTCCTTTCTATCCAACCCCCAAAGAATCAGCTATCAACTAGAATGATCAGTAGAAACTTTCACTTGAAATCTTCAATCATTAAACAGAAAACAAACAAACAAAAAGCCTATTTAGAAGTGAGTGACAGATTTGAATATAAAGAGGTGCTTCTGGTCAATGCTCCACTTTTCTGGAGCCCAGGGTTTTGTAAACACTGACACTGCAGTTGTTTTTAGTAACTGTCATTCTTGAGCCCTTCATGAGCTACTGTGGATAGAGATGGATCACTTGTCCCTTCTCGGATGCAGTACAGCAGATGTTCTGCAAGTATAGAGCAACCCCAATCACAATTCAGGTGAGGAACTAAAATAACATTATTTCTGATTGAAGCCAAAAAGAATTGTATTGATCGCTCTTGGGTCTTTGCCAAGTTATCAAATCATATTCTTTTAAGTGAACCCTTAATGGTTGTAAGCTGGAGAATTAGTTTTATGCTTTCTTTCATAAATACACAGTCACTCGATCTATAAGCCAATAAGCGCTGTCGTTCAACTTTCGTGCTGGGTCTTTAACGACCAGTTTATCTTCCAACTCCTACAGTTGTTTTAGAATTCCTTTGGAAATGATTGTTTGTCATTATCTATTGACCTGGTAGTCTAACTTTAGCAGCAGCCCAAGGATGAGGTCTTTAAAAGGAGCCTTTGTCTCCTAAGACATGACAATAAATGCTAACATGTTTCCAGCTCTCCCATTCCTACAGAATGCTTGATAGTCTCTAAGTCCTATACCAAAGACCCAGGAAGTCTAATGATGGACACACATACATATATGAAACCAATTATTTGTTGTACTAAATAAAATATAGGATTTCAAAGGCCAGTGGCCCAATTCTTAAAACGTAACTCAAAGTTTCATCTTCTGGAAAATTTTTTGTTACATCACTAGTAAGAGCCTTTTTTCTCTAAGACTGTCTTATAGTGTCAATCACCTATATTATAATACTTTGGCCCCTCTAGAGTATGTGCTTCTTGACAGCAGTGACTATTTCAGATTTTGTCTTGTCTTATTAAAAAACTCAGGGAAGATTTGTTAAACACACACCATGGGAGACACTGTCATTACACTCATTCTCCTCATGGGACCGACTCCAGGTTGAGAAGGGCCTGGACCTACTCACTTGGCTTCCTCCATGTCCTCAGTTCTCTGGATGGTGTCGTGTTCATACTTCACCCTCCACTGTGCTGTTTCCTTGTTGACCTTGGAGAGAGCCCGGTGCAGCTCAGTCTTGACCTCTTGCTCTTCCTCATACTGCTCTCGTAGAAGGTGATAGTCATTCTTGGCTGATTGCAGGGCATGGGCCAGGGCACACTGAGACTGTAAAAGAAATATTTTTCTGAAAATGCAGGCATGTTTTATCATGAGCAATGAGATCCTTGCAAGTGACATACTTTTCAAGTCAGTCTAACAACACCTATAAAATTTAAGTTGAAAGCCGGGCAATGGTGGCACATGCCTTTAATCCCAGCACTCGGGAGGCAGAGGCAGGCGGATCTCTGTGAGTTCGAGACCAGCCTGAGCTACAAAATGAGTTCCAAGGAAGGCGCAAAGCTACACAGAGAGACCCTGTCTCAAAAAAACTAAAAAACCAAAAAAAAAAAAAAAAAAAAAAAGACTTTGGTAAAGAGCAAAAGGAACAAAGTGCCTAAACTGTCATTAAAGCAGGAATGAAACTTGCATTTAAGGAGATGCCAGCCTGACTACATAGCTTTCAATATCAAAAGGGCTTGGCATATAGAGATAGTGGAAAAATAAAAGTAGTATACAATTATCATTTAGGTGCTATGATTTATTTTTAACAATATAAATATAAAAATATTTCGTCTAAACCAGAAAGAGGAAGATTTAATCTATCCACTTTACTCTATTCATCAGAAAAATAAACCCCCTTTGTTTACAGTTAGATAACTACAGCATTATAGTACGTTCTGTATTTGTTGGACAACAGAGCAGATTTTAATGAACATTTCTATCACTTAAATGATGGTCTGGCTAACCAAATGGCATCATCCTCCAGAGATAACCTCTTGAAGAGACTAAGGTTTCCATAAGCCACCATGATTCTTTTTAAGAAAGTTGAAAAACAAAACAAAACAGAAAAGCACCTTCTTAGGCAGGTGCCTATCTGTGAGCACATGGCTGAGCTAATGGCATCCTTAGCCACATATCCCCTCATGGTGAATGAGGAGCAGCAACACCCAATGATGTTAAAAGAATGAGCATAGAAGTATAAAGAAAACTCCCAAGACTTATGAACTACATTAAATAAAAATATTCAAATTGTGGGAACCTCATAAGTGAGGGTGGGATATGCAACAAGATTATCTGTGGAATCTTACTGGTTTTGGAAAAGGTAACAGGCACCAGGTTCTAAGAGTTCTGAAGAGAACCAAATAGTTTTGACCAGTAAAAGTCTGCATCATGATATTATACATACGCAACTAAGTTTGAAATCCAAGTCAGGTAGACTAGCAGCAAGCCTTAGTAATCCTCCTGTTTCCTCCTTTTGGAACTGGGCCTGTAGATGTCTGTGGGAACATCTGGCTGGTTATATGGGCTGGGATCTTCACTCCTGTCCTCATGATAACAGAGCAAATGATCTTCACTGCTGAGCCACTTCTCCAGCCCTCCTATCTTGTTTTTGTAAGTATTTTAAACATTTATTGTTTATTAATGTGTGTGTGCATGCCATAATTTAGAGGTCAGGAGTTGACTCTCTCATTCTACCATATGGGCTCTGGATACGGAAGATGGTTGTTTGGCTCAAACTGTTTGGGGAGCACCCAGGCAGAGGGTTTGGGATCCACCTCTGGTGCATGGGCAGACTTTTGGGAATCCAGTGCCTATGGTGTGGTGCTTTGCACAGCCCTGGTACAGTGGGAAGGGGCTTGGACCTGCCTAGGCTCAGTGTGCCAGGCTCTGCTGACTCCCAAGGGGAGACCTTGATTTGGGGGATGTGGTGATATGGGGTGGCTTGGGAGGAAGGGCTGGGAGATGAGAGGAGGGAGGAGGTGGAATCTGTGGGTGGTATGTAGAGTGAGTAGAAAATTTCTTAACAAAGAAAAATGGGGGAAAAAAAGAAATCCAAGTCAAAGAGAGTCATAAAACTAGAAAAGCTGTACTAATTCACATGTAAGGGAACTCCAATTAGACTAACAGCAGACTCCCAGAAGAAACTTAAGAACCAGGAGAAAATGGAATGCCCTAATAAAGTTCTGGGAAGAAAGTATCTTTGAACACTGAAGGAGAAATAAAGGCAATCCAGGGTAATGCAAAGGGGAGAGGACTCGCCATTGTGAGACTGGTCTCCTAAGAAGTACAGAGAACTAAAGGAGAAATCCAACTCTACATGGAAGGGCAAGAAGTACCATTGTGAAAACCCTTGTACACTGTCGTGCACTGCATGGTCTGGACAGGACTTGACTGTGGCCATCTCAGAGCAGAGCAGCTATGATCACTTTCAGGAGTTTCTCCAGAGACTGTTTTTTGTTTGTTGTTTTGTTTGTTTGTTTGTTTGTTGTTTTTGTTTTTATTGTTTTTGGTTTTGGTTTTCTTTTTTTTTTAACATTGGGCTGTAATGGGAAGGAAAAGGCCCATGGGCTCACAAGCCTTAGGGAACTGACAGGGGTCATGAATCTCTTTGTGATAGCCCAGAAAGATTCCTCTCTTTCTCAGGTGCAATGAAGATGGAAAGTTGACAGGGGTCATGGGGAGTTTGGTGTAGTCTAGCTGCCACTATGTCACCCACTAGGACTTTTCAATGGTGAAGCTTTTTTGAGAGCTTCATGATATGGGCTTCTTCTGGTATAGCTGCTCAGAAGTCTCCCAGGGATCTTCCTGGTGATATCTCCCAGTCGCCCATATCCCTGTAGGTAACCCCAATAAACTCACTGGACCACCATACTGGACCTGGAAGAAATCTTCTCTTTAATATGTTGGTACCTTCTCTGTCTGTGGTGAACAGATGTTTCTTTACGTTTCCCCAGGAAAAAATGATGGAGACACAAATGTGTAATAAAACTCAATGGTGATGCAAGTGTATAAATAATAAAAAGAATCAAACTTTATCACAACAGAAGACCACCAAACCACAAAAGTCAATCAGAAGAGAAATGGGAAGCAACAAAAAAAAAAAAAAATCAGAAAACAACAAATAGAAGTAAACTCTTACACATCAATATGTGTAAAACTCACTGGTAATGGACCACTTCCTAGTGGATGGTTAAATGATTGACCTTCGATAACCTTCAGTTCAAATAAAAAGCATGATGGAAACACCCACCTTTCTTTCTCTAAATCTGACAAACTACAGATGAAATTCTGATAATAAACCGAATTCCTTGGTCATCAGAGTTCTTTTCAGTACAAACAAGGAGTAACACGTGAATTCTCCACTAGATGCTTCCCATTTTCTCCTCCTCAGGAGAAGACCCTGAGGCTCACCACCAAGCATTGTTTTTGGTTGTTGTTTTTTTTTTAAATCATATGCCATGTTACTGGTGAGAGATGGTTGACACAGTACCCTGGTCTCTTCCTCTAGCTGTCCTCTCAGTTCTTCGATTTGCAGAGTAAAGTTGCTCTTTTCCCTGGAAAGTTGGCTTATCAGAGCCTCCTTTTCTTCCAGTCTTCTTAAAGACTCACCTGGGCAAAGGTTTCAAAGGGTAAGTTAATTATGGTTCTTCTAAGTGATTACCATTCCTGTGCATTGACTTTCAGGACCTTCACAAGGATTCCTACCCAAATGCTGTTCTATATTTAGAGAAGGCCTGAGAAGTCCCATGCTGGTAAAAACCAGAGCAATAAGCCTTTCCCAAACTTAGAAGAGAACCCTAAAAGAATCAGTTTTTAGCAGTAAGCATGAGTTGATGACAGATAACTTCAGCACCTTTGTTTAGAGCCTTCTGTGTTCTAGGTACAGAAAAACTACTAACATAGGTATAGAAGTAGTCTAACTCTCATAGTTCAGTGCTGGATCATTATGTCACTCCTTCTGCAAAGGAAAAACTGGCTGAACATATCAGAACTTAGTCCCAGCTGTCTCCTTTCCAGATGCCAATCATCTGGATGCCCCATCCACATGTCAATCTTAAATTGTCATATATACATTCTGACCCACTAGCTATGAGTCAGGATTCCCACAGCATTATTCTCGGGTTCACCTAAGTGAGCACTGTTTACCTATTTACTGAAAAAGGACATTCTGAAGACTCAAACTGAATAGCCAGCCAGAGGAAAGAGACATAGAGGACCAAGTATGGAGAAGGTGTACAGAGCTTCCATGTGGACCCTCTCCACTCTGCCATCCTCCAGGAGCCTCCGTTTCTTCAGCAATGAAGTCCTGGAATCGAGTCACTGTGGTTTGTTTATTTGGTTCTGATTTTATGTTTCTTTATACAGATATGTCAATTAAATCATTTCTCACTGCTGGTAAATTCAACCTTTATCCCTTCTCTTCTTCAAGAGGTCGGTGGATCTAAAAGTACCACATTCTGTGGATGTCTTGGACTTTCTGGAGACCAGGCCCTTTCCTGAAGTTGTCTAGGAGGCCCTGATACCAGCCTCCTCATTAGCATATCAGCCTCCTCATTAGCATAAAAAACACTCATCACACCGGAGATTCTAAGCATATTAAGAGCCATGTACTGAGAAACCCAGGAAGAAGGAATATATCTACATACATAAATACATGCATGTGTAATGAATCTAAAGTCACAAACAAAATAAAAATCACATTTGCAGAAATGTCTTTAACAACTGAAAGCTTTAAAGGTTGTGATGTCATATACATATTTTCTAAATTCTCAGTTTGATTAAAAGCTTGAAGTGGCAAGCTTACGTTGCTAATTTTTGAGAAAATGTCTGCCAAATATATTGATCTGAATAAGCATAGTTTGATTCTCAATTGTCTTTTCACATTAAGATGCTGATCCCTGGAAAAAGCCACTGGTAATGGGACATACTGCAATTACAGGACTCGGGGAGCAGAAGTAGGGGACTTTCAAATCCAGGGTTAGACTGGATACACAGCAAAATTATGTGTTAAAAAAAAATCTTAAGACACTAGCTCAGGCCAGAACTTGGAGATGACCAATATTTTCAGCCTGAAATAGTTCTTTATACTTATTTCTTGTTTATCACACAACATATTAAAGATGCATACTTAGAGTTGAGAGGATAATAAAAATTAATTTTTTTGCTTTGTTAAGGACATTCTTTTTCTTTCTTCCTTTCTTTCTTTTTTTTTCTTTTTTTTTTTTTTTTTGGTTTTTTGAGACAGGGTTTCTCTGCAGCTTTGGAGCCTGTCCTAAACTAGCTCTGTAGACCAGGCTGGCCTCGAACTCCCAGAGATCCACCTGCCTCTGACTCCCGAGTGCTGGGATTACAGGCATGCGTCACCACCACCCAGCTGTTAAGAATATTCTTAAGTGAAACTTCTAAAGAGTGAGTAACTATTAGAGAATGTGGCCACTAGTGCATCATGATGCTGCTGGCCGGGCTTGGGGGAGGCTCCAGCTCTTTTTATCATCATTGCTTATGCACTATCAGTGCGAATGGAAACAGATTTCAAAGAGAAAACCAGTTTTATGTATCCTGATGAGGTTATTTTAATCTCAGAGACACTCCCTGCAAGAGTCTTGAGGCTCACTGGGGATCTGTGATCCAAACATCAACAACCACTGAGTAAAACACCATTTTCAAGAGATCCCTAAAACACAAGTCTATTAGTGGATGGAAGCCATGTCCACTGGTGGTGAAAGTGACCATGTATAGTACGAGTCTCATCTGAAAGCAGACATGAGAAACTTGGATAGCAGCAGAAAAAAAGGAAAAGAAGAAAGAAAGGAAGGAAGAAGGAAGGAAGGGAAGAAAGAAAGAAAGAAAAACAGAAAGAAAGAAAGAAAGAAAGAAAGAAAGAAAGAAAGAAAGAAAGAAAGAAAGAAAGAAAACAGAAAGAAAGAAAACAAAGAAAGAAAGAAGGAAGGAAGGAAGGAAGGAAGGAAGAAGGAAGGAAGGAAGGAAGGAAGGAAGGAAGGAAGGAAGGAAGGAAGGAAAAAGCTAGAGGTCTGGAGCCTGGGCCCACAAGGGGTGGGGATGGCATGGGAGGTTGAAGTGAATGCAGGAGAGAAATGGAAACTCCTAAGAAGAATTATTAAACAACAGAATGCATAACAAGGCTAACAGGTATATGCCCCCATTGGCATAGGAACAGGATCCTATTTGGTGTCCTTACAAGAACCAAAACTGATTCCCTTTTCTAGATTGCTAGGTTTCCCACTTTTCTAACTCATTTTCTTTTAGTCCTGATCTTTGATAAATAAAGAATAGTGAAATGGTCTAAATTTAAATTCAGATGGGAGAATGGAAGAGAATAAAAGAGAGGTTTAGTTTAACTGACAGCTTCTGGCTAAGTCTATAAGGCGTGTGTGTGTGTGTGTGTGTGTGTGTGTGTGTGTGTGTGTGTGTGTGTGTGTGTGTGTATACAATGAAACACTGTTCCACATATCTTTTCTATATGTGTCGCATTGGTTGTGGAGACGGCACCTCTTTAGCCTTGTAGAACTGGTCAAGAAGCACAGGAATTTCCTCTCATAGACTGTCCTCACTGCCCAGCACTTTTCTTTCTCCCTTGCTGTTAGCTTGCCCCATTATCCACAGTCAGTGTAACCAGTGAATCTACTGATAATCACAGTAAACAAATAAAGATAAGGCTAATTAGACTACTGTCCATTTATTTGATAGATTATGAACAGGGATTACAAATGCCTGAGCATATAAGACACAAAAAACTTTATGTTAGCTGGGCGGTGGTGGCACACACCTTTAATCCTAGCACTCAGGAGGCAGAGGCAGGTGGATCTCTGTGAGTTAGAGGCCAACCTGGTCTACAGAGAGAGTTCCAAGAGGGGCTCCAAAACAACACAGAGAATCCCTGTCTCAAAAAAACAAAAAACCTTTGTTACATTTTTTTACAATCCCAAATAGATTATTACAATATAAAAACTTATAAAATTTAAATAATCAGTAATGATTGGTAGTAACAGCCATGGGAAACTTTTCTATATTTAATTTTTAATCAAATATTTATAGAACACCAACTACCAAACAGTGTTCTTTTTTTGTTTTGTTTTGTTTTTTTGAGACAGAGTTTCTCTGTGTAGCATTGCATCTTTCCTGGAACTCACTTTGGAGACCAGGCTAGCCTCGAACTCACAGAGATCCACCTGCCTCTGCCTCCCTAGTGCTAGGATTAAAGGTGTGGGCCACCACTGCCTGGCCCAGACAGTGTTCTAAGTGATGGACATTTGTCGGTGGACAGAATAGAATCCCTGCCCTCTTAGAACTTATATCCTGGCAGATGAGGACAGTCATTACGTCAAGTAGGAAGTCTACAGGAAGGAAAAAGTAGCACAGAAGGACAGTGAGGGAGTGGGTTAACAGTGTCCAAACATCATGTTATCTAAGGAGTGTCTTAACTTGCCCACCTTAGCCCCTTGCTTAACCACATCCCCAAGCCTCTGTGGAATGAATATAGTGCTCCAGGCAGACAGAACAGCTAGTCTATGACTTGAGGTTAGGGATGGTCCTGGAGTTTAAAGTATCTCAGAGAGGTCTGTGTTGCTAAAGCAGACTGAGAGAAGCAATAAGCAGGAAACACCAGAGAGAACAGAAGAACAGCCATAGTGTTACATCAGTTGTGGATTTTGTTGACTATAAAAATGACATAGGCTCATGATTAAAGATGATTCAGTAAGGTAGAATTCATACTAAGGACCATATCTAATGGACAATCCTGCTATCTTCTCATCTTGAGACTTACTCTGACAATTTCACATTGCTTTTCTGCTTGGCAGGGCCTCCCAAAGCAGCAAAGTGCTGACCTTTCCCAGCCAAGAAGCATGTTGGACATTCAGACACATCCAGCCTCCCTCAGGATAGCTATGAATATGGCTCGACGCAAAATGATAAGCTTACTTAAACCTAACAGGTAAGTAAGGTTTTGTGGGATAATATATTTTGTATCGTGAGACTGTACCGTTCTTGAACATGACCTTGGAAACGAAGTCACTATTGTGTCAAAAGATTGGACACATCTACAAGGTGACCCCCAGGCATTATTCCCACCCCCCAGAATCTTTTCGTGTGCCCACTGGTCTATGGTTACTTATCCTCTCAGCTGTGCTTCGTGAGTCTCCTGGGTCACTCACAGGGGAGGAAGCATGTCTACTCACCGCTCTCATTCTGGAGTTTCGTCTTCTCTGTTGTCAGGTCATTTGCTAACTGAGTCACCTCATCCAGTTTTGTGTTTGCTTCATTCAGGCGCCTTTCGGACACACTACAGAGTCTCTCAGCATTTGCCTGTGCGGTGCAAAAGAAGGGTTAGTCTTGGCAGAAAAAGTCCACAATAAATGAGCTACATTGGGAGGGTGGTGATGCTTTGCTTTGGAACCTGTATGAGTTCTTCTGCTTCTGGGGTAAAGGCCACTGCCAGCAGTAGGAACATGTATCTTTTAAAGTAAGCAAGCACAACAAACCCTAAGGTTAGTACCTTGAAAAGAAAAAGTCAAAGCTTTTCAGACTCAAATCCCACTCCCTGGTTTTTAGGAGCCTCTCTAGAATTCTACAGTCTTCTAGAGAAGGAAGCCTGTCAACAACAATGTAGTACCAGATATAATCATTTTGTGATGCTATATTAAATATTTAGCTTTCCCTTCCACTGAATTATGTCTCTTGGGGGTAAATGGTCTACTTGATACCAGATCCATGGTGCCTAGGATAAAGTTGAAATATAGTAGAGGGAAACAAACAAACAAAAAGATGGATAGGGAAGGGAGGGGTGTAGAAAGAAATCTAGAAGGATGAGCAGGGTTAACAGGAGAAACTAGTCAGATCAGACAGCTTCAATATCTTAGCACAAAACCTGCCTAAGAAACTGCACCATCTGGTCAAGAGGGTTGAGGCTAAGACAATCCTGCTAACATTTCAGTTTCAAACTTTAGCTTCTCTGAATTGGCTTTTCATGCTTGCTGAAAGAGATAGATTAGCCTTCCTACTTCTCCCTGATTTAAGCAACCAGTCTAATCACCAGGTTCTTGTCACACTCTGGAAACTCATGCAAGTAATTTGACTCTCGAGGTCCTCAGAGAGGGATAAATGCAAGATTGGAGATGGTGACTACCTAAGAATTAATTGTAGTTTGCCTTCTCACTATGTATGTGAACAAAAATGATAAATTACATTGGTGTGCTCTGTGGTTCTATAGACTCTAAATTGTGGCTTTTTGTGAAACTCATCTATAAATAATTTTCGGGTGCCTTCTATCTTCCCTACTAATGACAGTAATAGTAAAAATAACTACAGCAGAAGTTAATTAATACTTTCCTATGGTTGAATTTCAATTTCTGAAAAAATAATAAATGCATTATCTCTCTAAAGAGAGGAGACTGTGGAAATTAAATAAGAAAATGAGAAATCATACACTCTGTCATTTGAGGGAACACTGAGAGCTTGTGAAATGGTGAAAGATGATGGCAAATCCTTATAATTGCAGTGTTAGCTTAATTGTTATAAAACACTAATGGTCAAGCTCAGGCAAATTTAGAGGCAGTGCAGGGTAAGACCAGTGGGAAACTTCAGAGCCATTTCTAGTTAGAGCATGTGATGTGTTGGAGATTGTTGTATTGGAGTTCTCCTTAAGCTTATACGAGTGAGTATTCTAAACTTCCCACAATCAGTTACTAACTTGTACCTTCTTACATCCCCAAATGAATACCTGACATACAATGGGCACTTAATAAATGCCTACAACATTCAAATTATTGTAGACTTTAGTAAGGGTTTGGCTGATGTAGAGACTGAAGTCATACTCAAACTTTCCTCATAAAATACAACCCAAGTATTTGTTTTATCACTTGGATAGGATATCACCCTAAGGTTAGCGAGGAAGGAGAACCAATTCCAGTACATATCTGTTGGGAGGCTAATACCATGAAGTTCCAGCTTATGGATGCTCTACAGTGCACATAGGCTTTTTTGGTAGAGAAGTCAAACTTGGCAGAGAATCAATGACTAGGTTGTCAAATGATACCACCAGGATAATGGTGGCCATAGCGTTAATGTTAACACAATGAAAGAAAGATGCAACTGTGATCAATGTAACCATTTTCAGGTCACTCACAATTGCAAGCAATATTTTAAATGTTGAATATACTTGGTCACATATCCGAAAATGATTTTGACAATTACTGTTGGTACATTTGTTTCTTTCTTCACACTATTCCTCAGAAGTCTAAGGTGGCTTAGTTTTCTAAAATAAAACATTATCCCAGAGATTTATCCTGATCACATTCAGATAGATAGTAAGTATCAGATCTGGGATTTGAACTGAAATTGCCTGTGTGCCAGTGTAGAAAAAAATTATGAAAGAAAACACAAAATATTAAATTCTTAGATATCTATCACATGAAGAAGTGATCACGAAGGAGATGTTAAAGATTAAATGATAGATGCACTGGTTTACACACATTGTCTGAGTCCTGGGTCGGTTAGAAGACTGGATAAATGTATTACTATGTTATATTACTATATAAACTATCTTTATTTTAAATCTCTGATGAGAAATGACTCTAAGCCATGGGCTTTTTGGATAATATTTCTGCTTACAAAAGAGCCAAGGAAAATTAGGTGCCAGGGAAGCACCTGCTTCAGGAGGAGGTGGTGGGTTTGGATTTATATGTGCTGATTTGCAGAAAGTAAGATATTACTGAGCTTGCTTTTAAGTAGCTCATAGAGGGTTGTAAAAGGCACTTATGTTCATAGTTTGGATATACTGTGTTACATATACATATCTGTTTGAAAATAATGAGAGATGATGGGTACCTACAAGGCTTCTCACTGGAAAAAATAATAAAATGAGCCACATAGTGCCAGGATTTTAAGAGATACTCATGTGATGAGAGCTTGCTGAGCTGTACATACTTACAGGTTATCAACCTACCTGGTGAGAGAGAAAAGCAATGTTTCCTTTAGGCATAGCTTCAAATGGTGTGTAGCTACAAGAAGTGCTAGCAGCTGGCCTAGTATTTTTAATTAATAAAGCACTTTGTAATCAGGATTTGCAATAGATCATATGGATATCTGTCTACAAGTTGCCTATACAGGTATACAACTTGCAAAAGAATTGTAACTTCAAAAGAATTTCAATTTAAGCCTAAAGATAAATAACTAATTTTGACATGAGAGAAGAGTAAGTTAATTGAATGCACATCCATCTTAATTCCCCCTCTTAAAAAGACTAAATATGACATATCCCAGAAAATGCAAAAAAAAAAAATTAGCCAATTATGAGAATTCCTATCACTTCTAAATTGCCCTGGGGCTCTCTATCAGAATGCTTTTCATTTAAAAATGCTTCAACTTCCATCAAGCACTGACAGTCTTACCAATATAACTTGGGAAATGATAAAGTAAATAACTCAGATAAAAGTTCAGCATAATATTTATGCCTTTAAGAATGAGCACAATTTAACTTTCATTATGTGCATGTGCATGCATGCGTGTGCGTGTGTGTGTGCGTGTGTCTGTGTGTGTGTGTGTGTGTGTGTGTGTATACACAGGCACACCGAGCACACATGGGCACACACAACTGCCACAGAGCTCATGTGGAAGTCAGAAGACAAGTCAGTTCTCTTCTTCCTGTAAGTGGGCCGCAGAGATAGAACTTGGGTCACCAGGGTTGGCAGCAAGCACCTTTACCTACTGAGCCATTTTGTCAGCCCAGAGCATCAATTTATATTATCAAAATTATATGAAGCACAAAAGAATGTGATTATATACACACATGCCTATAATTAGGAGACGAGGCCAATCTCTGCTGTCTAAATGTGGCACTTAGGGGAAAAGGCATATGCAGATACTAATGCCAGCCACTGCACGGATCGCACAAAGCACTGTAAGTATGAACACAATAAGATATAGTTTCTTCTGTAGAGAAGCTTTTCTCTAAGAAAAGTTAAAAGATGAAGAAATGCAACAGTGTGAGAGATATCCCGAAAGTGCTACAAGAATTCTAGAACAGGTAAAATTTTAATACAGAAAAAACAACTTGAATATTCCAGAGAAGAGAATTAGCATAAAAAACTGATGGTTGCCAAGGTGTAGTGGCACACACCTTTAATCCTAGTAGTCGGGAGGATGCAGTATGTGGACCTCTGTGAGTTCAAGGCCAGCCCGGTCTACATAGTGAATTAATGAGTTTTGGGCTAGACAAAGTTACATGATGAGACCCTGTGTCAAAAAAAAAAAAACAAACAAACAAAATGAATGAACAAATGAAAAAAGGACAGGAAAAAAGGAAAGAATGGAAGGAAGGAAGGAAGGAAGGAAGGAAGGAGGAAGGGAGGGAGGGAGGGAGGGAGGCAGGGAGGGAGGAAGGAAAAAGAAAGAAAGTGAGCTGATAGAGAAGTGAATATTTAGTGAAAAACAAACATTTTAATTTGAATGGAAATGAATTAAAGTAACAGAATCTAGAACTGGTAGCAACAGAGGCTGAACCTGATGATAGGTCCTAGGTTATCTTGAAAGCAGACATTTGAAATTCAAAACTCCATAAATTCATACTTTAGAAAAGTATTATATTGGTATTGTGTTGGATGGGTTGGAATAATGAAAGGTTAGAAACAAAAATGATAATTTAGGAACCCATAACAGTCCAGTTGCAAAGTGATAAGAGACCAACCAGAGAATGGGGGAGAAAGCAGGAAGACAGTGAGGAACTGACCTGCTGGAATTGGAAAGCAAAAAACAGGAGAAGC
The DNA here is from genome assembly GCF_903995425.1 of Onychomys torridus. Lineage (NCBI taxonomy): Eukaryota > Metazoa > Chordata > Mammalia > Rodentia > Cricetidae > Onychomys > Onychomys torridus. The sequence goes on along the minus strand of NC_050454.1, from coordinate 28,564,620 downwards.
AAGAGATTGAGGCTTAGAGCCTGGCTGGTTGGAAGAACAGGTGCCAGGGGCAGAAATGCACAAAAGGAATAGCCTGCTACAGGTGAACATGGTGGGTTTGCTTTCACATGTGCTGACTTGTGGACAGTGAGGCCAGTACTGATCTCTGAGAGAACAACTTAAGGGAACACTTTCAGGAAAGTCTGGGAAGTAAAGACAGGTCGCAGGGATGAAAAGAAAGAGCAGGAAATGAGCTACGTAGAGACCTTGGGGGAAAGGGCTAGCATAGATGTTTCATTGCAATTTGAGTTTTCTAAATAGTTATTTAATTTTCATCAGTTTCCAAAGATGAACAAGGAAATTCTTTTTTGTTTACATATTTGCCAGTTTTCAGTAACCATCTGTGCTCATGAATTTAAGCATGTTTCTGTTTAACCAACTGAATAGCTATTGTATCAACCTCATATCTGCTGCTCCATCTAGCACAAAACCAGAATGTGAAGACCTCAAGTGCCAGAAAGTTCAAAGAAGAGGCCAATGTTGCTTGGTGGACTTCAAGACTCACTGCCCAGAGATATTCCAAGTGTCTACTGCCTGCATGCCAATGCTTTTCTTTCCTGCCAACCCATATGTGGCTCAAATCAACAATATAACAGGCACTCTTTGATGATCTCTATACACTGTCAACTACACAAGAAGTATGGAGATGTATTTATATCCACCTTAAATTTAAGGTAAGTTTTGAAGAGCTTTGGAGTTCAGACAGAACTACAGAGGGTCTGCTGCAACTGCAAATTTCAATTCTCCACTATTGTGATTCCCAGAATCACTGGGCAGGGCAACCACCATGATTTCAGCCCTGTTGCAATTTCAAAGCCCTTCTGAGCTACAGAGTTTGTTCAGTCTGCCCTGGGCAACTTGATGAGAGCTAATGAGCCTGTCTCAAAATTTAGAAAATGCCAAGATGTCTGGGGCTATAACTCAGCAATAGAGACTTGCACTGCATGTGAAAGACAAAGTTCAATCCCTGTAATAATGCACAGGAAAACCTTGCCCCTTCCATTAGCCAACATTCCTAGTTATCATTCAGAATTTTCTTTATCTTCCCCTCCCCTGCTACTTCTGGGTTCAGATGTCTCTAAGCAAGGCTTGGAAATGTCTACCTTTGCTCTGGCCAGCTGGTCGACACGGGTCAGGAGGTCATCCACTTGTAACTGCAGCTCACTCTTTTCTTGTTCTAGTACCTGCCTGAGCTGCTGTAAATGTTCTACCTGGCCTTCAAGCTCAGCCAGGTTCTCTGCATGTCTCTTTTTCAAAGAGGCAGAGGTTGCTTCGAAGTGTCTCGTAGTCTCCTCCATGTCATGGCGAAGCTTCTGAAATCTTGCTTCCTGTTGCCTGGTTATCTCCATCTGAGCCAAACTGGTGCCCCCTGCCTCCTCCAACCTCTCCTTCAAATCTTCTAAGTCTTGGGTGAGGTCAGCCTTCTCTCGTTCCACCTTGGATCTAGTGGTCCTTTCATTTTCCAGTTCTTCTTTCAAATTTAGTATTTGAGCCTGGAGGAATAAATAATTTCAATTTTAATAAATACTTATGATATATTTCTATATGCAACAAGGTTGTTACACTTATTTGTCTCAACTTAAAAAGAAAACGTGGCATTTTTCATTCTTGTTTTATAACTAAAGGAAAGTCAACACCAAGAAATTAAGCAATTTTTCTCCAAAGCCACAGCAAGAAGCATAATTACAATTTTCAATTCTTCCAGATCCCCAGCCCCATATTATAGACAATATCATTAAATTATACAAAGAGGGAGATTCTTAATAAAGAGCACCCCCTTTTTCAAAAAGGACCTCTTTCATATGCCAAGAACAATTTTCATAGGGAGCTTATAAAAATATGGCATAGTGAATTATATATGCAATATCTTTCTGAAATTTGTTAACCTCTTAATAATTATAGACTCTGCCATACTGACTCAACACCCATTGAGTGCCCTCAAGAAACATCTATCAACCCTACCCACATGGGAAGCCAAATTGGTTAATTGGCTTCTTAGTCTTCAGAATCCAAGTAGTAGATTTGCAGTAGTGAATTAGAATTGGTGGAGGAATGGGAGCTACTGAGGTGAACAGTCATCTGGGATGCCATTACAAGCAGGGGTATTAGCAAAAGTGTTGATAGAACACTTGGAGCTCCAGACACTCCTGTGCAGGGGTAAAAAGTGCTCGAAACCTTCACAGAGTCATTGTATTCAGCTCAGCAAGAGTGGCAATATTCACTAACACCTTAAATAAGTAGGCACATGTTAGGAGAGAAGGAAAGAAAAGCAAAGACTATTTACAAAATGTTTTCCTTTACATTAAATAAAATGGCTTAGAGAAAGCTGTTTCTCTAGATCACGCCAGCTAAGCAAGCAGTCCACCAGTTTTGTATACAAGGTATCCCAGGGCAAGTGCTTCTAAAATTTAATTTCTACCCGCAAGTAAATGTGGTCCATAACAACTAGTTACTGAATCTAAAATATTTATCTCAAATAATACTGTGCTTGGCTCAAAATCCTTAGAAGCGTGTCTTCATAAATAATTTTTAGAGAATCGTTAGGTACACAAAAAAATTTTTTTTGATAAGTTGGGAGTTTTATTTTCTTTTGGGTAAATTCAACTATCATTTGAAGATATACCTAGAGAGTATAATGCTTGGTGTTTAATGTTGTTTCTGAAAAGAAAGCATGTTCACAAGAAATGAGACTGGTTTTCTTTTTTTTTTCTTTATTAAGAATTTTTTTTATTCATTTTATATACCAACCACAGATTCCCCCTCTCTTCCCTCCTCATGCCTCCCTCCACAGCCTTCCTCCCCCAGTCCACCCCTTATTCCCTCCTCTGAAAAGGTAAGGGCTCCCATGGGGAGTCAGCAAAGACTGGTACATTCAGTTGAGGCAGGTCTAAGCCTGCATCAAGGCTGTGCAAGGCATCTTACCATAGGGAGTGGGTACCAAAAAGCCAGCTCATTAACTAGGTATAGATCCTGATCCTACTGCCAGGGGGTCCCTTAAGCAGATCAAGCTACACAACTGTCTCACTTATGCAGAGGGCCTGAGACTGGTTTTCTTATTGGGCTTAAAATATCCCAGAAGATAAGCACTAAAAGGAGGCATTATTAAGATGTTAATGTGACATAAAAAACTCTATACAAATGTATATGCAACACCATGTATGCATATGTGTATAGCCATAACAGTACTTTCAATTGCCTTATAACATGGTGATGGGGTGTAAAATAACCACTTAGTCTGAAACTTCCAAATTGCTATCCATTATCAAATAAAGAATGCTTTGGGTTTATGAATAGCTATAGAATCTACTGAATTTTAAATTAATTGCTTCCTAACCATAAAAGTTAAACACTAAACTAATGACACAGCAGGTCATGTACTGTTCTTCCCACATAAACATACCGTGGAATTTAATCATTTGAGCTCAAAGCTGCCAAGATTAATGTGTTAAAAATTATGTGCTCAAGATTTAGCATGAGGACTAGTCCACAGCAAAAGTTCAAAGAACAAGCTACTTGTTATTATTCTTGTGAGAAAGAAATTTAAGATTAAGAGGTAATTATCCCTCCAGGGTCACACATTTGTGGGAGGCCATTTACCTTCTTTACTGCTGCTCTTTACTCCCTCTGTCTACAGTTGGCTAAGGGTACAAGTTATGGGAGTGCCAACCATTATTCATGGATCTAAACACTGGCACACAGAATTGTCTGATCATTGGGTACCTGAAGCTCTTTCACCATCTTCTGAAGCTGAGATACCAGGTTCTTCTCATTCTCCACTTTTGAATTCATCTGACTCATTTCCAATTCTTTCCTGTTTAGGAAAATGTGATAAAGATAATCTGCCAGAATAATAACACATATTTAAATACTTTAAAATTATAGACTAGCATATGAATTCTTACTGTAATATAACCATTACATCTGCATCTGATTTGAATGTTGTGTAATCCCTGGTCTCTTTCTTCAAATCATGATCACATGTTTGGTGTGTGTCCTTCTAAACTCTTTTCTAAGTACTCATAAATGTATGTGTGTGTGTGCGCGTGTGTGTGTGTGTGTGTGTGTGCAAAATAGTAGGGATATTTTAATTTTCTTTACTGTAGAATCTATCATATTACAGGAATTTGTATGTATAGATATATAACTTAACTTGACCCAAATAATAATACAAGGGACATGCTTATACATGGTCTCACGCAGAGCTTATTTTACAATCAGCCTGTAACATGTATTCAATCGAACTCTGGCCTACAGCCTGTAAACGCATGGAGTATCATCTTCACTTTGCCAAAGTGACACAATTTTCAATAATGACTGTGAAGGGAACTCTGTCAGCATTTTCTAACATACTGTTCCCTTGCATTCTTAATGACCACAGACACATGTCAAGTGTAATAAGTTAGGAATACACAATCGACCATCACCAAGAACACTCTCGAGGCCAACACATGCATGCAAGCAAAGCCACTTGACTACTTTATAAACTGTGGACCCCAACTTTGATATGTTCTCAGTTTTGACCTTGTGTCTAAATCTTACTTTTGTTCCACTTATTTGGTAGAATCTAAACCTTCAAGTGTTATATTTTTAAAAATCTGGTAAACAGAAGACAAAAGATACAAACCTTTAAAATACATGTCATAACCCAGCAGAACTAGACAGAAAGTCATCTTCCAACCAGTTCCACAGGGTATAAAGAATCCAGGGGAACTGGTAGAAATTTTCCATAATTTTTATCATTTCGTATAATTATGACTTTATTTTAGGAATCAATGTTTACACAGTCTACATAAACACTACTGTAGCTGTATCTGACAAGGAAAACAATTTACTTAGTGATCATAGAGCTCTCCAGGCTTCATATCACAGTCAGGTTTTCACTGTGTTTGTATTGCCATTGGTCTCTTCACAAGTCAAAGAAGTAGGACACTTTTTGTAGACTCAGATTTCCATAATTCACCTCTCCTCTGTTACTACTTCTAAATTTTTCACCTTCTAGGTGGATGCTTTCTGCCATACTCTCTAGGTTGTGATAGAGCCCATTTGTATTGAAAATATCCCTTTCTCAAGCTTCCAGTCACCATCTGGAGTCTTGAAATATCTGGTTCTGGTCTAGAAACCTGATGCTAAAAGAAACAAGAACACTGATCCTCCCAGTGTTAGGGTTTTCCCAGAATCCCTTGGCACTGGGAAGGTGCTCACTTCCTCAGCTGCTCCGCCAGCTGCTGCCTGCTGCTCTCCAGGTTCTCCACACCCTCCTGGTTCTTCTTTAACTCACCCTCCAGTTTGCACTTCTCCCTCCTACACCTCCTTCTGCCTTTCCTCTCCCGTCCAAGGGCATCTTCCAACTGAAAAAAAAAAAAAAAAAAAAAAAAAAAGAAGACTGCTTATCCAAATAAAAGTCAGAGTTTGTATGAGAACAAATTCTGTAAATGGTGCTTAGAAGCATTTTAGGGCCCACAGCAGGGCTGAGCAGGTACAGGTACTTGTTGACAAGTCTGCAGACCTGAGTTTGATCCCCAGGATCCATGTGCTAGAAGGAAAGAATCAACTTCCATTAAGTTACAATCTGAGCTTGACATGTGTACCATGAATGAAATGTACACCACACACACACATAAACCAAATAAACCAAACAGTAAACATCATTTTTAACGTTTAAAGAGTTAAGTAAAAGTTGTATGCATCAGTAGGTTACCAAAACAAATCTAGAAATCAATGATGGGTGAAAGTTTTACAGACTATAAATGGTAAGATCTGTCTTAGAGTGGCAACCAATAGTGAGTGGCCAGTTGTCCATTTCATTACTTCCTGGAAAAAGTAGCTCACTTCTTCATCTGGAAGCTCATTTCCTGGGTAGAAAAGTCCCATTTACTCATGGGTGTTTCTTCAAAACACAGTTCTGCTTTGTAGAACTACAGTATGTAATCAGTCTGTGTAATCATCCATGAATATCCGCAGCCTACCTGGCATGATGTTTTGCCCCTGCCCACTGCCTTTTAAACTCCCCACCTTCATCTAGTCCATAACACTTGTTATATTCTGATATTGTACAAAACTACTCGGAACATTCCAACTGTCTCTGAGTTCATGTTGATAACAGTGATAGAGAAGTTGGTTTAATAGGAAGCTAGGAAACAATTAAAATATTACCCTCTGTTTATTGGTAGCCTCACTTTTTAACAATCTCCCATAACTAGTAAAATATATGAAATTCAAGTTGTTTAGAGGGATATTTCTCAAAGGTGTGTATAAAAACTAGAAGTAGATGAACTACAGATGTTATAAATTAGAGGCACATGTCCCCTAGAATATGATGAAATTCCAAAGCAATAGCATTAGGAGGTAGATCCCTTTGAGGTACATAGGTCAAGAGGACAGAGCTCTGTCAGAAAAAATCCAAGCATAGGTCCTCTTAGCTGCCACCGTGTAAGGACAAAGCAATAAGATGTCACTTCTTTTGTTTGTTTGTTTGTTTGTTTTGTTTTTCAAGACAGGATTTCTCTGTGTAGCTTTGTGCCTTTCCTGGAACTCACTTGGTAGCCCAGGCTGGCCTCGAACTCACAGAGTTCCACCTGGCTCTGCCTCCCGAGTGCTGGGATTAAAGGTGTATGCCACCACTGACCGGCTAAGATGTCACTTCTGAACAACAGTGTGTCTTCACCAGACGCTGTGTCTGCCTGTTTTGATTGAGGAGTTTCTAGTCTCCAGAACTGTGGGAAGTTAATCTCTGTTCTTGATGAGCCTAAAATCCATGCAAGTTTGCTAGAGCAACCGAGATGGATAAGGTCACGAAAGATTGTGCATGTGTTTGTTCATGTGCACACACAAACACCTGTAATGTCTTACATTGAGGTTGGCAAACCATAACAATAGAAAAGGGAACTAAGTAACACAGAGAGGAAAATAACAGGAGAAAAAAGTAGATGAACACAAAAAAACGTAAGGAAGAACCAATCAGTCAAAGACGTCACTTTCTAATATTCACCTCAATGTTATCTCCCATTTTCCAGAGTTGTGCAAAAGCTACATGTAAGTATTCTTACATTTTTCTTACACTCATACTGTCATGGTCTTTATGAATGTTAAGAACAAAAGACTTCTACTGGTGAATATTAAATTGAGTTTGCTACGCTACTAAGTTTTCATGGAACTGTTAGGGTAAATTAACTAAGTAAAACTTAGAGATAGACTGTCAATGAAGTCAGACTGCCAATCAGTCAGCCCGCTGCTGCTCACCGCATCAACTTGCTGACCCAGCTTTAGGCTTGCTTTGTTCAAGTTGCTGAGTTTCTCCTCCTCTACGTGCAGATGCTCCTGGGTCTGCTGCTGGGCCTCCTGTGCAGCCTTCACTGCTCTGCGAAGTTTGCTGACTTCCTCATTGAGAGAGTGCCCTTCCTCAGTCAGGATCCTGACCTGTGGGATGACGCCATTAGAGCCATCACTAAAAAGTTTGGGTATAATACCAAGAACATTTCCCTGTCATAGTCCAAAATACTCGCGAGGTATCTAATGTCATTAAGAGCCATTGACAAATCTCTAAATTCAAATTTTTCCCACATAAAGGGGGTCCTTAATCTACCATGGTCACTAAACCCCAATGTGCAAACTGTTTTCAGAGCTCATTACTGTATAATAACAATATCTTTGGTGGTAATTTTAACTTCTCTTGAGGATCTGGGGAACATGTGCTATCACATGATGCCTCAGTGTCCCCAAAGTGCAGCAGTTCAAGAAGGGTTCCAGAAGACAGCACACGTGAAGGTGGGGTTGGCCATCTGTCCTACTGGGAAGCAACACAGAACCTATTGAATCATCTGCCAAGTACAGTTTCCTCTTGCTGATTAGCTGCTTGTCAAAGGCTTCATTCAGACTTCTCACTAGCCAATCCCCATACAGAAGCACAAATTAAAGCCCATAGCTAAAGCAAAAAGCCCAGGTCTTTACCTGGAATTAAGGAGATGGCTTCAAGGTCAGACTCAGAATCACTGCTAAAGCTGGGGCTTTAGACATATCCCAAATTACCTTTTAGCAAAGGGCATCATGTTCATTCTCGTTCCCAAAGGGATGCTTGGAGGCCCAATGAAACCATTTTGCTCTACTATATTTTAGGTGCAATAATAGTTTATTTGTTACATTAAAGGGGTCCCATACTTTCAAACTAGAAATCCATGGAGGAAAAACACAGTTCATTAGACCCTTCACTTTTTGCTGATTTTGGCTTCTATCACTAAATTTGCAGGCCACTGTGTTAATTAACAGAGTAGATCACTTCTGTTATTCACCCAAGAATCCAGTTTTCCCAACACCACAGAATAAGTACCTTGTGCTCTGCTGCACACTTTTCCTTCTCTGACTTCGCCAAGATTGTTTCCAGGTCGTAGATTTCCCTCTTCAACTCAGAACATTCATCTTCCAGTTTCCGTCCCCTGGCAGTCAGCTCAGAATTTATCTCCTCTTCTTCCTCCATCCTCCCAGACAGCTCCTTGACTCTGTCCTCCAGCTGCATCTTGGATTTAATCAGCAACTCACACTGCTCCTTAGCATTTGCCAGGGTCTCTTGTTCCTGCCATGAGAACAAGGAGAAGATTGTTGCCAACAATTGGAAGTAATTCATCAGCTGGGCAATGAGCCTGCTTAACACATAGTAAGGAGATGATTACCTGCCGTCTGCCCAGAAGTTTTATCTACCTTTCATAGGTAGCTGAAATAGCATTTGCAGGCTCCTAACCCTATTGTTGGAAAGTAAAGATGTTGCTTGTGTTTGGAAGAGCCTTCTATATTTTAAGCCCATTTAATAGATTAAGTGACCTCTTCTAAGGCACTTAATAGAAACCCAGTGGCCTAAGAGAATGAACACACTTCGAAAAGTGAAAAAGTGTGCCATATATAAATCAAAGCATCTAGAAGAACTGATGTGATACATAGACTGTCAGCTTCTTAGAATATTATCTAATGGAGTTCCCTTGTATAATATAATATTTATAACATTGTTATAAATGCCCTGATGTATTTTGTTTAGTATAGATTTCTATAAACTGAGCTGAGCAGTACATTTTTATGTGCAGGCTGAATTTAGAACTCACAAATTTATAAGCCATTACTTCACTATTAATTCCAACTAAAATTTTTGCTTCAATGATTCTGCCAGCAGCAAATTCCTCAAGTTATACACATAAAACAAAAGCCCTGCTTATTTTTTCCTCTCTCAGATGTACTGTCTTCAGACAACACTGTTTCCTATTGTTCCCATGGTATATGTCAAGTGAAGTGTAGATGAAGAGGCTGCAGGAAGTTTCTATGGATGCTACTAGGGGAAAAACGTCATCAACAGTCTTGCCCAGTGACCACTAAAAGCTACAATAATGACTGGTCTGGAAAGGTATGCCCAAATTGTACAACAGCTGTGTAAATGTTATGGAAATTACCAACCTCTAAAACTGTGAGCTAAAGGAAACCATTTCTGTTCATAAGTTAATTATCTCAGGTATTTCACTGTAGTGAAAGTAAACCTCTATCATCTTCATCTGTCATCTTCAGACCTCACTCTCCGTCCTCACTGAAATGACAGTTTGGGGAATTTATTACCTATCCTGTTAAAATACTCAAGTTGTGTCAGTGAAGAAGATACAAGCACATAAGGATAAAACTCTAGGTGCATGGGTTCTGTCTAGCTCCTGTCTAACCTACTCCAGCTAAATGAATGGGGTTCGAAGGGCACACATGCGGAAAGATAAAATAGTAACCCAAAACTTGGCTGAAGAATCAAAATAGGAGGTCAACTTAGAAAAAATGATCAGGACACGTAGGAAACGTCAAAAAGAAACTTCCTATTTTTGAGAAATATTGAGAACATCTGGTCTTCCAACCTCAGGCTGACATGCAGAACAGCTGTTTTCAAGAGCCCACTTCGCATGTGAACAGGACCTGGACCCAACACCGAAGAAGGAGGTCAGTCTTTACTGGCCACTTCATAAAATATGCCAGTGGAATTGGAGAAGAGTCACTTTGGCAACTTCGTGGCAGTTTAACATGTTGGAGAGAGCCTATTCTCTCCCACAGAACCACTGTTCATGTAATTCTGCTGTAATGTGAGGAAGTAGCGGATTAACAAAAGTCCTTGTACTCTTTTACCTGTTTTGTGGTGATATTTTGTTTTGTGGTCTAACAAATAAAGTTTGCCTGAAGATCAGAGGGCAGAGCTAGCAACTAGAGGCCAGGCAGTGGTGGTACACACCTTAAATCTCAGCACTTGGGAGGAGGAAGCAGGAAGGTCAGGAGTTCAAGGCCACCCTGGGTTACAGGAGATTCCAGTCTAAAAGAGAAACAGAGCCAGTGGTGGAGGCCTACTAAAATCCCATCTGCTGGCTTGCTAATGGGTTACTGTCAGATACGATCCAGAGCTTCAGTCATGTGTGGTGGCTTATATCTGTAATCCCTGGACTCAGGAGTTTGTCATGGGACTGGCACAAGTTCAAGGCCAGCTTGTGTTACACAGCAAGTTCCAGGCCAACCTGGGCCACACAAGAAGACTCTGTCTCAAAACATAGATCTATATGTTCCTGGCCCCATAATAGCTTATGATGATTTTATACACTGAATACCCGATGGTAATTTGTCTTTGTTTTTTTCTTCTCTGCCTCTTCCTTCTTCTTTTCTTTCATGTATATGTGTATGTAGTAGGCACTCTGTGTACGCATGCATGCATATGTACATGTGTGTGGAGGTCAGAAGTTGATATCACGTGTCTTCCTGGATGGGTGTCTACTTTATCAATGAAGGCAGGGTCTCTCAGTTGAACTCAGAGATTATTGATCAGCCAAACTATCTAGCCAGTGTGTGCCAGGGATTTCCCATCTCAATGCTCTGAATGCTGGGGTTACTCCACTTGCCAGGCTTTTTCCTAGGTGGTGGATATGTAAACTCCTATCCTCACAGTTGCTGAGGCACGTGCTTTATCTACTGAGCATCTCCCCAGCTCGGGTGTATGGCTTTTTCTAAGACATCTGGCATTCTAATGCAAGGTTTCTTTTTATGTGTTTCCACAGTCTTGGTTTAATAAAAATGTACAGTATTTAGAAAGCTAGTGCATGCATATTTTTCTTGAGTCAGCAGTGGTTCTGGAACTAGTTAGTCAAATTTAAAGCAAGCCATAAAGAAGAGGTGGTGGGAGCACTCACCGTCTGCAGCTTTAGAAGTAGATCATTCTTTTCTCGGACAAGGGAGACTTGCTTTGTTTTCAGTTCCTCCCTCTGGGATTCTGAATTCGCCAAAGCCTTCTGTAGCTGTGCACACTCTCCCTTCAGTCCAGCTACCTCCTCTCCAACTCCCACAGACTTAGCAAGAGGCTTGGTCTTGAAGAAGAGCCCCATCCAGGGCCAGCTCTTCACAGCCATAAAAGCTCTTATGTTCTCTTGGATCAAAACAAGGGCATCCCTAAAGTAGGAGTGAAAAGGAGAAAGACATTAAGATATACTATTTAAAAAATTAAAAAAGAATGGCAATGTAATTATAAATAAAATAAAACCATCACAAATGACCCCAAAGAAAAATAAAGGTTATACCAGACAGCTATGAACATTTCTAAAGCAAAAAATGTGATAGGCTAGAAGAACTGTATTTGTGTCTAAACACATAATCAACAAAGTTAGGTTGTCGGAATACACTACTAAATAGGGATGCCATGACTCCTGCATCTCCCTTTCTCTTCCCATCTGTGAGCATCACCTTTTACAATGAGCTACTTATGATTTATGACCTAGCTTCATGATCTGAGACAACAAAGCTTATTATGGACTGAAGCATCCGGAACTGTGTGCTAAAATAAATCTTTCCTTTCTATAAGTTAATTAGCTCAAATATTTTGACACATGTCACACATACAGAAAATCTGTGACATAACCAGAAATGCAATATGAAGGGACTCTATTCAATTCCTAAAGAGGAGTTAAAAATAATTATTCTAGGGAAAGTCAGTGAGATACAGGAGAATTTAGTAAAATTAACAAAGTAATTCATGATCTGAATGACAATTTCCATAGAGAGAAAGAAGTCACTAAAAAGAAGTCTTGGAAATAGAGAAATTTTTCAGTAAAACAAAACTTAAAACTGATTAGTTTCAGCCACACACTAAGCCAAAGAGAAGTGCATGCTTATTTTTCTCAAGTCTGCAACTGTCTGTAATCCAGACAGTTTTGAACTCCTGATCCTCGTGCCTCCATTTCCTAAGTGCTGGATTACAGGAATGCAACACCATGCCTGGTTAAATATAGTTGATCTTAAATGCTCTCAACACACCCAAAATATATCTATATAAGGTGATACAGTAATTAGCCTGATTGCAGCAATCATTACACAAAGTGCATATATATGAAAACATCAGACTGTGTACCATAAACATATAATTTCGTCAATTAAACTTCACAAACACTGGGGAAAAGGAAAGAATAAGCAAAAAACAAATTGGAAGAACAAAAATGAGATAACAAATTAGTGAAGTTGAGGGGGAGAAGAAAATGGAATAAAAGTTATCCAGTTGATATATTAAATAAATAAATATACATTTTACATAGAGAAAAGGAGAGAAGACAAGATAAACAATACTATAAATAATGGCCTAGGAATTAATAAGGATTATTTTCTGTGAGTAAAACTGTACACATAGTAAATACTTAACATTTATAATTGAGTAATACATAATATAAACAATGTAATATTGCATAATTTTTATTTAGTAAATAATTCATAACATGACTCAAGAAAAATGTAATATGTCTGGACACATTAAAAATTATGAAATCATCAGAAAATACCAAATTTGGATTATTTATAGGCAAATGCACAAGAGAGTCAATGACTAGATAATTATAATAAAATTTTCATATATTGAAATAGAAAACATTCTCTAATTCTTTTACAAGGTTAGAATAATATTTGTCTAAAACTAGATAGCAGACTAGAAACTAAAAAAAATTATAGGCCAGTCAATTGATTTTTAAAAATCTCATTGTAACATGATTACAAAATGCATCAGTGCCAATCAAAGTAGTTTACGTGTTTTAAGATCTATCAAAATTTAACACATTTACAAGTTAATTTATGAAGACAATATATTAACAGATACAGATAGAAAATTTAATGAGTTCATGATTTTTTTTAAAAAAGAAAGCTTTTCAAAAGAAAATGGTAGAAATGGGAATACTCTTTAAACAATACATCAAAATGTTAAGCTACAGAAAAGATCATCCTTTAAATGGAAATGATAGTTTTTGCCAATGTCAGAAATACATCCAAGTCTAAAGTACCACATACTCATGAAAGTATTGAGCAAGAGGAATCTCATGGACCACTGCTGAACAGTAGTAAGTCAGAAAACAAAAATCCTGCCAAGTTAAAATTGTGAGAACAGCCATCTGCGTCCGTGCTGTGTCACTAATTTATCAGGAACTTTTTAAGTTACATCACCTTCAAGAAACCCTTCCATTTAAGAATGGGGAAAATGTTATTAAAATGTCACTAGAAAACTAAAACATATTGAAATGGCACACGATATTTTAAATAGCACAAATATAATTTATAGGGGAACAGAATACATGGTGGGATATTTAAGCAAATGGGCTACTGTACAGCAATTTAACTCAGTGGTCTAGCCCTACACGCAACGTCAACACTGATATACTTTTAAGAAGACTTCTAAGCATTGATGGAAAACTTCATAAAGAATATTATTCACATGAAGTAAGCACGAAAAGCCATGGTAATTAAGTCTAGGCTAGCCTGGGCTACAGAGCACCCTCTCTCAAACAACAACAGCAAAAAAACAAAGAAACAAAACACAGAAGACATGTTACTTGCTACCTAAGTTCCCACACTATACTGATTGCTATGAGAGAGTCACAAAAGATCCGCAGGAGTTGTCTCATTAATAATTTTCATAGTCTTGATCATCTTTGGACAAATAGAATTTATGTCAATCAAGAAACTTATACCAAATGTGGGCTTCCCACTAGAAGTTAAACTATGCTAAGGAAAAATTATTACCAAAACAAAGTTTTTCATTCCTGATCTGTTTGTTTAAAGATTTTATTAGCTTGCTTTCTCTGGTTTTACTAAAAGTTAAAAAAAAAAAAAATTGTTCAAATACAGTTATAAATGTTTCCATTGAACTTACCTGAAATGAAATAAGAGAGTTACAATTATGTCATCAAAAACCACAGTTGCTGAGCCAGTAGAAGGAATAGTAGCACACACACACACACACACACACACACACACACACACACACACACGCACACACGCACACACACTACGACTATCCCTCTTCAGAGCTAGCTTTGGGATATGTGTGCCAATCTTTTTTAAACATGTTTTTAATTAAAATATAATTACATCACTTCTCACCTTTACTTTCCTCCCTCCAACTCCTCTCATATCCGCCCTCGCTCTCTCTCAAGTTGGGTGTTCCTTTTTCGTCGTTTTTACGTATATATGCACAAATATATAAGTGAAGCCTGGTGAGTCCATTTGTGTACATATGATTTCAGAGCTGACCACTTTGTACTGCATACCCAATTAGGGGGCCTATCCCTGGGAAAGGCTAATTCATTCTCTCTCTCTCTCTCTCTCTCTCTCTCTCTCTCTCTCTCTCTCTCTCCTCATTTGTTGTCTGCAGTTCTTTATCTAGGGTGAGACTCAGGAGATTTTCCCTTTCCATGTCAACAAGTCTGTCGATATTATCATTGTTCAAGTCTTACTTAGGTGTGTGCCCATCTTTTCAGGTGTGCTACTGCCAAAACTGTGAAACACATCATCTTCCAATTTCTGTAATTCTAAACTATAAACTACCCCTCCCAAAGGGAAGATGAGAAGAAATAAATAATATCTGGATTATGATACTTCACTGGGGAAGACAGCAAGGTCTTTCATGCTGCCTTTTTTGTATACAGATATTAAAACATTTTCAAGACTCTGACTAAGCAGACTAGTCTTTGTATCACAGTCTATTTATTGCAGGGCAATGACCAAAGTCACATTGGTTGAGGTAAGAATTGCTCTGTCTATGGGAGAGTGCCATAGAGAGTTAATACCTTTCTTCTAGAATCTTCTGGAATGTGATACGCATCAGCTTTCCCCGGGCTCTGGCTTGGAACAAGGTGAAGACTTTAGATATTTTCTCATCTCTCCTTTCTTCCAATTGGTCCAGAATGCTAGGTTTTAAAAACACCTAAAGGAAGTAAGCCAGGTACATTTTCACTCATTAGATGAATTCAGCAGTCCTTTGAATGATGCCAAAAACAATAGAAGCAGTCTATGGACAACTTTATCAATCCTATGTCTTTGTATATGTTTTATTCATTTCATGAAATTTACATCCTAGGGAATCTAAATTTCTTATTGTAAAATTTATAAAGGACATTTTATATTGGACATATTGGCAGTCTGATCATTTACTCTGTACTTGATTGATTAATAATAACGTTTAAAGAACATGATCCAGGTTTTAAAATGAGCTCAGGTACACAGCACTCCAAAGGACTTGGCAGGATTTACAACTACCTCTGTAAAGGACAAGACAAGAAACATTTATTTCTGGGTATGGTGGGTCATAAACAGTTGTGTTGAGTATTTGTTTGCTTTTCCAAATAATTTTTAAATATAAAATGATTTTTGCTAGCTGGAAATGGTTTTATTTTTATTTTCAATGTTTTTAATAGAAAGAAAATTAAACCACTTCTCTCCTCCCTTTCAGATATCCTCCGTTGAATCCTTCCCATGTTTCCCCTCCAAGTTGATAACATATTTTTCTTTTGTTATTCTCCCCCTTCTTTCTCCCTCTCTTCTCTTCTCTTCTCTCTCTCTCTCTCTCTCTCTCTCTCTCTCTCTCTATGTGTGTGTGCGCTAATTCAAATGTGAGCACAAATGTGTACACACACAAAGAAATATATATAAATATAATGTACTAAGTCCATTTTTCCTGTTTGTGTATATATTGTTTCAAAGCAGACCTCACTCTACATTGGACAACCAATAAGGGGGCTCATCTCTAAGAGAGGGTAATTCTCCTCCTGGCAGTCATTAATTGCCTGTGGTTCTTTGGGTGGAAGTGGAACCCCATTAAATTATCCCTTCCATGTTAACATGTCCATTGATATTGCCATTGCCAGGAAATGGAGCCCTAACTTCCTTCAACAGATGAGGAAATAGTGAAAGTATGGTGGTACCTATACACAATGGAATGCTATTCTGCTATAAAGAAAAAATGAAGTCATGACATTTGTAGGTAAATGGTTGGGCCTAGTAAAGATTTTATTGAGTGAGATAACCCAGACCCAGAAAGACAAAAGCTGCATGTTCTCTCTTATCTGCACTTCCTAGCTCCATATTCTCAGATATGAATTTACAACATGAAATAATCACAGATGAAGGGAAAGCATAAAGGGACCCTTGGAATAGGTGGAAGAGGAATGGTAAGATACTAGCAGTGATGTCTAAATAGCCCGTGTGGTTCTTGCATCATCTTAGTTTACTGAACCATTCCATCTCTCTCTCTCTCTCTCTCTCTCTCTCTCTCTCTCTCTCTCTCTCTCTCTCTTTGGAGCTGAGGATCGAACCCAGGGCCTTGTGCTTGCTAGGCAAGCGCTCTACCACTAAGCTAAATCCCCAACCCCTGAACCATTCTCTAGAAGTTGCTTTTGCTCTACATATGAGAGACTTGGCATTTCCAAGACTAATCAGTAAGAACCAAAGTGAAGTGATTAGGTACCTAAGACACAAATTTCATAGAGAAACACATGTGGCTCTTCTTAAAGGCACCTTGAATAATCTGTTCAAAATATGCCCAGTCTTGTTGGCGAGTCCCACTCAGTTTCATCCTCCCATCCATGAGTGAAAGCCTCCTTAATAAATGTGACTTGGGATTCTCACTAGCTCACGTGAGCTTGAGCCCTGATGAGTGGCATATGGTGAAAATAATGAGATATAAGAAAAAACACAAATGATAAACACTGGATTTCTAGGTATTCAAAATATAAGAATAAAGGAACATTCATAAAACTGTACTGTGGGGTTGCTATAATACTATAAACTCAAAAGGCTAAGGCAGAAGAAAGATGAGGCAAGCTCAGGAAGTATGGATAGACAGGAAGCAGGCAGACAGACAGATCTTTATCCTGTATCCTCACACTCTCTTTCAAAAATTTGGTCTTCTGTGGATGTCATTAAGGACAGCATGGTATTGACTACCAGGTAAGAGCAAACCAGGTAACCAGATATTTCCAAAAATATGTGGGTTTTTGGATAAAGTAGAATTTAAATAATCATATTTAAGAAAGTAGGTTTTGGCTTATAATTAAATTTTTAAATTACTCAATGATTCAAGCGATAATTATTTTCCAATTCAGCACAGTACATAAAACACTTCTTGTGCACAAGTAGTCATCTCTGGGAACCTGGTTCACATTCTCTTACTCTGTTGTCTATCACAGAAAGGTCAATTCAGTGTTTTATAGAGTGGCACAAATTTGACTAGACAATTAGTTATAAAAATTTATATGCAAGATAGAGTGCAGTTCGGCAAGGGAGTGCTTGTGTAGAATGTACAAGGCCCTAAATTTAACCCTCAATATTGAACTGAATAATGTAAATAAAATCTAGACTTGTATAAGTAACAATGGATTTCTTTCTCAAGCAGAATTGAAGTTTCCACTATGAATTTGTCTCTATTTGTATTATTTCTTGTCAAAAGGGCTGAAAGAGCTATTTAATAATAAGCATTTACCAGTATTTTAAAATGTACACCTTTCCCTCTTCTTCCCTCCCAAATGCATTCTTTGATGTTTCTGGGTTACCTTGGTGACTCCACACTGGTACTGGGAATGGTCTATCTCCAAGAAACCAAGTACTTCTTCAGTCACTTTTCTGCTGCTCACAAAGTCACACTTTGAAAAGGTCCTTGGGTTTAGAATGCAATACCTATTTTGAAATGGGACCAGAGGATCATATTACTCAAAGAGAAATCTGAAACAAGTGGGGATAAGCTAGGGCAGACACCTAGCTCTCCTTCCAATCTGTCAACTCTAACACAACTCCTGGCAGCAATAGTGAAGATGCTACCAGCTATCCATCCATTGGGTCAGTTTATATTCTCTACAGTGTTATAGTTATTAACTTAATTTTACTGGGAAAATAGGGACTGAAAAAGAAAAGAAAAGGGGATAAGTGTAAGTATCTCTATTATGTGGACAAGGAAGCTGAAAGGTTGAATTGACTTTTGCCAAAGCTTTTCACCCTGGTGGTGAATTGTAGACGTGTGCCTTTCAGTTCCTAGACAGGTGTTCTTCTTGCTCTATCACATTTTGCTCAAATTGTCTTGATAAACTTTCAAAAGGACATGCAAATCCAAGATTCCTCTCCTGTATCCTACAACCTATACACTGCTGCATCCTTCTTTTCATGGCTGCTAAAAAGTGCAACAGCTTTTTATGTGGCAGCTACCACAAAGCACAGAGACTTCAGAGATGCACTTTAGCCTGTCCATCTTCTTTCCATATTTGTTTCTTCTATATATGGGTCTAATATCCACTAACAGAGATTTAAGGGTTCTGCAGCTATATAGATATTGAATTTAAGAACAAATAATATGGAAGTCTGTCAACATCGTGTCTCAATACCACAAAAACATGTCAATTTATAGAGTGGAGTACACCAAGAATTCAAACAGTACAACACTCAACACAGAGGAAACAGAACAGAGTGTTGCAGACTTTTGGAACCTCGAATCTATGTCTACCTTTGCTTAAAGTCATCATATAGCATCCGACTTGGAAAGCCTTCACAGCATGCTCTAATCCCTTCCAAGACACCATTACATTGCAGCTGTTGGAGAACCAGAAAAGGGTCCAAAACACCTGAAAGAGAGGGACACACTGACTACATTCTCGAATGTCTATCACACCAGATATTATCTTAATTGCTGCATCTTGGGTTTAAAAGAAAGTTTGGATTCAGTGTGACGCACATGGGTGTTCACAGGAGTTCACTAACTCCCAGTCTGATGATTCCAGTACTTGTTTTACTAGGAGGGATTCTACAGATACGATTTACCTAGAATACTTTTTAATGTAGAACAAGCTGATAGATAAAAACTCTATAGGCATATTCTCCTGGAAAATGAAAAAGATCACATATTTTGCTATGTGCAAATGGCTACCATCATATACAGGCTAACTAGAAGCAGCTAGAGAAAGTGAGCAGAGCACAAGGTGGGCTGCCATTTCCAATAGGAGGCAAGGGACACTACAAGGTTTGGGGAGGAACAGTGCAAAGAGAGGGAAAGGTGGACCAACCACAAAATTCTGTTGCTTGTATGCCTAGAATGGATTTGCCCACATTCAGGATATCTTTTCCCCCTATTCTGTTGCCAAAGTCTACATTTATTCTATAGTACAAGCATTCTTTCTATCACCACTTTGTTCAATAAAAGCAGCCCTCTACAGCTGCCAGCTGGAATCTCTGGCGGAAGCCTTTGAAAGGCCAACCAAGGACCCAGTGTTTCTGACCTTCATCAGGTACTCTGGACAAAGCCAAGGATCACCCCTTTCACAAAGGCCTGATACGTCTCTAACTATGTCTCAGATCACAGATAGAAACTAGACCCTGTGTCTGTATTCCAGTCCTTCTATGGACAGGATCAGATCTTTTATAACAAGGGATATTAGAAGCTTCTGATATTTAAGATGAAACTTACTCATCCTCTTTATTAAATATGAAGGATTGTTTTAAAGCATAAAGCTTTTGTTGAAAACTTGCTGAAATTTGATTGATTCCATAGACGTCTTCTAATAGTAGCAGAATTGTTCCAAAATTCAGAGGCAATTGATTGCATTCTTTGCAAGACTGAATCAGGACACTTAGATGTGTTCAGAAGCCCAGCTAAAGTCTGAGAATGTAGCAAATATAGATAGCATCTTTGCCTAGCTTGTGTGAAGTCTTGTGTTATTCTAGTCCTAATACCACGACATACATACACTTATACACACATGCACACAAAAACACATAAAACTTACAAGAAAAAATGAAGCTATATATGTGTATACATACAAACACAAATAAACATATAATGTTGAAATGTCTCCATTGTAAAAATTCCAATAACAACATTACTTGGCATCACAGTCTCCCTAATTAGGTCACAGTCTGTCAAGATTGGATTCTTAATTACAGTAGATTCATAAAAGTACAAAAATAGTACAGACCTACACAGATCATATTCAACACTATTAGGGTATGAATTCCAAGAGTGGTTGATGGTCTGAAGATATAGTGTTTGTCATATGAATCTAAGCACCTCAAACTAAAGCTCTAAGAATACTAATATTCCAGAGAGTTGTCTGGAAAGCTTTGAATTGTGATCTAAGGAATGTGATTCAGAGAATTACATTTGGCTGAGCAGTTTTGAGAATTGCAGATGGGAAAATCACCAGGTCCTATCATCACCATCTTGTCCCCATTAATTCATTGTGAAAGTATCTACCATCCAGAAGTAAATAACTAAGGAAATGGGCATATTGAGGGAAGATGCTAATTTTGGAGAGATTACTAGAGAAATGTTTAACATTTTCTGAAATGATCTTCATGGTCAATTCAGGCTATGAAAACCAAATACTATTCTTGTGCTAAAATATCATCCCGAGTGATTATTCAATCCCTTTAAGAATATTTTCTTTCTAATGAATGGAATAAAAGTGCAGCACGCATGTTTTAACCTAAAATTCAAATACCAATTTCCTATGGAGGCTACTCTGGGAAGTCTTTTTGTATGGCCACCTGTAACTGAATTCAAAGCATCCCAGAGGAGGCTCCAGAGATCTCAAATTTGATTTCCTTTCATTTTTCCATGCGAAAATCTACCCATATATATAGAAGAAATGGTAAATAATTCTTTAAAGTACATTCAACAAAGTTGAAATAAAATATATTCCCTACTACAAATTGTAAATATGTCTAGTTCTTACCTGGAATTTTGTTCATATTTGGATTTATACATCTCACAAAATGAGGTGTGGTTGATTGCAAATCTGTCATCAATTTATTTATGTTTTCCTAAATAAAAGCCATAATAAACACAAAATCACTTTGCAAGCTACAAAAGAACCTCAGAAAGTCTAAATCTGTCAGCTGAATCTGATATCCAACATGAGCACCAACGGGGAGACAATGAATTCAACATTATTACATGCTTATCAAACACATTATTTTCTTTCCTATGGCAAGTCAATACTTACCCAACAGCCATAGTTTCATTGTAAATCATTTCCACCTGCTCTACATTTTAATTGAGTGGCCTTTGAAGCCAAGCAACAAGGTTGCTTATGATTTCTTCCATTTTCTATTTTGAAAGCCTATATTTTAGGTCAGATTGTACAGAATCATTATCTCAGAATTCATTTTAAGAGTGAAGGAAGCAGGTTGGAGAACAGAAGGAAAAGCAACCGTGCTGATTCAGCCTCGGGCTTGACTCCACACACCCAGTCACACCACAGTGGTCTTCTCTTGAAGAAGAGAAGAACCAAAGTCTGGAGAGGTAGACATGAGGTACCTCAGCTTCCTATTGCCCGAAGGCAATTCTACCCACTGGGAGCCATTATGAGCCAATAGTCACACCAGCCAGAGGACTAGAACAAGGCTGACAAACAGTAACCTA
Organism: Onychomys torridus; assembly: GCF_903995425.1. Classification (NCBI taxonomy): domain Eukaryota; kingdom Metazoa; phylum Chordata; class Mammalia; order Rodentia; family Cricetidae; genus Onychomys; species Onychomys torridus. The sequence goes on along the minus strand of NC_050454.1, from coordinate 28,542,881 downwards.
GTCAGAGCACCACTAGTGACTTCTAAAGCCCTTCACAATGACAAGATGGCTTTATCCACCTTACTGGTTTTATGTAAGGCTGATGAAATGGCTCTGTGTGTAAGCATACTTACCCTGAAGGCCTGGTTACCTGAATTTATTCCCAAGGCCCACATAAAGGCAGAAAAGAACTTAATTCACAAAGCTGTTCTCTGACTTCCACATGTATGTTCTGTAATGCATGCTCACACATCATACACACAAAAAATAATAATGATTGATTAAAATGTAAATTACTTTATGCAGAGATGAAATCAACTGGAACGATGCTCCTTTCCTATGTGTCTTCTCACCAAACTGTTTAGCTTAAAAAGCAAAAGAAGCAAATTTTAAAATTCATCTTTCCATAACACACAGTGTTGTTATAGTGCTAATAAAAACAAATTCATCCAAGTTTTAAAACATAATAGTATGTTCCAAAAAATGTAGAGAATATGTACATCCTTCACAAAATGCCTAAAGAAATAATCAGAAAGCTATATAAAGATACCCACTCAAACATTATCTAGTCACTGTGGAAAAATCTGAGCAAAAAAGAAATTAAGAAATGTCCATTAAGACACATTAAATTATGAATAAATATGCATACAGTAGAATACTTCAAGCTTTAAAATGATTATGTAGATTATATAACAAATATGGAAATATTTTTGTTTTATTTTAAGAGAAGAAGTTACAGAATGTCTGTTTTGGATATCATTATCCAGATTGTGTATGCCCAGTATTAAGCATAGTTAGGTTATAAATGACTGCAAATGAAACATCTTGGGAGACTTGGAAACAAAAATATTACTAGTAGTTACATCCTGTGTGATATAATTGGCCCTTTTATGCTTATCTTTTTAGTTTCCCTACATTAACTGTTTATGGCAACACCAAAATGCTTTAAAGGTTTATGAAAAAGGCATATCTATTCCCCCATTCCTTATTATTGACACAAAAGAATTTACACTAAGTCAAAATATCTTGCAAACAGCTGTGCAGTCCAAATTCACTCAGATGTACAACAGTAGAAAGGACAAAAGCCATGGGCAATCTGGAGACTGTGAGACACCTATCAGTACAGAAAACTAAGCACCTATTTTCTGAACCTGAATAGTGACTATATAGAGGCACATGTAATAATATTTAATCATGAATGTTCTTTTGGGAGGCCCAGGTCCTCTAAGTGGATCACACGATTTCTGTGCACGTTTTCATTTTCCCCATCTTTGAATAGGGAATACAATTACCTGAAATTTCACTTTTAAGCTGTGACTCTGATATAAAAGACAAGAGGAAAGTATGGCTATTGTGAACAATTTAATGTAAGGGTGAGTTAGAATTTTAGGAGCACTTATTTACAAGAAATGCTAGAATAAATTTTTTCAAAGATAATTCTTCCCTCCCGTAAGCAAAGAATGCAGTACACCTTGAAGAGAGAGACTCCAAGTTCCTTCCCAATGGTCTGGCTATCCCCCTCTCTGGTTCACCTGTGTGTGGTCAGATAATTATCCAATTAAGAACTATAAGCTATATGGCCATTTCCTCACCAACTCAGAGGCACCATGGAAGACCCAGACTAAAGGTGGGCACAGTACTCTGTGCCAGTCCTCCTGGTTGCTTAGCAGACTAGGGTAGACGACAAGAAGCTTAAGGCCAGCCACTGTCAAGACACAGTCTTTAAAAAAGAAAAACTAAGAGTAGAAACAAGCAACTGTACTACCCCCAAATTATCAAAATCAAACACGAACACTTTTATTTCTCTGTCTCCTGTAGTAGAATATTTTAAGGTGTGATACTTCTGTTTATGTTGCATTTGTTTAACCCTGTGAAGCTGTGTTACTGTGCCTATCTAAAACACCTGATGATCTAATAAAGATCTGAATGGCTAATAGCAAGGCAGGAGAAAGGATAGATGGGGCTGGAAGGCAGATATATATGTGTGTGTATATATATATATGTATCTATATTCATGTATATATGAAAACTGTGAGGAGAGATTGAGCATCCAGAGAAGGAGGAGACTGCAAGGGCCAGCCACCCAGCTACACACACAGCAAACCATGGAATAAGAGGAAGATACAGAAGTAAGAGGAAGGGAAAAGCCCAGAGGCAAAAGGTAGGTGGGAAAACTTAAGGAAAGCTGGCTAGAAACTAAGCCAAGATAAGGCCAGGCATTCATAATTAAGAAAAAGTTTCCATGTGTGATTGATTTGGGAGGTGGATGGCAGGCCCTCCAAAAGAGTAAAAAAAACACCACCAACAATCGCCTCTTGACATAGGCCCAGAGTATGCCAGGTTTGCTCCTCAATTATGTCACCATGTGCTGAAAAATCCAGGAAATGCTAAATTCTTCATCTTAAACAGGCTTAGAGAGATCAGGGATTAATGTGAAGCTGACTATAAAATAATTGGAAGATGAGAATGTTAAGAAGTGAGAGTTCATGCCCTAAAGAATAGCTGGTACATTCCATTCCATGTGTGCTGAGGGAATCTGAACTTGCCATATTTAATATTTACCAATATTTTGCAAAGGAAAAGAAAATCCAATTGCAGAGGAAATATTTTGATTTTTCAACCTGTATGAACCAAAGGAAGATGATAGACAGATAGATGATTGATAGATAGATAGATAGATAGATAGATAGTTGGATAGATAGACAGACGGACAGACAGACAGACAGACTTTGGCCCAAAGCTGCCTAGGACATCTTAACTTAGCTCAAATGTTTCTCTGTAACCTGTAAGTGAATATGAAAGCAAATTATAGCCAATCCTGAGCAAGTTGCCAGGTCCTAGTCAAACATAGTCTGCCAACTATTAAAACCATGCTCACCTAACATAAATGTGTGTTATAATCAACAAGGTCGCCTCATTAACATTCAGTTTTACACATTATTTTCTTGTTTCTAGCTAGGAATAGCACCTCTTACCCGTGTGGTGGTTTGGTGTAATACGGATCAGGTTTTTGTTTTGTTTTGTCATTTCAGACTGCCAATCAATTCAGAATTGCAAATAAAGTCAATTAAGATTTGCAAAACTTAGAATAGTCTCTTGGTATCTATTTAAGGATTATTATTGTCCCCAAACATTCATCAAACTGTATTATCAGTTCTCTCTTTGGAGGTAAATCTAGAAGAAAGCATGAGTTGCTATAAACACTCTAGAACAGGGAAGACATCAAAAAAAGCGCAAGTTCTTATCACAGAAAGCACAGAGGGCTTTGTAAAAGCCATGTCACCCATCAATCCTCATGGGGAGGTAAAACTTCAATGGAGATGAACTCACCACTGCCAGAAAGGAAGTCATTGGTAAAGAGACTCGCCAGGACTCTGTTGGAGGACTTCTGAAGGAGAGCCACCACTGTTTCATTAAGAATGTCTTTGTTCTTTCCAAGCCAACCACTGACATTATAAGGGACCTTAGGAAAGGAATGTGTTTCAGGTAATGATATGAGAAAAGGTATACATCCATACATCCAAAAAGGAAAGGTATGCATTGCTTGAAAAACATGGCATATTTTACATTTTCAAAGGAAAGTAAAATAAGAAGAATTGACAGGAAAGAAGCAATAGGTGAAAATAAACATAAGGGAAAGGACAGAAAGAAACGGGAAGGATGGATTGGACCTTATATCCCCATTATAAACAGTTCACATCAGCATATTTCATAGGCAGCACTGAAAAAAAATCATCTGTTCTCTTGATACATACTGAGTATTCAGGAGAATGATAACAAGTACAATAGTATTTTACATGTAGTTATAACTATATTCCATGACATCAAGAAGAAAACTATATCTGGGGACACTTGGGAGGTCTTTTTATGTTAAGGTATATTGTTATCATTCCTTAGTCATATATCTGCTCTCTTACAATCACTGACTACAAGAAGAAAAATAAAGAAGACACATGTGTCACTTGGGAGGCAATAAGTGTCATTCAAAAATTTGGGGCCAAAATTTAGAGATTATTATGTCACAAGTGTCTTTTAAAAGGGGTGATTGGAAATAACTTACACAATGTAAAGTTTAAAAAAAAAAAAAAAGACAAACAAGGCGAGGTGGCCTGTGACATTGAAGATCTCCAGGCAACGCTTCCTGCAGCTGCCTTGTTGTGAGTCTGGATGACACAGTTCATTTTGACATTTCTGACCTCTGTGCCTAAGCTACTATAGCATGGTCATTTCATTTCCTGAACACCAAAAGGTGACACCACCTTTCCTCTGGCACTGAAATGTATTTGTTCATCTCATCATTTAATATAAACAGTACTAAAATATTAGCTGAGGATTTGGGACAAGTTCATTTGATGTAGAGACCAGAAAGTGTGGGTCTGGGAGTCTAGAGCTAACTCACCACTCCAGCATAATGAGCAAGTTCAAAGTGAACTTCAGAGTTCTTCCCAGCAGATGAGGGTTTCTGGAAGTAAGGTGACTTTCCAAAATGGTTATCAAAGAGCTTGGTCTCGAAAGTCTTGTCAGTAGCTTTAGGAAGCATACATTCCTCTTCAAGGATGGAAAGAATGCCCATGGGCTGTGGGAGAAGGATAAAAGTGAGTTCTAAAAACACCAGAAAAGAGCATTTCCAGGAATACATCAATAGAAATCTTTCATAAAGAACTTAGTTGACAAAGGGAAGCTCTTCCCAGCACAGAACTAGCCTATTACCTCATGTATCCTGTAAATATTTATTACCTGCACAGTGTCACACTGATACCAGCAGGGGCAGCAGTGAGCCGCACACTGTAATGACATTCACGTGGGACAGAGATAACAGGCAAATAAACAACTGGAAAATTAACTTAGTTCTATGTAGGTGCTCTGAAGAAGTTGTGTAAAGTACGAAGACTGAGAATGAAGGGCAGAAGCGATTTTACCAGGAGACCTCTTTGCCCTGAATGAAAACAATGCAGAAAGATCTGGTGAAGGTATTCTGGCAGAGGAAGCAGAAGATGAAGATAGCAGGGACCCCAAAGCAGAAAAAGACTCTTGTGCGGATGACATCCTGTCCAAAGTAAGTGTGACCCAAGCAAAGCAAGCAGGACACATGGTATAGAAGGGAAATAAATCCCAGAGTCAGATGCAGCTGGATCCCAAAGAACTTACAGGTTGTGGTCAGATGGCTGGACTGGGAATGTGATGAGAAGCCTTTGGGGGACATTTAACATGAAGTGTGTGAATTGATTTGTGTTTGAACATGGTTTAGGGGAGGACTCAGCCAAGCAGATCGGAAAGTTATGAGCTAACAGTATATCTTTACATGTTAAAGGGCTTTAGGAATATACAAGGAGATGGGACAGAAAATGTTATTACTTCCTTAAGCAAATTTTCTCTAAATGGCCATAGTCCTGGCAACTGGTTTGCTATCTGCTCATTCACTGTGGCACATGCAAACAAAAGAAGGAGGAAGTTTTCAGTAATCCCAGACTACAGGCTGGAGTTGCCCACAACATCAGAGTTGGCTAACCCCTAGTCTGCCAAGAAATGGTGTCAGAGCTTGTGATGTAGTTGAAAGTAGAGCTGTGTCACAACTCCCTAGTAAAGAAATAAGGGATGTAAGACAATTGTTCAACCTGAGCAGTTTCTAATGGACCCTTCCACTGAACAATATGCACAGGGAAAACACACTTGGTGAACAAGGAAAAATCAGGGCTGCTTATGATACTTATATATTTCTTTTGTATTAACATGATTTACCTATCTGCTCTATGAATAATTTTGAAGTGCCTTCTAAGATCAACTCACTATTTCAGATAATTAGAGATATGACAATATTACTTAGACATAGGCTCCAGTCCTAATGTATGTAGCAAAAAAAAAAAAAAAAAAAAAAACATGTAATGCATAGTCAGCAAAACAGACAACCCAGAGAAACAGGTGAAAGGAGTTCAAGGCAGAGCAATTAAGAAAGAACACCAATAGCCAGAGAGGCAACCGCCCCTGGGTCCCACCGCTGGACACAGGCCATCCCAGGAGGACCTGACCAACTTGGCCCCAGTTTCCAGCCAATCGGCGGGCCCTGCAGGAAGGCTCCCCTTTTCCAAGACTGTAGGCAGAACCTGCAGTCTCCACACCCTGCCCCCACACCCATCTGCCCTAGACCCCAGCCACTTCCTGAGAATCAGAGACAAGCCCCCAGCTTCCATCCTGCTCCGGAACTCCCATCTGGACCAGAGACCAGAGGAACTCCCATCTAGACAAGAGGAGCTCCCATCTGGACAAAATAAGGAGAGCCCAGGGACTTCACAAGACTCAGAGTCCAGCCCTCCAGCTCCTATCCGGCCAGCATTCTCATCTGGACCAGTGGTCCCATCTGGCCCAGAGCTTCCATCTGGACCAGAGAGATGCTCCCTAAATCTGTCAGCTCTCTCTGGACCAAGTACACTGATAAGACCAAGAACAAACCCAAGAGGAGATGGGTAGACGTCAAGGCAGAAGTACATACAACAAAATAAAGAGCAACATAGCATCACCAGAACCTAGCCCTTCACCAACAGCTAGACCTGAACATCACAGAATGGAAGAAGAAGAAGAAGAAGAAGAAGAAGAAGAAGAAGAAGAAGAAGAAGAAGAAGAAGAAGAAGAGAAGAAGAAGAAGGAGGAGGAGGAGGAGGAGGAGGAGGAGGAGGAGGAGGAGAAGAAGAAGAAGAAGAAGAAGAAGAAGAAGAAGAAGAAGAAGAAGAAGAAGAAGAAAACAACCTTATAAGTAACATCATGAAGAAGCTAGAGCCTTATATAGAAGAAATCAAAAATAAAGTAGAGGAACAGACAAACAAAAAATGGGAAGAATGCTATAAAAAACTAGAGGAAAGGATAATTAAATCAGAACAAAACAATAAGTCCTTGAAAGAAAATCATGAAAAAGCAAGGGAGACAGTCCAAACCTGAAGGGGGAAATAGAAAAAATGAAGAAGACACTAGCAGAAGGAATGCTGGAAATAGAAAATCTGAGTAAACAAACAGGAAATTCAGAGGCAAGTATAAGCAACAGAATGCAAGAGAGGGAAAAGAGGATCTCTGGTGTTGAAGATATGGTAGAAGAAACAGATTCATCAGTCAAAGAAAACACTAAAACCAACAAAGTCATGACCCAAAATGTCCAAGAAATTTGGGACACCATGAAAAGACCAAACCTACAAATAATAGGGATAGAGGAAGGAGAATACCAACTCAAAGGCACAGAAAACGTATTTAACAAGATCATAGAAGAAAACCTTCCCAACTTAAAGAACAAAATGCCTATGAAGATACAAGAAGCCTATAGAACACCAAACAGACTAGACCCCAAAAAAGTCCCCTTGCCACATAATAATTAAACAAATAAACGTACAGAATAAAGAAAGAATATTAAAGGCAGCAAAGGAAAAAGGCCAAGTGACTTATAAAGGCAAACCCATCAGAATAACACCCGATTTCTCAATGGAGACTTTGAAAGCCAGAAGGACCTGGACAGATATAATGCAGACACTAAGAGACCAGCCTAGACTAATATACCCAGCAAAACTTCCAATCATCACAGATGGAGTGAACAAGACCTTCCAAGACAAAACCAGATTTAAACAATACTTATCCACAAACCCAGCCCTACAGAAAGCACTAGAAGGAAAATTCCAACCTAAGGAAGGCAGATACACCCATGAAAACACAGGCAATAGATAATACCACAGCAGTAAACCCCAAAGAAGAGAAGTACACACACACTACCACCAAAAAATAAAAATAACAACAGGAATGAACAATCACTGGTCATTAATATCCCTTAATATCAATGGACTTAATTCACCTATAAAAAGACACAGACTAACAGAATGGATACAAAAACAGGACCCAACTTTGAGCTACATACAGGAAACACACCTCAAACTCAAAGACAGACACCTCCTAAGAACAAAAGGCTGGGAAAAGATCTTTCCAATCAAATGGTCTTAAGAAGCAAGCTGGTGTAGCCATCCTAACATCCAGCAAAATAGACTTCAAACTAAAATCAATCAAAAGAGATGATGAAGGACATTACATACTCATCACAGGAAAGATCCACAAAGATGAAGTCTCAATTCTGAACATTTATGCCCCAAACACAAGGGCACCCACATATGTAAAAGAAACATTACTAAAGCTTAAATCACATATAAAACCCCACACATTAATAGTGGGAGACTTCAACACTCACTTTCACCTCTGGACAGATCGGCCAAATTGAAACTTAACAGAGACATAATGGACTTAACTCATGTTATGGCTCAAATGGACTTAATTGATATCTACAGAACATTCCACCAGAACAAAAAAGAATATAACTTCTTCTCAGCACCCCATGGAACCTTCTCTAAAATTGACCACATACTTGGACACAAAGCAAATCTCAACAGATACAAAACAATTGGAATAACCTCCTGTGATCTATCAGACCACCATGGTTTAAAGTTAGATTTCAACAACAGAAAAAACTACAGAAATTCTACAATCTCATGGAAACTGAATAATGCTCAACTGAATCACCAATGGGTTAAGGAAGAAATAAAGAAAGAAATTAAAGACTTCCTAGAGATCAATGAAAATGAATACACCACATACCCAAACTTATGGGATACTATGAAAGCAGTGCTAAGAGCGAAATTCATAGCACTGAATGCCCACATAAAGAAGCTGGAGAAATCTCATGCTAGTGACTTGACAGCACACCTGAAAGCCCTTGAACAGGAAGAAGCAAAGTCTCCCAGGAGGAATAGACGCCAGGAAATTATCAAATTGAGAGCTGAAATTAATAAAATAGAAATAAAGAGAACAATACAAAGGATTAATGAAACAAAGAGTTGATTCTTTGAGAAGATCAACAAGATAGACAAGCCCTTATCCAAACTAACCAAAAGACAGAGAGAGAGTATCCAAATTAACAAAACCAGAAATGAAAAGGGGGACATAACAACAGACAATGAGGAAATCCAGAGAATCATCAGGTCATTCTCCAAAACATCTACTCCACAAAACTGGAAAATCTAAAAGAAATGGATAATTTTCTGGATAGGTACCACATACCTAAGTTACATCAAGACCAGATAAACCATTTAAATAGTCCAATAACCCCTAAGGAAATAGAATCAGTCATTAAAAGTCTCCCAACCAAAAAAAGCCCTGGACCAGATGGTTTCACTGCAGAATTCTACCAGATCTTCAAAGAAGACTTAATACCAATACTCTTTAAATTGTTCCACACAATAGAAGCAGAAAGTATACTACCAAACTCCTTCTATGAGGCTACAATTACCCTGATTCCTAAACCAAACAAAGATGCAACAAAGAAAGAGAACTACAGACCAATCTCCCTCATAAACATTGATGCAAAAATACTCAATAAAATTCTGGCCAACAGACTCCAAGAACACATCAAAACAATTATCTACCATGATCAAGTAGGCTTCATCCCAGGGATGCAAGGGTGGTTCAACATATGAAAGTCCCTCAATGTAATACACCATATAAACAAACTCAAAGAAAAAAACCACATGATCATCTCACTAGATGCAGAAAAGGCATTTGACAAAATCCAATACCCCTTCATGATAATGGTCTTGGATCGATCAGGAATACAGGGAACATACCTAAATATAATAAAGGCAATCTACAGCAAGCCAACAGCCAACATCAAATTAAATGGAGAGAAACTCAAAGCAATACCACTAAACTCAGGAACAAGGCAAGGCTGTCCCCTCTCCCCATACTTATTCAATATAGTACTTGAAGTTCTAGCCAGAGCAATAAGACAACATAAAGAGATTAAGGGGATACAGATTGGAAAGGAAGAAGTCAAGCTCTCCCTATTTGCAGATGACATGACAGTATACATGAGTGACCCCAAAAATTCAACCAAGGAACTGATACAGCTAATAAAAAACCTTCAGCAACATAGCAGGATACAAGATCAACTCAAAAAAATCAGTAGCCCTCCTATATACAATAGACAAACATGCTGAGAAGGAAATCAGAGATCATCACCCTTTACAATAGCCACAAATGATATAAAATACCTTGGGGTTACTCTAACTACGCATGTGAAGGACCTATATGACAAGAACTTGAAGTCCCTGAAAAAATAAATAGAAGAAGATGTCAGAATATGGAAAGATCTCCCATGCTCATGGATAGGCAGGATTAGCATAGTAAAAATGGCTATCTTACCAAAAGCAATCTACAGATTCAACACAATCCCCATCAAATTACCAACACAATTCTTCACAGATCTGGAAAGAATAATACTCAACTTCATATGGAAAAACAAAAAGCACAGGATAGCCAAAAGAATCCTGTACAATAAAACAACCTCTGGAGGCATCACGATCCCCGACCTCAAGCTATACTATAGAGCTACTGTAATAAAAACAGCTTGGTCCTGGAATAAAAACCAACATGTGGACCAATGGAATCTAATTGAAGACCCTGACATTAACCCACATACCTATGAACATATAATTTTTGACAAAGAAGCCAAAAATGTACAATGGAAAAAAGAAAGCATCTTCAACAAATGGTGCTGGCATAACTGGATGTCAGTGTGTAGAAGGCTACAAATAGATCCATATCTGTCACCATGCACAAAATGTAAGTCCAAGTGGATCAAAGACCTCAACATAAATCCAGTTACTCTGAAACTGATAGAAGAGAAAGTAGGAAGTACTCTTGAACTCATTGGCACTGGAGATCACTTTCTAAATATAAAACCAGTAGCACAGACACTGAAAGAAACAATCAATCAATGGGACCTGTTGAAACTGAGAAGCTTTTGTAGAGCAAAGGACACAGGCAACAAGACAAAGCAATAGCCTACAGAATGGGAAAAGGTCTTCACCAACCCCACATCTGACAGAGGGCTGATATCCAGAATATATGAAGAACTCAAGAATTTAGACAACAAAATGCCCAACAGTCCAATTAAGAAATGGGCTATAGAACTAAACAGAGAATTCTCAACAGAGGACGTTCAAATGGCTGAAAGACATTTAAGGAATTGTTCAACATCCCTAATTATCTGGGAAATGCAAATCAAAACGACTCTGAGATCCACCTTACACCTGTCAGAATGGCTAAGATCAAAAACACAGAAGATAGCTTATGCTGGAGAGGATGTGGAGCAAGGGGAACTCTCCTCCACTGCTGGTGGGAATGCAAGCTTGTACAGCCACTTTGGAAATCAATGTGGCACTTCCTCAGAAAATTGGGAATCCATCTCCCCTAAGACCCAGCTGTAGCACTCTTGGGCATATACCCAAGGAATGCTTAATCACACCACAAGGGCATTTGCTAAGCTATGTTCATATCAGCATTGTTTGTAATAGCCAGAACCTGGAAACAACCTAGATGCCCTTCAACTGAAGAATGGATAAAGAAAATATGGTACATATACACAATGGAGTACTACTCAGCAGGGAAAAACAATGACATCATGAGGTTTGCAGGCAAATGGATGGATCTAAAAAAAAATCATCCTGAGTGAGGTAACGCAGACTCAGAAGGACAAACATGGTATGTACTCACTCATAGGAGGATACTAGATGTAAAACAAAGATGACTAGATTGCTACACAACTCCAGGGAGGCTACCTAGAAAATGGGACCCTAGGAAAGACATAGGGAACACCCAATGACAGAGAAATGGATGAGATATACATGATCAACCTTGAGCTTACACAGGGACACTTTGCTCAGCCTGGAAGGAGGGGACTGGACCTGCCTGTACTGAATCCACCAGGTTTAAATGAATCCCCAGGGGAGTCTTGGCCCTGGAGGACATGGAAATGGAGGGGAGGGGCTGGGGCAAAGGTGGGGGTGGGGGCGGGAGGGGGGAGGACAGGGGAACCCATGGCTGATGTATAAAATTAAAACACATAGTTAAAAAAAAAGATAGAATACCATTGCTTGTTACAAGAACACAGGCCTCATGATTCTCACCAACCCTTTTCATTCTTGAGTCTTGAGGAGACACTGAAGATTGTCTTAGTTAGGGTTTATATTTGCTGAGAAGAGACACCATGACCACAGCAACTCTTATAAAGGAAAACATTTAATTGGGTGGCTTTACTCTTTCAGAGGTTCAGTCTGTTACTGTCATGGTGGACATGGCGACATGCAGGCAGATGTGGTGCTGGAGAAGGAGCTGAGTGAAGAATGAGCTACATCTTGATCCAGTAGGCAACAGGAAGTGGTCTGAGAAACTGGGCGTGGCTTGAGCATCTATGAGGCCTCAAAGCCCACCTTCCACTGCGACACACTTCCTCTAACAAGGCCACACCTTCCATAGTGCCATTCCCTGTGAGCTTATAAGAGCCAAATTATCACAAATATCAATTCTCACTTTCCCAGTAGATCCTTGAGTTCCCATCAGAACTTCTTTCTAAGAGCAGCCGTTTATGTTTCCATGCAGAGAGATTATACCAGAGTCAAGGCGCCAGATATATAATGTACTAAAACAAATTTATTTACTTAAAATTCCTTGTTCCAAATATCTCACTGGAGCAACAGAAATGAGTCTTATTCCACATAATAATTCATCAGATATTTGAGGATAAAAGTTTCAATTATGTGCCATTCTAATATATATATATATATATATATATATATATATATATATTATATATACATATATATGTATATATACACAAAATATATGCCTATATATAATTATCATTGCATATGTGTGTGACAGGGAGGTGGACACACACCTGTCACAGTGCATGTGCAGAGGCCATAGGACAACTTTGTAGCATGGATTCTCTCTTTCCACTTTTATGTGGGTTCTGTGGATCAAACTCAGGTTGTCAGGCTTCTGTGACAAGCACTTTTACCCACTTAACCATCTCACAGGGTTTCAATCTTTTTTTAAAAATGCTCATGTACTTAGAGCCTGTATTTTGTGAAGAGTATATTGAACAATATTCCAAAAGCAATTCTTGGCATCTCCTTGCATTCCAACTCGATAAGCAACAAGTAAAGAAGTATCATCAGCACAAAGCATTCCATGTAGAAGAGATACCAACCTTGTATGTAAAACATTGGCTACACAAGCTCTTGGCAAAATGAAAAATGAGGACAATCAAGAAGGGAGCAGAGAAAAGTGGAATGCCATAACTTATAGCTGAAGGACTCCTGCAAACTCTTAGAAGCTTGGAAGAATGAACTCCATCTTGTACCATGTATTTTCCTACATACCAACATCCAACATCTATAGAGAAATCTGGAATGAATCATTTTAAAACATAAGCATTTCCTAGGAGGAGGCCTGTTGAAAAGAGGACAGTGACAAAGCCCCACAAGGAGAGATAGTTCTCATTCACACAGAGCTGTAACCACACTGAAAGAGCCACTGGTCCCTGGTCCCTGGTCCCTGGTCCCCATTGAAGTCAATATCAACTTTGAGATGAATGGAAGTTTCATGTAAACCAAGTAGACGTCAAACCTTGAAGTGTAATAGTTGCAACACCAACAAGGGAAGATGGCTGTCTTCAAGGTCTCCTTTATTTCTTAATTTCTCTAGAGGTGTAAACTTCCAGTGACTATGGAGCTCTCCAACAAATAACTTTCCAAATACACTGGAAAGAGGTAATTGGGGTTGGGGATTTAGCTCAGTGGTAGAGTGCTTGCCTAGCAAGTGCAAGGCCCTGGGTTCGATCCTCAGCTCCAAAAAGAAAAAAAAAAGAGAGAGAGAGGTAATAAGGAGAGGTAATTATTTGCTGTCCCATAACATCTTGCACTATTGTCTTAGAGTCTTTTCTTTTCCTGTTACTGTAATAAAATACCCATAAAAGCAACTTAGGGAATAAGGGGTTCTAGGGTCTAGTCCACCACTGTAGAGAAGTTACAGCAGCGGGAGCTCAAGATGGCTTTTAACTTTACTCACAAAGTCAAGAAGTAGAGAGCATTGAGTGCATGCTAGCTCTCGGCTTAATCTTTCCATTTCAGCCAACCCAGAATTCCCTACTCAGGGAAAGGTCCCACCCACATTTAAGATGGATCTTTCCATATCAATTAACCTAGTCAAGAAAATCCTTCACAGAAATCCTCAGAGGTTAACATCAATCTAGATAATTCCTCACAGACCTGCTTTGAGGCATCAAGTTGACAATAAATTCCATTACACCTGTATTTCACTGTAAATGGTTTGAATCAGATGCTCTGACCAGATCATTTGTACTATGAACTCTCCCTTTTAAGAATCATGAATCCTGCTTTCCTTTCTTCACAGTCACTGTCTTATTACCAGAATGTGTGCTGCCTGAGTTCAGGCCTTATTTCTCTGGTGCCTTCCTAAAAGCCTTATCTTACAGCAGATTAAATCTCAGCTGCTCTATTTTTCCCACTGCCCAGATCAGAACCCACTGCTTAAAATAAGCAATAAAATCATTTAAAAAACAAAAACAACAACAAAAAAAAACTTTGGCAGTCTGTTCCCTCTGTGTCCTTAGGTATTTCTTTCTGAGTACTGGAGGTTCCGAGTAGGGTCATGACATTTCCTATCTCTGTGTGCTTGTGCTTGTCAGTCCTCCCATCATCTCACTAGCTATCTTTACTTGCAGAAATAACACCTATTTCTAAAGATCCAGCCTAAACATTACCCCTTTCCTGGCAGGCTGTTATAGATCCATACAGATATTTAACATTCAGTTATTTTACATTCAGCAATTTTTAAAAGACAATTTTATATTTGTTAGGCTTACAATTCCTTTGCTTTCCCCAATGTTTGAGATTTCCACTGGTGATAGGTTGATCATCTGTACATTGCTGTGTAATAATTTAGAACCAACACTATCATGTATCTTGGCATCTGGGAAAAATGAAAAGGGGCTTTGGTATGCCAATCCTAAGTTTCTCTCCCACTGTACATTCTGATTAGATCCCCTAGCAAACTACCCCCCACTCCATAGGAGATAGGCCAGGTACAGTGCCTGGGTTTCTACCTTCTGTTAGCCGTGCAATAATTTAGACACGCCCATTCCATCCTCCTGCAGAAATTGAAAGTCACCCTATTGCCTCAGAGCCTGCCCCCTTTAGCTCCTACTTACTCATTCTGTTCTGGGAGTAGCCTGAAGTAGTATGAGGCATCAAACCCCATAAATATGAGCAAAATATGAACACCATGACAGATAAGTTGCTGAGCTCCTCTGCTCAGTGTTAGAAGGCACATGTTTATCCTTCCACATAACCTGGGTCAGAGATCCTTGTCTCAGCAACAGGGTGAGGAGGACAGAATGCAGACAAGTCATTGAACTTAGATTTTATCTATTTAGTGAAAAACAGCCTTGGTTTCAAGACATCTTTCCAGTTATAAGAAGAGTTCCTTCAGTGGCAAGATGATGCTTTCCAGGGCTGTATTCCCTTAGTGTAAGTCCTCAGGAAATTTCTAGTAAGTCATTAATTGATAGGTGAACATTGATACATATTCCAACATGTAAAAGTTTGAATTCTGGAACCTAAGCCACTTGGCTGGTGAACAAAAGAAAAAAAAGTAAAAAAAAAAAAAAAATGAAGCTATACATTAGAAAATTACAGGCATATAAGATATAACTACATGCTAATGTTAATTATTTCATACTAAAATAGCAAAATTAGCACAACCAAGGAACTCCCCTTGGGAGACTGCGATATTTATTTAATGCTGAGATGTTACTAGGGTTTAAGCTACTTTAGAAATTTTTTGAAATATTTGTTAAAATTGTCTACTGATATGGAAAGCTGTTGTCTGACATCATATCACTATATAGAAATCATCAAAATTTATCCCCCTCCAAAAGTTAGTCCATCCCTAGCAATGTAGCTAATGGCATTATTAGCTGTTGGAAGAGGGAGAGACATTTTGTTCTAAAGGTTATAGAGACAGGTTTTTCTTGGGCCAACAGCTCACAAAAAAACAACATGGAGAGTTATTATTAATTTTGAAAGCTTGTCCTTAGCTTAGGTTTGTCCCACTAGCTCTTATGACTTAAATTCACTCAATTATATTAATCTACATTCTGCCACATGGCATTACCTCTCTTTCATCTTGCACTTCCTGTTTCCTTTCCGTCTTGCTGGTGACTCCACCTTTCTTTTTCCCAGAGTCTCTCCATCCCCAGAAGTCCTGCCTAAACTCTTCCTGATTAGCTATTGGCCATCCAACTCTTCTTTAAACCAATCACAGCAACACATCTTCATACAAGTATACAAATATCCCACAACATTCAAGAATAGTTGAGCAGCAAATACTGCTCTTGAAGAATTAAAGAAACAGAGGACACAAAGTTGAAAGTTGTGTGGGTAGAGAAGGAGGGTAGATCTGGGAAGAGCTGGGTGGGGGTATATATGATCAAACATATTGTACAAAATTTTCAAAGAACTAATGAAAAGACATACAGGCAAGTGTAAGAGAAATTGTAAATTCAGACTAAGTCAGGCATATAAGACTAATGATGTGATCCACCATGTAACACATTTTACACTCAGCATCTAGTATGATGGTAAGAACTGAAGTGAATTTTCTCTTGAGGCCAATATAATTCTAAAAATTTATTCTAATCCCATGGAATAATGCTAGAGCTTTTAAAAATATACTGAAAAAGTAACAAGTTCTTAAACACAAAACTTTGGATATTTGTCAAGAAATAACAGGGATAATCTCTTTAACAAAATCTTAAACAGAGCAACAAATATGTAATTGTATAATACTTTAGTAAGTAAATTAAGTTTGAACTAGAATGCTTCAATAATAAAACAGGAGTGAGTTAATCCTATAATAGACTTGTTCACAGAATTTATATTGAAGGAGCTCACTGTGAGTTTGGAGAAAGAATTTAATGGTTAAGCTTTATGTTAAAAATACATTATAAATTCAGTATGATTACATTTTTGTAGTCTTCAAAACATGAAACATTTTGAAAAATCACTTTTTCAAGTCCAGCTAACTGCTTGACTGATAATATAAAACACAGGAAAGGGTAAATCAGAAATTCATATTTTAAAAGATACCTTGGCACACTTTAAAATAACTGTAACATCATCCATTTATTTAATAAACCAATATTGAGCAACATCCTATGGATAGCATGGTTCTTTTGTGTTGTGGTGGAAAACACAGGACCCGAAAACCTTCTAGGAAGGGAAGGCCAGACACTAGACAACTTCATTCCACAAAGGAATAAGGAAATATCCATTTTGTGCCCAGAATTGACATAGGGTCTCATGATGGTCCCAAGGAACTAAAGCTGGGCCTGAGGTGGTCATAGTTACTTTGAATTGAAAACTTCCCATGATTCATTCTGTACAAAGAATTAAGTTCTACCATTAATATAAAAAACTTCTCTATAGAACCCAAATCAAGATACTGGATCTTTTCAAAATACTTTATTTTTCAAGAGTGTTCTTACTATTACTCTGACCTGAGTTCTTTGAAGTAGTTAAAGACTTATCTTTGCTTTCTATCACCTGGTCAATATTTTTTCACATTTTATCAAACCAGTAGAAAATATAACAGGAAATTACATCCACATTGCTACTGTATAACATGGAAAACTCAAGGCTGGAATAAATGAAGCAATAACCTCAGGTCAAATAAAAGTCAATAGCATTGACCTTCCACAGAGTGAACAATCCCTATATCCCTTCTTTCTATCTGAAAGTAGTGTCTTATTATAAGCAGTAGAAGTGAGTGTTAGAAGTGATGGTTACTAAAAGTTAACCCTTACCCTTTGCTGACCTGAAGCTCTGTTTTATTTTTAATCAGAAAATGGGGACACACACACACACACACACACACACACACACACACACACACAATTTACCACACCACAGTAAGTTTATTGCTATTATTTTAACAAGATTATAGTGATATCAGGAATCCATTTATTTATTCAACCTGCCCTCCCTACTCCCCATCAGAAAGTTCACTGACCAAACTAAAATCAATGTGATGTTAAAGAATAATAGGATTTGACCAGCCATCCCAGGAGGACCTGCCCAACTTGGCCCCAGTTTCCGGCCATTCAGCAGACCCTGTGCCAAGGCTCACCTTTTCCAAGACTGCAGGCAGACCCTGCAGTCTCCACACCCTGCCCCCACACCCATTTGCCCTAGACCCCAGCCACTTCCTGAGAATCAGAGACCAGCCCCCAGCTCCCATCTGCCCCGGAACTCCCATCTGGACCAGAGCTTCCATCCTGTCCTGGAACTCCCATCTGGACAAGAGGAGCTCCCATTTGGACAAGATAAGTAGACTCCAGGGACTTCCTGAGACTGAGAGTCCAGCCCCCCAGCTCCTATCTGGCCAGCACTCTCATCTGGACCAGAGCTTCCATCTAGCCGAGAGCTTCCATCTGGACCAGAGAGAGGCTCCCTAAATCTCTCAGCTCTTTCTGGACCAAGTACACTGATAAGACCAAGAACGAACCCAAGAGGAGATGGACACCAGAGATCACTTTCTAAATATAACACCAGTAGCACAGACACTGAGAGAAACAATCAATCAATGGGACCTGTTAAAACTGGGAAGCTTTTGTAGAGCAAAGGACACAGGCAACAAGACAAAGCAATAGCCTACAGAATAGGAGGAGGTCTTCACCAACCCTACATCTGACAGAGGGCTGATATCCAGAATAATAAAGAACTCAAGAATTTAGACAACAAAATGCCCAACAGTCCAATTAAGAAATGGGCTATAGAACTAAACAGAGAATTCTCAACAGAGGACGTTCAAATGGCTGAAAGACATTTAAGGAATTGTTCAACATCCCTAATTATCCAGGAAATGCAGATCAAAATGACTCTGAGATACCACCTTACACCTGTCAGAATGGCTAAGATCAAAAACACAGAAGACAGCTTATGCTGGAGAGGATGTGGAGCAAGGGGAACTCTCCTCCACTGCTGGTGGGAATGCAAGCTTGTACAGCCACTTTGGAAATCAATGTGGCGCTTCCTCAGAAAATTGGGAATCCATCTCCCCTAAGACCCAGCTGTAGCACTCTTGGGCATATACCCAAGGAATGCTCAATCATACCACAAGGGCATTTGCTCAGCTATGTTCATGTCAGCATTGTTTGTAATAGCCAGAACCTGGAAACAACCTAGATGCCCTTCAACTGAAGAATGGATGAAGAAAATATGGTACATATACACAATGGAGTACTACTCAGCAGAGAAAAACAATGACATCATGAGGTTTGCAGGCAAATGGATGGATCTAGAAAAAATCATCCTGAGTGAGGTAACGCAGACTCAGAAGGACAAACATGGTATGTACTCACTCATAGGAGGATACTAGATGTAAAACAAAGATGACTAGACTGCTACACAACTCCAGGGAGGCTATCTAGAAAACAGGACCCTAGGAAAGACATAGGGAACACCCAATGACAGAGAAATGGATGAGATCTACATGATCAACCTGGACGACAGTGGGAGTAATGAAGGGCAAGGTTTGAGGGAAAGAAAGCTTAGGGGAACAGGATATTCCAGCTGGATCAAGAACAGAAAGGGAGAACAAGGAATAACAGACCATGATAAATGAAGACCACATGAGAACAGAAATAGGCAGAGTGCTGGAGAGGTCCCCAGAAATCCACAATGATATATCCTCTGTATACTGCTGGCAATGGTTGAGAGAATGCCTGATCTGACCTAGTCTGGTGATCAGATGGCCAAACACCCTACCAGTCATGCTGGAACTCTCATCCAATAACTGATGGAAGTGGATGCAGAGATCCTCAGCCAGGCCCCAGGTGGAGCTCCAGGTGTCCAATGGTCGAGAAAGAGGAGGGACTGTAAGAGTGTGAATTATTGAGCCCAAGATTGGAAAAAGCACAGGGACAAATAGCCAAATGAATGGAAGCACATGAATTATGAACCAAAGGCTGTGGAGCCCCCCAAGCTGGATCAGGCCCTCTGAATAAGTGAGACAACTGAATAGCTTGAACTGCTTGGGAGGCATCCAGGCTGTGGGACCAGGACCTGTCCTTAGTGCATGAGCTGGCTGTTTGGAACCTTGGGCTTACACAGGGACACTTTGCTCAGCCTGGAAGGAGGGGACTGGACCTGCCTGTACTGAATCCACCAGGTTTAAATGAATCCCCAGGGGAATCTTGGCCCTGGAGGAGATGGGAATGGAGGGGAGGGGCTGGGGGCAAGGTGGGGATAGGTACGGGAGGGGTGAGGACAGGAGAACCCATGGCTGATGTGTAAAATTAAAACACAAATATAATAATAATAATAATAATAATAATAATAATAATAATAATAATAAAGATTAGTAGGATTTATTTTGGTCTAAAACCTTAGAAAAATAATCTGCATAAAACAGTGAAGGGTCAGTTACCCTACATCCTTCCTGACAGAGTTGGTGAAATCAAATGTTAGGGCAGCTAAGGGACTTTCAGAAAGGCAGAGGCTTTGGCCTGTTCAGACATGTCTCCAAAATATACTTTAATATCTGATAAAACCAAGAAAAGGCTCAGAGTTATTATCACAAGACAGGACCTATTCTTATAGACAAAGCAGCAGAAAATAGAACACAAGCCCTTCTGCCAAACCCATTAGTCCATCCCAGAACATAGAGCATAGAAGGGGGTCTCACAAAATTCAGAAACCATAAACTAGCTGATTTGTTAATAAGCCATGGAACACTTTCACAAATTATTTAAAATAACTGGTACTGGCTGAATTAAATGAACAA
Source organism: Onychomys torridus (assembly GCF_903995425.1). NCBI lineage: Eukaryota > Metazoa > Chordata > Mammalia > Rodentia > Cricetidae > Onychomys > Onychomys torridus. The sequence continues at coordinate 28,522,175 of NC_050454.1, read as the reverse complement.
ACAATATTCTGCTAGGTACCAGCCCTAAGGTATTAGATCATTTATTTATCTGCATGCTAATTTGCCAAATTTTCTTAAGCTTCCCCTGGTACGTGTGGGCTCATTGTTAATAAGACAGGTACTTCAGAGTTCACATTTTCAGCCCTTGAGAAAGACAGAGCTTGGCCATTTGATTTTCAACAAGTGCCCTTGCATTTTAACAATGGAGACTATGTACACACTGCAAATGTGCAGACAGACTGTGTTACACATGATGGAATAGGGCAAGTGACAGGAGAGGTAAGCTAAGATGTCACAGATCCTGCACACAAAGACCATCAGGAGAAGATGGACAGAGCCTTCCAGATCCATTCCCCATCTGCTGACAGAATCCGCTTCCTGAGATGGATCAGCATAGTAAACTGTGATAGTTCTTAAAAATGGACAAGGAGGACAAATATATATACCATACCTTCTCAATGAGATCTATGCAGGCTTGCAAATCCAGACCATAGTCAATGGATATCCAGTCAAGACTTTCTTTCTTGTATTCTTCTTGCTCCAGAATAAACATGTGCTGATTAAAAAACTGTTGCAACTTTTCATTGGTAAAATTAATGCAGAGTTGCTCAAGACTATTGTACTATGAATAGGTAGGAAGAGAATTAAAAATAAGATAGAAATCCACTTGTAAGAGTACATATTAATGAGAAATCATAATTATCATCACACGATGGAAAATATACCCAAGCAGTAACAGTGCTCAGCTAAGTTCCTATGTCCTCCAGATATATCTACAAGCTAATGAGTATTGTAATAAAATAATACTCAAATGGAATTATGACTCAACAGTCACAAAAGACCTCTATTTATTTTGATTTAAATATGGATTAAGAAATTAAATGCTTAACACTAATTGTAGTAATAAGTGTAGCTCTTTTCTAATCAAAGTAGTCCTTAAGGTTTAAGTATAATGATTCTATTCATTTGTTTGGTTTTGTTTCCTTTTTAAAATTGAAATATAATTATATCAACTTTCCCCCTCCCTCCAACCATTTCCATGCACTCTCAAGTTGATAATTTCTTTTTCTTTAATTGTTACATATATGTGTTTGTATGTGTGTGTGTGAACATGTGTGTTTGTGTGTGCGTGTGTGTGTGTGTCTCTCTGTGTGTGTGTGTGCACAAATATATAGATACAATCTTCTGAGTCTGTTTATGTTGTTTGAATGTGTGTGATTTCAGGGCTGACCACTCTGGATTGGACTATAAGGGGCTCATCCCTGGAAGAGACTAATTCTCCTTCTCTGAACAGTCATTAGTTGCCTGTAGTTCAGTGTCTAGGAATGGGACCCTGAGAGATATCCCCCCTGCCATATTCATTGATATTAGGCAAAATGATTCATAACATGCTTTGATCATGTTTCCTCATGGTTACATTTAACAACTCAAATATTCTAATCTCCTTGAAATAGTCCTTGATTTTGCTCTTACCACATATACTTACATCAAGTATTTCAAAACCAGTGATGTCAAGAATAGCTATGAAGAAGTGGCTTGACAGCTTGGCATCCAGGACCTGGTTCATTCGTGCCACTAGCCACTTAAACATCCTTTCATATATTGATTTGGACAGTGCACCAACTGCATAGGTTACCTAGAAATCATATTTAATTTTTTTCTCCATAAATAGGTGGTGAGGTAGCTCAGTGTTTTAAGACTACTTGCTGCTCTCCCAGCACTCAGCCCAGATAGTTCACAACTTCTTGTAACTCCATTTCCGGGGATCCAGTGCCCTCTTCTCGTCTCACACATATCACACCCACATACAGACTCATGCATAAACAATAAAAAGTAAATATTTAAATTACTCCTTGTTGTTTTAAAATTTGTTTTAACCCTTGGCATTGTCTACCTGCAAACACCTTCTTCTAGTCAAACCTGTATATGTTTATTAATCTTCTATGGTTTTAAAATCATGCTGAACATAATGAGAAAAAAGAAGAAAACAAGCAAGAAAGAGTTGGGGAAATGGGAGAAAGTAAAGTAGAAGAAAGTTAGCACAATGCCTCCTCATCAAAAGTATAGATGAAAGAATTCGCGTTCCTATTAATATCCCAGGATATGGTTTGATGCTATGCTGGAGAGACTTGTTCTGAACATTGTGGTCCAAGGACCTACTATCAGTATCAGTAGCAACTGGAACTTTTAGAAAATGTCTGGACTCAGGCACAACCCCAGATTACTGACTCTGTATCGTAATACTATTCCCATTCACCCACGCCTGTTGCTAGAAAAATCCTCTTATGTCAATATGAAAACTCTCCTGCCCTTGGTACATGATGATATATCTCATTCCCCATTTCATATGTAAATTCTTAACTTGTTCTAGCAAGAAGCCTATTAATCCAGATCACCAATGGTCCCTTTTTCTTGATGTCTTCTCATAGAAATGTGCTGTCACTCACTCTTCCTCCCTCTTCTTGGCCTATAATTTCCTACTTGCCATGGCTGTATGTGGAGTTGAGTGAAAAGTCTCTTTCTTGTTGCAATACCACTATTACAACAGTCCTGAATAAAGTCTCCCTTGCTGTTTAATAAGTGTCAGGATATTTAAGTTTTTTTTTTTTTTTTGAGCTGAGGATCGAACCCAGGGCCTTGTACTTGCTAGGCAAGCGCTCTACCACTGAGCTAAATCCCCAACCCCTATTTAATTATTTTAATGCACTGTGTCCAATAAAGTTTTTAATAATTAATACTAAAATCTATTATCCCTATAACATGCTTTGCTATTGCTGCTGGTGATGATGATTGATAAACTACATGACCCTTAGCAGCTAACTCACCTTCCCCAGGATACATACAGTACTTCCATCCCAATAATGTTCTTAGAAGCTCTGTCTAGTCTTGACCATCAACTCAGTGTGGTCCTTACCTTCCTGAATGAAGAATGGTCTCAAAGAAAACCATTCTGATACATATTCCCCTGTCAGGGTGAGGCTAAGAAAATTATTTTTTACTGTTCCCAAGTAGATGAGGTTGTTTTTTTCTTTTCTTTTCTTTTCTTTTTTTTTTTTTTTTTTTTTTTTAGCTGAGGATCAAACCCAGGGCCTTGTGCTTGCTAGGCAAACACTCTACCACTGAGCTAAGTCCCCAACCCGGTAGTTTGTTTTTTAATGTTGAAAAATAATACATCTTAACTTGTTCTGTTAAAGGCTGTAGTTTCAACTTAATCCTCTGTAACACACTAATTTAAGAGGTGGATTTTAATTGCAGTTGTCATACAGGCTCATTGGCTTTATAAAAAGGAAGACCCTATTCTATAGTCATGGCACATCACACATCCATGTTACAGTGAGTGTCTAACAAACAATGACACTGGCAAATACTTAAGATACGACTCAACTTCCACCCAAGGTGTACAGTTTTAATACTGATGGCTGAAGAGCACTATGCTAGATGCTGGTGTACTGGAATGACTCAGATGAAATCCATGACCTTAAAGGTCACTAAGGTTGCTTTAAATGTTTCCTTAAATAAAACATCATAAATATTCCTGGTGCAATTACTTCCAAATATTGTAAGACAAGAAAGAGATAAGCATTTCTAGTGTGTGTGTGTGTGTGTGTGTGTGTGTGTGTGTGTATGTTGGAATTGACAAATCTATGCTAGGCAAGTGTTCTACCACTGAGGTACATATTTAGATACACAAGTTAAACAGACATTTACAAAACCATCATTTTCACTACAAGACTTAACTTAAAGAAGTCACTAAAGAGGTGACTCAGAAGTTAAGAGCACTGGCTGCTCTTCCAGAGGTCCTGAGCTCAATTCCCAGCAACCACATAGTGGCTCACAGCCATCTATGATGAGATCTCATGTTCTCTTCTGGCACACAGGCATACATGCAGGCAGAACACTGTACACATAATAAATAAATAGATCTTTAAAAAAAAAAAAGGCATTGGTAGTTCAAAGTAAATTTGCCTTGTCTCTTGTAAACTGTGCCATTGTCCATTGTCCTAATTTTCTCAGTGAGGCTGAAGGTAAATCCATGATGGTCAAGCCTGTCACAGCTTTCACATATCCAGTCCATCAACTATATGTAGTGGGTTTTTGTTATTTTTTTTCTTTTTTTGTGCAGAGGGTAGTATAGACAGAATTTCATATAGCCCAGACTAGCCTCAAACTCATTCATTCAAAGATGACCTTGAATCCTGATTCTCCAGCTCCTGCCACCTGAATGCCTCCCATATATCACTAAAACCTGGTGTGTGTGTGTGTGTGTGTGTGTGTGTGTGTGTGTGTTTGTGTGTGTGTGTGTGTGTGTGTTTTATGGGTGGCAGAGACAAAGTTATGACTTCACAGTACCATTTTCTCTTCCTAGAAAAGCCATATTCATCACCTTTCCCCATAGTGACAAGAAAATATGACAAATTCTCATCATTGGATGTAAATCAAAGTTCTAGCATCACTGTCCCAAGTTGAGAGAGGAGAATGTCCTTTCACAAATGTCTTTCTCTCCTTGTCGATAGTGTTACAGGTTGTGTGTCTCAGGTAGCATAAGCACACAACGCAAGAATGCTGTATAGTAAGTACTGAATTTGGTTTGAGTAAGAGAACAAATATTTTGTTACCACTGAGATTTTGGTGTATATGTGTTTCTGCCCTATGGCCTGTATCACATGGATTAATATACATAGCAGACATAAATTATTCTGAAATGTATTGGTAAACTTAAATTACCTTAGTACCCAGCAACCCTGGACATATATGCTGCATAAGAAAAAGTCTGAAGGTCAGCCATCCCAAACATTTGTTATTTATATCAAACTATCAACATAGCCTTCTGCATTTTATGTTTGTTTTCAATTTCTTGTTCCTTCAAATCCTATCTTCAACACACATACTGAAACCTATTCTCCACTAATGTGAACACATGTTGATTACACTAAGGAAGCTAGTACATAAAGGAATGTCAGTTCTCCAAGATAATTCACTTCAATCCTCTACAGTTTTCTTAGTTGAACAACCAAGGTGTAGATCACAAGTGAAATGTTACCTAACGGAGAATTGTCAAAATATTCAACAGAGTCCCTTACTACTATAATGTCTTACATAAGAAATACTCACCTCAGTAGCTCTCTTTACTGCTTTCATAGAAATTATTATTAACATTGTCAGGTGTTGAAAGCACATAAATATGACATGTATAAAATAATTACATGATCACACAATGACAATGCCCTCAAATGTTACCTTACCTGTTGTACATTTTGACTTCTGGTAACATACTCATTACCAACTTTGATTCTAGGATAGATCAGGCCCTTTACCAACTCAGAAGAGTTAACGCCCATGAGAAAAGCAGCTTTGTCAGCATCTGATCACACAAGAAAGGAAGAATGTCAAGAAGCAGAGAAGGAAGAGTAAAAGAAGGTGGAGAATATACTGTGGAAGTCATTTCATTGTAGCCAAGTACACAACCTAGAAGATAGAAGGTCTGTATGTTTCAGTCAATGTAAAAATATAGATTGCAGCTTTAAAATAAATGATTGAATGCTAAATGAAATAATCTACTTCTTACAGACACAAATAAAACCACATTGAAACAACCCTTAGTGGTCCCTTAGAGTGGGTGTCATTGAAAGGTAATAACAAGCGTTGATGAAGATGTGGACATTCACGTTTGGCATGGCCATTACAGAAAACAGTCTGACAATTTCTTAAAGGTTAAACACAGAGTCACTGTAGGACCTAGCAATTTCACTCTTGCATATGAATCTTGGAGAAACAAAGACATTTATACAAAAAAAATGTACATAGTATTTCTAGTGATATCATCATAGTAATCAAAAGCTAGAAAAAATGCCCATCAACTGATAAAAAAAAAGATAGAATATGCTTAGATACTGGAAATGAAATGAAGATTGACACAGTCTGTGACAGGGCTTCATTCACAAGGGCTTGAGGAAGATGATTGGCAGTTTTAAGAACTTCATGAACCTACTATGGAAAATGGTAAAATTGGGTTTTTAAAAAGAGTACTATAGCCAGGCAGTGCTGCCAGCACTCGCCCTTAATTCCAGCACTCAGGAGGCAGAGGCAGGCGGATCTCTGTGAGTTTGTGGCCAGCCTGGGCTACCAAGTGAGTTTCAGGAAAGGCGCAAAGCTACACAGGGAAACCCTGTCTCGAAAACAAAACAAAGAGTATTATGTTCATAGAATTTTATGAAGATTGGATGGGCACTTACACATAGAAGTGTACTTCTCATTTTTGTTTAAAATTTTAATACAAGTGAAATAATTTATATTTATGTGTGTTAGTACTGTATTTTTCTTTTTTGCTCTTTGCTTTTCCTCCTCCGTTCAAAAAGTGGAGTGTACATGTGATGTATAGTGTAAATCTTTGGAATAAATCCAAGATGCATCTTTGGCTACTCAGTGTTCTCTGAAATGGTTAAAAAGTAACCCTAGAATAATGGATATTATTTTGTTTTTAACTTTTAAGGTAAGATGACATACTGAGAACTTGAATTAACTTTATTTGTAGATAAAATAAATTTAGGGATAGTCTTTAACATTGGAGAAAACATGCACAAAGCTTATCTTTATGTAAAAAGTGTTTTTGCAGTCCTGAAACAGGTACAGGTAGGGAAGATGAAGACTCTTGTCAAGAATTTAAAAATGCATTACTAGAAGGTGTGGATGGGATTACTTATTTCCAATATCACTATTTTTTTTTATTTATTAACAAATATGCCTGGCTTCTATAACAAAAACAACTCTTCAAAAACATGAAAATATCATAATAAAACTTAGAATTTTATCAATTAATACATCCAAACAAATAAAGATGCTTAAAATAAAACAAAATAGAAGAGACAAAAGCAGCTTTTTCCCTTACTAGGCTTTACAGCACACAGTCTCAATTTCTTGGAGGGCTCAAACAGGAAGACACTTGAGCCAGGAGTTAAAATTTAACCAGAGTTAAATGGTAAGAGTTGAATCTCAGAAACTAATAACCATAGCCACAACCCCTTTGTCTCAAAGCATAGGGAAAGCAACAGAGCAAAAGAAGTTGATATGAAAGCATATGTGCTATGATATATGAAGATCTGTAATCTTCATATCCTTTTACTCTGTTTCACCTATACCTGTGTTCAAAAGCTATCATTTCTGAGGGGACCACCTGATCAGTATATCTACACCAAACCCATCTGTATTCTCATATACCTTATTCTTTCATTCTGTTGTGTTTTCACTGAATTACCAGTTGATACATATTTGTTTGATATAGATCTCTCAGATCCAAGATGATCTCTTGTTCCCATGTATCCTTGAGAATAAAAATATTCCTAGTACTGAGTTGAAAAATAAAAGGACACCCAACCCAGTCACAGAATGAGAAGAGATCCTTAACAGACATTTCTAAGAAAAAGATATACAAATTTCAAATACACATATAAAATGATGCTCAACATCATTAATCAGGAGGCAAATGCAAATCAAAACTGTAGTAAGACACTACTATATGTCTATCAGAGAATAGTTACTATAAAAACAACAGCAAGACAAGTGCTGGCATGAATTTGAATGGGAACTTTCATGTATTGTATATGGCACTATAAAATGTTGCAGGCACTGTGAAAACCACTTGACTGCTCCTCAAAATTACAGCATAGAATTACCATTTAATCCAGTAATTCTGCTTATGGATAAATACACAAAAGAATTAAATGCAGGGAATCAAACTGATACCCTTAAACTATCATTCATTCAGAAGAGGCAAATAGTGGAAGCAACCCAGATGTACATCAACTAATGAATGGATAAACAAGATAATATAAATACATACAACTGAATATTAATAAACCTTTAGAAGGAATGAAATTCTGATGCATATTACAATATTGTTCTTAGTGAAATAAACCATATAAAAACATATAAATATTGGGTGGTTCCATTTACATGAAGTACCTAGACTAGTCAAATTCATGGAGCTAGAAAATGCAACTATGGTTTTCAGGGGCTGAGAATAAAGGAAGAAAAGCTTAACGTGATTCAGTTTTCAATAGCTAAAAAATTCTGGAGTCAGACAATAACAATGTGAATATACTTAATTTCAGAGAGATGCACACTTCTAGCTAAAGTAAGCAGTTTTATGTAAATATTATCACAATTAAAATATAAAACTAGAACTTCTGTCCATTGAAATAATTAGATGGATATAGTTACTCTTTTACATGGAATTTTTTAATTAAATGCAATCATTGCAATAACTATTCTATCTTTTTATATAATTGTGATTTCCTACTTGTACAGAGAGATGACTGATTGTAATAATGTCTAACATGCTTTTGTAATCAATTAAGAACATTGTTTTCACAGTGTTTTTATTTACTCTTTGGAATTTTCATACATGTCTATATTTTGATCTTATTAACCTTCCTCCAAGTCCATTAAGACTCAAAGACCCATTTCCCTCTTTGTTATTTTCATTATCATTAAAATACCCCAAGTCCACTTACTACTGACTAGGAGCTCCATCTCCAAAGAAAAGGGAGTCTCCCTCCCTCAGAAACCATCAACTGTCATGACCCTCACTAAGGCCAGGGCCTCAGGAGCCCCTTTCCTATTCATGCTGGAATTCTGACTTTTTATTTTAATGGAAAAAAAATAACAGAACTTGAAGCCTCATAATTTTGACAGGATGGAGTCAGTTTCCCTTTGGAATTTCAAGCACCATTGTTTAAACCATCCCCACTTATACCATTTAATATATTTTATGGACATTTGCTCCATTCATTCTCTGAATAGTCCATTAGCTAAAAGTATATTTCACAAAAGCCCCCCAAAATCCACTGACATTACCAGTAATTAACTGAGAAATGCTTCTTATTCTGTGAGAAGAAGATACTGTAGAATGATGATTGAGCTAACACTTTCTAGCAACAATAATAAAGGGCTGGGTGTGGAAGGCTTGTCTAGTAGGGATGAAGCCCTAAATTCAAGCCCCAGCAGCACAGCATGAAAAAAAAAAAACAAGTAAATAACAGTAATTAAGGAAAAATGGTGCTGATTATTTTCAACATTCTCTGAAAAATAAAAAACATAAACAAGACATCCAGTGCATGCAGGGAAAAGAAGGCGGGCCTGGAAGCAGAGGTTTGAACAGAGTTACGAGCTGTGTCAACTTTGTAAAGGAAGTCTTACTTTCTGTACCATCAGCCTCCAGTTGCTCTTCTCTGGGATTCTGTCTAAATTTCAGGTTCCCAATGTGCATGATGGCTCCAATGATCTTATAGCACCCAAACTTCTCATGGGGAAGAAATCCCAAGATGTCTATGGCTTTCTGTAAGAAGAGAAACAGGTGGCTAGCTGTGCCTTCTTTTACCTAATGGCTCCAGTAGGCACCTCACCCTACTGAATGGCACATGTCACATCAGGCTATGGGCTGCAGCAATCAGAGACAGAGCACTATGGGCCTAGAGTGACAGCTGGGTTCAAAGAAACACAAATAAGTCTTGTTGACATTGGCCACCAGCAGTCTGCTCAGTCCTTTAGAAGGGAATTATGATGACTAGCATTCTTTAGCGCCCAGTGGCTTCAGAAATTTCCATCAGCACCCTGTTTCTCTCTCTTCCCTTCCAGAAACAGGTCCACTAACTGGCTACAGGAAGTTCATTATTTTGTCTTGCATGATTATGGAAATTATCCCTGAATCTGCTGAGTGGCATGTCCTAAATGTTCAACTGGTATTTTTCCAGAGTCTGCTAATTTTAGCAATTGGTGAAAGGGGGTGTTAAGAAAAGAACATCTGTTGCTAAGAAAAACTCCATTTTGTACTAAGCACCCATTTCAGTAACTGTCTCTGACCTGATTTTTTCAAATGGTTAATTTGGCAACCCTGACTCCTTGCCCCCTCCTCAGAATTGTGTGACTGTTGTAAAATGATTAACCACTTGCTCTGGCTTATGTAACCTTGATTACCTCTGTGTATGGGGGGAGGGAGGCAGTTCCTCACATACCTGTAAGTAGTCGGGGGAAAAATGAAGTAACTGTGACCTTTGTCTTTAAAAGCCCTCTTCCCCTTTAAGCTGGGCCTCAGTCCCAAATACAACCATGGGGACAGAGGACAGCTGCAGCTTAATTAAAATTCAGCTAATTACAACTGGATAGAGTCCAGGTGGTCTCTAGGTATTTTCTAACCCTGTAACAATGTCACCACATCACTGCATCCTAAGACTACTGTATGTGGTCCCAAAAGAATGTAATCATTATAGTAACTAGTTTAGAATGCTTTTAAAGACAAGGAAGGAGGAATCTATATTATTTTTCAACAAATTCATTTATAGGAATGGAAAATAGAGTGAATATAATACACAAAAAGAGTACTAACCTTCTAAGAAATTCACAGGATAAAGAGAGGCAAAGGTCTTGGGATTTCACAACAGGAGGATAGTTCAGTAAGGAATAGGACAAATGCCTGACAAAATTGTTTTTGACATTCCACTTCAAATGCTTATAAAATGAAATTGAAAAATTGAACTCTGTGGACCACATGATCTTGCAGTATAATTATAAATAAACAACAATACCAAAGCAACTCCATATAGACAGAAAACAGAGTAAAGACTTAAGAGATACACAGTAACTAAAAGAGTGTGCTGTTACGTTGAAAATTCTTTCTACTTTTCTTTTTTCTTTTTCTTTTTCTTTTCTTTTTTTTTTTTTTTTTTTTGGTTTTTTTGAGACAAGGTTTCTCTGTGTAGCTTTGTGCCTTTCCTGGAACTCACTCTGTAGCCCAGGCAGGCCTCGAACTCACAGATCCCCCTGCCTCTGTCTCCCAAGTACTGGGATTAAAAGTATGCACCACCACCGCCTGGCCTGTCTACTTTTCTATAGCTATCATGCCCCTTTGTTGAAAATATGTGCCGTTACTATTGGTAAACTTTGGGGAGAAGCAGCCTCCATCATCAAGGGGAGCCAGGCCAGGACTCCAGACCTCAAGATGAGGTATTAGGATGTTAGTTCTCATTGCTCATTGCCTTCACAAGTCTTAACTTCTACAACTACCAAGCCTTACTTCTGTGGTCAGAAATTCTCCTGCATCATCCAAGCTCTCCACAGCAACCACTCCACAGGAGCAAATGTGAAAGTCAGAGGGATTTGTGGACACCAGGAGCATGTCTACAATGGAAAGATTCTGGTCAGATGGCTTAGAGAAATGTACAATGCCTGAGGAAGCAATTGGCATAAAATTCAGGTTACTCTTACAGTCCGTGGGATACTTGCAAACAAGCCATAATTAATTCTATATTCTAGACCCAAACCTCTGCAATCAATATTTTCCCCAGTTAACTTGTCAGTCATGTGTCAAGGCCTCCCAAGAGAACACTAGGTTGGCCAAATCCAAAAGCAGACTCAATTGCAACAGCACAAAGTGGTGGTGGTTGGCAGGAGATTGTAGATAATGTGCACACTGGGCCTAGATTCATGACAGAGGGTCAGAGGCTAAAAACGCGTTGTAAAATTGTACATATAGCATACCCGAGTTTCTTGGCTAGGAAACAACCAGTTCTCTGGGGTCAGTACCCAGAGAACATGAGCCACTTAGTCCTGTCATTTCCAATCTTCATTCACGGGAGGCTGAGTCCTTCATTCAAGGGATCCATAAATCAGATACAGTGTAACCACTGAACAGCTGATGTGTTTATGAGTCCTGACATGTCTTACTTTGTCGGGAAACATAATGCAGGACAAAGCTAAGACAGCTGTCAATAGGGCAGACTGCTGCCTAACACTCCATCTCAGCCAAGTGTTTATTTTTATTTTTATTTTTAAATCTGATCTTATCTTTCTGTTTATTACCCCTTGAAGAGAAGATCTGCTTTATGGAAATGCAAATCTCAGAGACAAAGAAATTGGCTTACAGCAATGCTCACAGGAACTCTACGCGGAAGTATGCTGAATGCTGAATGTGTTGATAAAACTGTCATTTATCTATGGGTTAAGTTATTATTCATCAAATAAAGAAATAAATTGAAACATTAAAGAACCTGAATTCAGTCAGACCGAAAGAACCTGTAGTGTATGATGACTACGTATTATAAAATTATGGTAAATGCAATTTAATTATCATGTTTACAGATAGATGGGGGCAGAAGGGTTTCAACAATGAAAGGGGAAAGGAAAGAATTGTAAAAGATCCTGTGGAATATTTTTCAAAGGATGTACGTGGTGCTTGTGGTAATGGCTTCTTACATATACATACAAACAAACATAGGTACATATATATACCATTACCAACTGAGTATTTCAAACATTCAGTTAATCATAGAATCAGTCTATGGGTCTCCTTTAAAGTTACTTTTGTTTTAAGCCTAGCATTTTATGGCTGAGCCGTCTTTCCAGCCCTCATGAAAGCTGTTTTATAAAAATTTAAAATTTAAATGAAAGTTTTATATTTTTAAATTTTTATAAAGTAACTCAAAGCAAATCGGCTTCCTTCCTATGCCACACAACTGCCAGCTTTCCTAGGCTATATGCCTCTGTGTAGGTTCTTCTCCTTACCCTGTTTAAAGTCACCTAGCTACTAGGCTTTTCTAGGCTGAATGCCTCTGGGTACACTCTTCTCCTTACTCATTGTAAAGTTACCCAACTACCAGGCTTTCTGGGGCTGTATGCCTCTGGGTAGGCTCTTTTCCTTATTCATTCTAAAGTTACCCAACTACCAGGCTTTCTGGGGCTGTATGCCTCTGGGTAGGCTCTTTTCCTTATTCATTCTAAAGTTACCCATGTACCAGGCTTTCTGGGGCTGTATGCCTCTGGGTAGGCTCTTTTCCTTACTCATTGTAAAGTTACCCAACTACCAGGCTTTCTGGGGCTGTATGCCTCTGGGTAGGCTCTTTTCCTTATTCATTCTAAAGTTACCCATGTACCAGGCTTTCTGGGGCTGTATGCCTCTGGGTACACTCTTCTCCTTACTCATTCTAAAGTAATCCAGAGGCCTGCCTACCTTTGACAGAATCTATACAGGCTGCAATGCCAGGCAGAATTCTCACTTCATGCTTCCTAAGCTGCCCAACACCTTCCAGGTTTTCTCAGGACCCAGCTCTGAAGTTACTGCTAGGTAAGGCTTCTTCTTTGTACCTAGAACATCCAAAACCCTGCCAGCTTTCCCCTGAATTAGCATAGACAAGGATACTACACAGGGCACTCTCCTCCACAGGGTGCCCAAAATCCCACCTGCCTTTACTAGAACTCTCCAGATTCTCCAAGTGGCATGAATTCTACCTGTGGCTAAACCTCTGTAAGAGACCCAACTCATTTTCACCCTAGGCTTTGCACCTCCTATCTGGGACCCTCTCAAGGCACCCAGATCATACTTCTGTCCAGACTCAAGAAGAGAGGTATCCCCGTCAGTGCCACCCCTCACCATGCTCCCAAGGGTCCAGACTGCTCTTCCTCCTCAGGATGCTCTCCAATGGCTCACACCACTCAACAAGAGACCAACTACCATCCGATCTACCCCTCAGGACTAGCCTACTGCCGCTCCACCGGGAGACTTAAACCTAGTAAACGAAAAACTAATCAAAACTAATAATAACCTAACCCAGATGACAAGTTCCCACTGCAAAAAGACAGCAATAATAATTGTTGAAATGCCAAAGGGTCTCTCTCCCAAACTATAAATACAGTAATAATTGTCCCCAATGAAAACAACTTTAAAAAAAACTTAAGGCACAAAATTCAAAAGAACAATTACAAACATTTTCAAAGAGTTCAAGGAATTCAAAGAGGACATCAATAAACACCTGGAATAACTTTAAAAAGACATGAATAAACTCCTGAAGTTGAAGAAAATATAAGAGATAGAAATACTAAAGATAGTGAAGAAAACTCAAACTGATATGAATCTGGCAGTTATTATCAATAATATGATCAAAAATCATCAATAAGTCTAAAAATATTCAACTGAAGTGCCATCAACAGACCAGGTGAAATAAAAGTTAAAAATATTAGAGCTTGAAAACGGGGTACACAAATTGTAGCATTCAGTCAAGAGCACTGGTAAGACATTCAGAAACTTTAGAACACCATGATAAAAAACTAAAGGAATGAATTTGTATACATAGAAGAAAACAAATTCCAGTAAACCAGGTAATTCAGTAAACTATATATTTGGCCACAAAGTAAGTATCAATAGATACAAAAAAATGAAGTAACCCCCTGTGTCTTATTAGACCACCATGGATTAAAGCTGGATTTCAACAACAGAAACAACAGAAAGCCTGCAAACTCATGGAAACTGAACAACTCTCTACCGAGTTACCACTGGTGCTGGTGGCCATTCCAGAGGAGCAGCAGATGGCAATTGACTTCAGGTTATCAGCCCACCAGGAAACAAAACCCTGATGGATGAATCTCAGATAGACAAGGCCCCAAGAGACTCGGCCCCAGAATGTTTCTAGCTACCGCTGTGTCTTCGCATGTTTAGCGCTGCCATTTTTTTCTGGTATCTGGCGTGGTGTGAATGGGAATGGGGAGATCCCCACTGCTCTTAATGCAATGTGATCACCTCTTGGAAATATCATGTTCTTCTGGGCATTTTTACCTGTGAATTATCATGAAGATGATTTCCTCCTAAGCTGTACTGTTTAACTGAAGCAATGATTGTATACAACAATAGGGTTAGTTTAAATAGAATTTTGATGATTGGGGGTCATTAATAAATATAATAAGAGATTGTGATAGAGGTTAGTTTAGTGGAGAAATTAACATAGGTAAAGGCAGGATAAACTGTTTCCCCTGCCTCTGATAAAGCAGAGGCTGCAGAGGATAAAAAATAAAACAAGGAATTGTCACATAGCTACAACCCGAGTTTCTATTGAGAAGCCATATAGACTGTGACTTAGGTTAATGTTTACAAAAACAATTGAGTCCCAGTAGCCCAGCTAGCTTAAATTCTTTTAACCTTAATGTTAGGAGATGTATTCACAAGTTTTGAAGTGCATCATAGCTGAAACAAAGCTTTGAAAATAACTTAAGCTTAGACTAAAATGCTTTGTAAAATAGCTTTGAGGTGAAAAACCCAAGAAGAGAATCTGAGGTTTTAGAAAGGCACATAGCTGAGTGAGGGACTGATTAAGGTCAGGGAACCAAAACAAAGCAGCCCAGTTATTATTAGCTGATGTGCCTTTCTTGCTAAGATGGGTTGGTGACCAAAGGTGATGATTAATTCCCTGTGCCCATTACTACCCTGAGCTTCCTGATAGTTAAAAAAAAAAAAAAAAAAAAAAAAAACAGTTGATGAGTGGATATGTGGATATGCACCCTGAGGATTTGAAATAGAACTGACTGGTTCTTTTTCATATATAAAAGTTTAGATTTGTGATTCTTTCAAGATTACTTTTCAATATAAATAATAAAGTGATAGTTTTTTTTTCTATGTAACTGCAAAATGCAGCCTACCAGTAAAAGAAGTGGCTAAGAAAAATACCTTGCTTTCTTGTACTTAAGCTATAACAAGTTGCTTGGGTATGAATGTACATGGGTTACTGGGACAACTTGTTTTTCACCTGTGAAATGTAAAATGTTTAATCACGCAAGGGATATAAAAAACACACTGGTTTTTACCTATATTCATTATAATCATTGAAAAAATAGAAGGTGACCACATTGTAATTTTTATATTACTTGAAAAAGACTACCGGAGTATACAAGCTCTAAGGGAAAAAATTAAGTTAGTTAGGAAAACATCAAGAATGAAAGAAGGAAAACACCAGGAAAGGTGTAGAGTAAAACTAAGGAAAACAATAAAAAAGAAGTCAGAAGAAAATTATCAAGAGTGTATGTGTCTTTCTCCTTACTCCCTCAAAAAAGTCCTCATTCACAGACTCCCATAAAATGCTACAATGCTGGAGGCTGGTCTTCACAACAGTGGTACACTGGGTCAAGGCAGAAATAAAGAAAAAAGTTAAAGACTTCCCAGAATTCAATGAAGATAAATGCATAACATATCCAAACTTATGGGATACAATGAAAGCAGTGTTAAGAGGAAAGTCCATAGCACTAAGTGCCTTCTTGAAGAATTTTGAGAGATTTCATACTAGTGACTTAATAGCACAACTGAAAGCTCTAGAACAAGAAGCAGACATGCCTAAGAGGTATAGATGGCAGGAAATAATCAAACTGAGGGCTAAAATCAATAAAATAGAAACAAAGAGAACAAAACCAAGAATTAATGAAACAAAGAGTTGGCTCTTCAAGAAAATCAACAAAATAGATAAACCCTTATCCAAACAGACAGAAAGAGAATATCCAAATTAATAAAACCAGAAACAAAAGGGGGGACATAACAATAGACTCTGAGGAAATCTAGAGAACCATTAGGTCATACTTCAAAAACCTGTACTCCACAAAATTAGAAAATCTAAAATAAATGGACCAATTTCTTGATAGATACCACTTACTAAAGTTAAATCAAGGCAAGGCAAACAATTTAAATAGACCTATAACCCCAAGGAAATAGAAGCTGTCATTAAAAGCCTCCCAACCAAAAATAGCCCAGAGCCAGATGAGTTTCGAGCAGAATTCTACCAGACCTTCAAAGAAGAGCTAACACCCATACTTCTCAAATTTTTCCACAAAATAGAAACAGAAGGAACATTGCCAATTCTTTCCATGAGGCCACAGTCACCATGATAGAAAAATGCAACAAAGATGTACCAAAGAAGGAGAATTACAAACCAATCTCTCTCAGGAACATTGATAAAAAATACTCAATAAAATAATGACAAACCAAATCCAAGAACACATCAAAAAGATCTCCACCATGACCAAGTAGAGTTTATCCCAGAGATGCAAGGATGATTCAACATATGAAAATCTGTTCATGTAATCCACCATATAAATAAACTGAAAGAAAACGACCCACTTTATCATCTCATTAGATACTGAAAAAGCTTTTGACAAAAATCCAACACACCTTCATGATAAAAGTCTTGGAGAGATCACAGATAAAAAGGACATACCTTTTTATATGTAATAAAAGCAATATATAGCAAGCCAATTGCCAACATCAAATTAAATGGAGAGAAACTCAAAGTGATTTCACTAAAATAAAGAACAAAACCAGGTTGTCCACTCTCTCTGTATTTATTCAGTATAGTACTTGAAATTCTAGCTAGAGCAATAAGACAACTAAAGGAACCAAGTGGATGCAAATTGGAAAGGAAAAAGTCAAAGTATCATTATTCACAGATGATATGATAGTACACATAAGTGACCTCAAAAAATCTACCAAGGAACTCCTACAGCTGATAAACACCTTTAGTAAAGATGAAAGAAGTTAGAGGGGAATTAACCTCTCCAGTACCTTACAAACTTAGAGTTGACTTGCCTAAGGTTGTGACTTTACCTGCTATGATTTATCTTGTTACTGTCTGTGAAAAACCAGCAAATGTTAATTATCCCAAAGGATATGCAGATTGTAAATGTGAGCCTATACATATGAGATATTTAAAAGACATTAAGGAAGCAGTAGTACATATGGTATGCATTCACCGTATGTGAGGCAGATATTAAATACATGGTCCTCAAGGAATAGAATAATTCCGAATGACTGGAATCAATTATTCTGAGCAATATTAGAATATAGTCATCAGTTACAATGGACAAGCTGGTGGAGAGAAGAAGCTAAGGCCCTTGAACAGCAAGGTAAGATTAAAGATTTTGAGATTTCTCAAGATCAAAGTCTTAGTGAGGGCTGTTTTGCTGATGTAAATAAACAAGCTATCTTGATGAGCATACCTTGTCCATATAACATATGGAAGCCTTAAATGCTTGAGATAAGATTCCAGAACAAGGAAAAACAACTGAGCTGTATATTAAGGTTATACAAGGCTCAAAAGAACCCTTTACTGACTTTTTGCAAAGATTGACTATAGCTGTAAACAAAAACAGTATCAGATCAAGAAATTAGACAAGTACTAATTCAATCTTTGGCTTTTGAAAATGCTAATTTAGAATACAAAAAGATGATTGTATCTTTAAAGGTTAGATCAGCAGCCATAAAAGAATGGATCCAACACACAATCAATATTGAGTCTCATAACTATAGTGATGAGGTTTGGATAGGAGAGGCGATTCTCAAAGGCATAAAGAGACATCAAAGTGTCAAATGTTGTAATTGTGGTAAACCAGGCCATTGTACACAGGGTACTCCTAGAAATGACCCAAACAGAAGGCCCCAATCATCTGGATTATGCAGGAGATGTGGCAAGGGCCAACATTGGACCAATGAATACAGATCAATAAGAGACAAGGCAATCTTTTACCTCTGGAAAATGACTTGGGGGCCTCTCACAGGCCCCCAGATCAAACATGGTGCAGTCATCCCCAGTCACTGTGGAGGAAACTCCTCCCCAGAACAATTAGAAGATCCAATGCCCAACATAAAAAACAATACTGCTCTGGATGATTGAACAGCTTTGAAAGGTGAATCAAAAATTTTAGTAAAAACCATAAAACAAATAAATTGGCAAACTTGCATAAATGAACAGAGATAAAAGCTAAGTACAAATAAATAACATTATATTTGAAGGCTTGCTGGACATAGGACTGGATATGACTAAAATTACAACAAAATCATGGCACCTGAATTGGCCTCTTCAGGAAGTAGATTGTTCCTAGGGATTGGAACCCTATCTCAGATAAAACAAAGCATAAGATGGGTTAAATACATAGGGCCAGAAGGACAAAGGGGAAGGCTGAGGCCATACATTGCTAATGTAGCAGTTGTGATCTGTTACAGCAATGGAATACCCAGATTAACATTCTTCCAATCTCAGAAACAGACCATAATCCAATTCATGTTTCTTGGAAGAATAGTGTAAGATACTATAGAAAAGTCACCTACCATTCAGGCTGTACAAAAACAGGGCACAATTGCTGTTAAACTCTCAGAAGTACTAAAGGCCCTACCCTTAAAATGGTTAACTGACAAACCTGTCTGGGTTGGGCAGTGGCCTGTGACACCAGAGAAATTACAGGCCTTAGAAAAGCTGGGTCAGGAGCAGCTAAATGCTCAACATATCAAAGAATTAACCAGCCCTTGGAATTCTCCTGTATTTGTTATTAAAAAGAAATCTGGAAAATGGATAATGCCAACAGATCTGAGAGTCATAAATAAAGTGATTCAGCCAATGGACTCTCTACAGTGGTTTTGCCTTTTCTGTTACCTAAAGAATGGCCTATTACAGTTATTGACTTAAAAGACTGTTTCTTCACTAAACCTCTATAAGAAAAGGATAGGGAAAAATTTGCCTTCATGGGGCCTACTTATAATAATTCTCAGCCAGCTAAGAGATATCAATGGAAAATTCTCCCACAGGGAATGTTAAATAGTCCCATTCTTTGCCAATGTTTTGTGCAAAAACTATTGGAAATAATTCATGCTTCTATAATCTATAATTTACCATTAGATGGATGATATCTTATTAGCTGATTCAAATGTAGATACTTTGGGAAAAAAAATGTTTGAAGAAGTAAAGAAAGTTTTGCCTTGCTGGGGAGTACAAATTGCCCCTACAAAAATAAAAAGAGAAGATTCTATTAATTACTTAGGATACAAAATAAATCTATAAAAATTTTGACCCCCAAAGGTACAAATCAGGAGAGATTAATTGCAGACTCTTAATGATTTTAAAAATTGCTAGGAGTCATTTCAAATTTATGGCCCACTATTGGATAAAAAAAATCATGAACTGAGCAATTTATTCAAAACCTTGGATGGTGACAAGAGAATTATCAGCTGAGAAGAGATTTGGCTGAGAGAGAATTGGCTCTGATGAAAAAGGAAATCACAGGAAGCACATGTGGATCTTGTAGATCCAGAGCATAACTGCATTCTGGTCACATTACCCTCTACACATTCCCCTATAGGGATTTTTACTCAGAGGAAATATATTATATTGGAATAAATATTTCTACCACATAAACAGAGTAAGAAATTAAAGGCATATGTGGAAAAGTTTTCTGATTTGATTTTTAAAGGAAAATTAAGACTTCATCAATTGACACAAAAAGGCCCAGCAGAAATTGTAGTACCTTTAACTAATGAGGAAATTTCTTCTTTATGGGCAGAAAATGAATATTGGCAAGGAGCTTTCAGTAAATTTTTGGGAGAGATTAACAACAGTTATTCCAAAGGCAAGAGAATCAAATTCATTAAAAAAAAATAGTTGAGTCCTTTCTCATATTGTATGGAGAATATCAATCTCTGGAGTCCCTATGTTCTATACTGATGCAAATAAATCAGGAAACTTAAGTAAAGTGGTTCAAAGCCCTTATGATTCTATAAAAAATCTAGAATTGCATGTCATTCTTATGGTACTGGTGGACTTTACAGAACCTCTCAATATAGTTGCTGACTGTCAATATGCAGAAAGAGTTGTTTTACATATTGAAACTGCCGAATTTATTCCTGATAAAACAGAATTAACTTCACTATTTATACAACTTCAATATTCATAAAATTAAAGAAAATAATCAGAAATAGGGATCATCCTATATATACACATCAGATCCCATATGGGTCTGCCAGATCCTCTTGCACAAGGTAATGATGAAATTGACCAGTTATTAATAGGAAGTGTTCTGGAGGCCTCAGAATTTCATAATAAATAAATAAATAAATAAATAAATAAATAAATAAATAAATAAATAAATAAAAACATGTCAATAGCAATCACTCAGCAACAAGCCATGGAAATTGTAAAAAAAAAAAAAAATTCCTACTTGTTCCTTCTATAACCAAATTCCATACATAGAAATGAAATTTGGTGTTTCATTTTGCAGAATTCGGAAAATTAAAATATGTACACCATACAATAGATATGTTATCAGTATTTCAATGGGCAACTGTTTTGAGTTCTGAAAAGGCTGATTCTGTAATTACATACCTATTGGAACTCATGGACATAATGGGTATACCTAATCAAGTTAAGATTGACAATGCTCCAGCATATGTTTCCAGTAAAATGAAATAGGATTTTTTGTATATTATAATATAAAACATATTACAGATATACCACACAATCCTACAGGACAAGTGGTTGTAGAAAGATCTAATTGCACTTTAAAAGAAATGCTTAATAAACAAAAAGGGGGAACCAAAATCCCCAAAGACAGATTGCATAATGCCTTATTAACCTTGAATTTTCCTAATGCTGATAAGAAAGGAACAACAGCTGTGGAGAGACATTGGATAATAGAAAAATTTACTAAGTTAAATCAGCCTGTGTACTTTAAAGATGTGTTGACCTCAGAATGGAAACCAAGATATGTGCTACATTGGGGAAGAGGTTTTGCTTTTGTTTTCACAGGATAAGAAAAGCTATGGATACCATCAAAATTAATAAAGATTTGGTTCAAACAGGACAAACCTCTTATTAAAGAGAAATGATGGCTCATCAACCAATGTGACAATTCTACAAGTTGTAAGGAAAACTCACCAAACAAGGGTCAGAGCGGGGTTCTGTTTTTGTCTTTATAGGGAAATAAAAACACTCATCTTCAAGAAGTCAAAAGACCTTGGACATCTAGACATCTAAAGCAGAAGGGAAGGCTAGCCAGAAAAAAATTTACAAACAAAGAAAAATCAGACCTATTGGTAACAATATTCTCTGCAGGGTAAAATCTAACTACCTAAACATCGATATCTCTTTACTTCTTAGAAAAGTTGTACTCTCAACTCAATTAAAAATCAAAGCTGGCTTTGCAGTTGGAGCATGGCTCTCTCCTTCTCTAAATCCAAGCATGTTGTTAAAAGAACATGTTCTGTCTCAGCTGGACAGTGGTTGCACACACCTTTAATCCCAGCACTTGGGAGGCAGAGGCAGGCAGATCTTTGTAAGCTCGAGGCTAGCCTGATCTACAGAGCAAGATCCAGGAAAGATGCAAAGCTACACAGAGAAACCCTATCTCGAAAAACCAAAAAAAAAAAAAAAAAAAAAAGAGTTTCTGTCTCATATCAGAAGAGCCACCTGGTGTGGGACAGAAGAAAACCAAAAATCTAGGACCATTGTCAAAATTCTCTTTCTCCTCATACTTATTCTTGATTCTTTGGAACCTTTCTTTAGTGCTATCCTAAAATTTAAATTTCCATTTTGATATTAATAATGTTTAAGTTTTCCACAGTGAACAATAATTTTTCCTAACAGTGATCTCTGAAGTCTCCAGAAGGAAGATGGGGTCCCACAACAATGATTCTACTTGGTTCATAATGATGTCATTGGGCCAGCAAAAAAAAACCACAAAGATTGGCTCTGGACTACAAACTGTTCAGGACAGTTCCAAGGTGGCTAACTAAGATAATCCATCATCTTATACCTCTAGCCAGAACTTCAGATAAGCTTTACCCACTATTCTGAGATTGGCTACAAATGTTACAACTAGTCATTATGAGAATTAACCATGTTTTAGATTTCTTACAGAATCCTACAGAAATACCATCACCCTCCAGACAGCAGGATACAATTTTAAGAAAACTACACCCCATCTCCCATAAGGTTTTGTTTTCTCAGGGCTATGGATAATTGCCATCTGCCAGGGGTTGTTTATAAGTTGTCATAGGGTTAGGAGTTGAACAATAAACTTTAGACTCAGGATTCTCTTTTGGATAGGAAAAGGGGGAAATATATAGGATAGGATAATAAGGTACATTATTGTATCTACTTGTAAACTAAATCAGAAACTATCAGCTTTGTATAATTTGCACTGGTATGGATTCTTGTATACTGATACAAATACAAAATTATTTTTCTATTCCTATTTAAGATAATTTGTATATTGATACAAATATAAAACTATATGTGTCATATTGTACATATGTTCCTACTCCTGTTTGAAATATTTGTATATTGATACAGATTATATTTGTCACATTGTATGTATGTTCTACTTCTGTTTAGGATATTTTGTATATTAATACATATTAAGGATATTGTTGTTATATTGCACTATACATTCCTACCTCTGATTAAGATATTTTTGTATATTGTCACAACTTCAAGTTCGTTGTCCCTATACTATACATCTGTTTGCAGATTGTTTATTTTCATAATGTGAAGCCTTAGTCTTTAAGTTATTTAGGTTGACAAGAATTACAGCTTAATAGACACCTATGCTTGTCATATTTATAGTTATGTTAGTTAGGTTTTCTACATATACAGAAATACATGTTGGATGGATAGGTAATCTTCCAACACTTCATAGACCTAGAGAATATGGCATTTAAATGTTTTAATAACTGAGAATTCTGTTGACATGAGACACAATTGCTCCTGGCAGCACTGAAATACTCCTAAGAGGATGTTGGGCATCAAAGACACTGCGTATGGAGTTTGTCCTCTTCTTGGCAAAAAAAATAAAAAATGCCCTGTTGGGCAAAGAACTGCTCCTGCATCAGCTGCGGACACGGACACACACACACACACACACACACACACACACACACATTTAACCTTGCCAAGGCATTTTATTCACTGTAAATTTTCTTCTTGCTTTTGATGGCAAATTAAAAAAACCATGTTGCCATTTACTCCATCCCCACTGGTTCTATAAGTGCCTAAGTTTCCTACTATAGGACGAATAAGCTGTGGTCTAAAACTACCAAGAGAATTACTAAAACAATACTCTCCATCCCTTGGGATCTGTTTGTCCTTTTCTAGAGTATGTGTGGGCTCGGTCTAACACTTACCCTGAAGTTCTTGTTTTCCAGACAGAATCTGATAAAAAATATGATAGTTCCTCTCTCCAGTCTGCTGATAAACCACCCGGGATTTTTCTAGAAAATCTAGAAGGATCAAGAACAAATAAGGATTCATGCTTGAACAGTCTTACAAACCTTGGAAGAAAACAGCCAGATAGTGTGACAACTACTTACAGATCTGGATATCTACAGATGACAGTGTGCCGCTTGCACCAAAATGCATCCTGATGAGTTTTCCCTAGGTAGAAACAGAATGCAGTGTCCCATCCAAACTTCCCGAACAATTGCAAAGGCTTCATGGATTACATCATCCTCAGAGTGACCATATACTCCAAAGGTTGAAAAGTAAAATGTAAGATGGTATTGAGATGAGAAGGATAAGATAATGTCTAAAACAGCAGTTTTCAACCTATGGCTCACAATCTTTTTGGCGTTGAATGACCCCCTCACTGGAGTCACATATCAGATATAATGTATATCAGATATTTACATTACAATTCATAATAGTAGAAAAATTACACTTATGAAGTAGCAGTTCAAATAATTTTATGTTTGAGGGGGTCACTATAACATGAGGAACTGTATTAAAGGGTCACAGCATTAGGAAGGTTGAGAACTACTGGTCTAGAGAGAGCTACACTGATTACCAACACTACAGCAGTCATGACTGTGTACAGACCCATATCTGCCAGTTTCTACCTGTGTGTTTTCATGTGCACTGTAGAAACTGTGTGAACCTCAGTGCTCTTATTTGTAAAGGAGGAATGTAGAATCTTCTCAGCATGTTCACTCACTCATCCAGTATTCAGTGACTATTCACCATGATCTAAGGAACTCCTGAGGAATTAAACACCTAATAACAAGAATAAACACGGTCCTGATGATTGTGGAATGTTCTAGATGTACATAGCTACTCAAGAGCTCTAACAAAGGGACATTTGAAGTATGTTGAAATCAAAAGAAAAGCCCCTTTTGCTGTAGTTTAGGAAGTAAGAGAAAAGGGAACATAAACCAAGACTGAGAGATAAGCAGAGGCTAGGGGTTCATTTCATGCATGCTCAGTAGACCAAGGTGCTTGTGTCTGGCTTATGTCTCAAAATACACCGTGATTGTCCACTCTTCTCTTTCTTAGTTAAAACCTACAAGGAGAATCCAGCAAGGCATAGCGGCTGCCCGGTGCTGACAGTACCTATGTCAGAATGCCAGACACAGTGGTAGCCAGTTGATGGGATGAGAATGTAGGAGAAAAAAATGGGTTAGTGATGTCCTCCTGTGCCAGGAAGCACCACAGCAAAACATCGCTCCGGCAGGGGAAGAAGAGTGGCCACAACAGGGGGACTGAGCTAGTATATTAGAAAGCAAAGCACAATGGCAGCTACACAGACAATCATACACATGCCTATGTGTACACACACGCACACACACACACACACACACACACACACACACACACACACACACGCCTATATGCACACATATATGTGGGAAACCAATACAGATGCATGTGTACCTAGTATTAATTTTTAAAACCTATCTCAATTTCTTAATTTTGACTGGATTTTTGGTGGGTGTTTTTTGTCTTTTTCCTTCCATTTATCAAAATCTTTTACTTTTGTCTGTGTCTTCCTGTCTATCCCGCCATCTTTATCCATCTTCTTCGTTTCTGCTTCTTATTCTTTCTTTACTTTCTTCCCCTCCCCTCCCCCTCTCTTTTTTCATTTTATTTCCTTTCTTATTATCCCTCTTTCTGTGTCTCATTCTCTGTCTCTCTCCTGGGCACTCATCCTTGGATTTCACACATGCCAGGCAATTCACCATTTAGCTATGTCCCCAGACCTTACTCTTTCCTTTACATTTTTCTCTTTTCTTCTCTTTTCTATATTCCTGTCTTTCGTATTTCATAAAACATGCACCAGTATTTTAACAAATCTTCAAAATAGCAATTATTTAATGTCAAGTTCATTCAAACCAATATAAATGGGGAATGGCGCATCACTGGGCTTTGGTCAGAAACTAGGCAATTAGCCTGAGTCTATTTTTTGTTTGTTTGTTTTTTTGTTTTATTTTGTTTTGTTTTTTGGTTTGTTTTTGTTTTTGTTTTTGTTTTTGTTTTTTTTGAGCTGAGGATCGAACCCAGGGCCTTGTGCTTGCTAGGCAAGCGCTCTACCACTGAGCTAAATCCCCAACCCTATTTTTTAGTTATGCTTAGATATTCAAACATGAAGCTTTCTTCAGTTTTCTTTAACTTTTACAGAGGCTCCCTGCCCCTCATTCTTGAATGAAAATGGACTTATAAAGCTTGATTTCTAATTCCAAATGTTTTCCTCCATCATGGGATTTCTAGTTATCAAAAAAAAAAAAAAAAACACATTGAAGTACCTTGTTCAATATATAAAGAAATTACCATTAAATATGCAGGAAAAGGGGTTCATAAACAAGAGCAGAGAGAATAATTAAGATAATTAGGAAATGTCTACTAAATTGACTTCAGCATATAGGAAATTAAGAAGAAACAATTTCAAATCTCTGAAATATAAGACTATATGAAGCATTATGATACCTTGCTGAATGAGCTTCCCTACAGTGAAGGTAAAGAAATGTGTTAAGATAACTACATCCCTTATAAATTGACTCTTCCAAATAGAAAATACATAGACATAAGCAATTTTAATTGTCTCAGCCACATCTGATAAAACCTTTTTGAGGAATGTCAAAAACCTTGTTCTATACTTCTGTTACCAATGTGCTCAGACAAGAATTTTATGATAGCCTAAAAATGATAGGTTCTGAGATGTTATCATGCTACTTACGAAACGAGAAGAGTTGTCGTTTCTCAGAGTTTTGGCATTTCCAAATGCTTCTAAGATAAGATTTGTTAGTACAATTTGATCTTCTGAAATCCCCTAAAAGCACGGAAGAGGAGCATAGCTGAGTAAAGTTTAACAGGATTTTACACTGAAGCAAACTCTCCAAAAGCAGCTTCATTGCTGCCACAATAACTAGTGGCCTATAGTTTTCAAATGTGATAAAACACGATTTGGAAACTGAGATTCCAAAAAACGGAAGGATGAAAGAGTAATTTCATATATTTTCTCCTAAGAAAATATTTAGGCAGTCATTAGTTTGAAATGCTTTTGTTTGAGTCCAAATGAATAAAGAAAATGTTTATTAACAAACAGAAAAGAACTAGAAATTTGTCTTAGGACAATACATTAGTTTCTTGCCATTATTAATTTATATTTTCCTTATACTATTTCTAGAGGGTTACACCAAGCAGTGATGAGTGATAGTATTGATCTTGACTTTGAATTTTGCTTGTTCAAGAATATGAGCTGTTTACAAAGAATAACCCTGAAAGACCAGCTGCTTCCACATCAATTCAGAGCTGCACTGTTTTTATAAATTCATCCTCAAAGACCTGTTTCATAGGTTTAATTATATAGTATATGCTGTTCAAGAATATACAATGTATACATATTGTTTTGACCTCAGTAATATGCATCTATTGTCTTCCCAATAATTATAAAAGGCTATATAAGCAAGGATTTCCATAGACCTGTTTTACATGTTAGGTTGTGTTGCTATGCTACATTATGTAACATCATGAGACTCAATGTTAAAATAAAACCAATTAATCCACACCAAACAACAACAAAACTAAAATGCACACTGAAACAATTGTATGTAGGAAAAAACAGAGTTCAAGGATGCTTGCAGCTATCAACCAACTTAAGGGATGAGGTGATGGGAATGCAAACATTTTATAGTTTAAAATCTGAGCAAAGTGAGTGTTTAATTTGGTATAGTTCCTACTTGTTACAGCAGAAGCAGCTGGTGATACCCTGCATTGAATTGAAAATACAAAGTGACAATGTCAGACAGGGATGGATGAGAGGTGTTCACAGTTTTGCATGGTTACAAACGGTTCTGAGTATCATTTGATACAACCTAATTTTACTTTACTTAGAAGAATGACTTCCAAATTACTATGAACGCCCACTTTGCAGCTAAAGCTGAATTAAAAGCTATTAAGTGTGATAGCTGATTTTAACTGTTCACCTAATAAAACCTAGAACTACCTGGAAAGGGAGTTTCAATGAGTGATTGTCTAGATTAGTTTGGTTTTCCTAAGCTGTGTTATTGAAGTGGGAAGACCCACTCTGCGTGTAAGTAGCACTATTTCATGGACTGGATCATGGACTGCACAGAAAGGTGAGAGTGGAACATTAGCATACATACATTAATTCATTATTTTCTTCACAATGGATGTCATGTGACTATCAAATTCAAGTGCCCGCTACCTTGATTTCTTTGAAATAACTGTAACCTAGAATTATGAGCCAAATAAATCCTTTCTCCCTTAAGTTACTTTAGTGAAGGTCTTTTATTACAAAAAGAAGAAATGAAATTAAGAGACCAAGGTTTAAAAAAATTCTAGCAAGTGGAAGGCCCTGGGTTCAATCATCAGCTTAATAATAATAATAATAATTAATAATAATAATAATAATAATAATAATAATAGAGAGGGTAACATTTATAGAAAATGTTGCATGGTTAAAGTTAAGGGTTTTTATGTTGGGCATGGAAGGAGCTCAGAGCAAAGGAAGCCATCATCTCTCTCTCTCTCTCTCTCTCTCTCTCTCTCTCTCTCTCTCTCTCTCTCTCTGTGTGTGTGTGTGGGGGGGGGGGAAGTATGTGATGCACTCTTTTGGTTCGATTTAGAATGCTCTGATGATCCTCTCAGGCAGTAAAGAAAAGATGAAAAACAAGACATTTCAATATTTTTGTAGTGGTGTAAAGGTGAAATGTCCCTGTAGGCTCATGTGTTTAAAAACTTGATCCCAACCTGGTGGCACTCCTGTAGATCCTTTAAGAGAGAGAGATTTCCTGATCAACCTGAACCACTGGTGACTTTAATGTTTGATAGCCTTAGCTTGGCTCCACTTCCTGTTGGTTTCCTGGTTTCTAAGTGTAGATACAATGACACAATGTGACTAGCCAGCCTCCTGCTCCTGCCTCCATTGCTTTTGCCTTATGCTGGGCTGTATATATCCTCAAATGGAATGCCAGAATAAGCCTTTCCTTTCTTTTTTTGTTTTTTTGAGACAGGATTTCTCTGTGTAACTTTGCGCCTTTCCTCAGTAGACCAGGCTGGCCTCGAACTCACAAAGATCCACCTGGCTCTGCCTCCCGAGTGCTGGAATTAAAGGCGTGCACCACCACCGCCTGCCCTTTCCTTTCTTAAATTTCGGTTATCAGAGATTTTGTCACCAAATGAGAAAAGTAAGTACTGCAGCTTTGCTAACTGTTCTATGGCTCTTTCCTCCTCCTCATTCCCCATAGCTTGTCAAGGAAAAGTCTCCATGTCTCAGTAGATGAGGCCACCTCACCGTTCATGATATTATAGACACTCACTGGCTTTTTCTTGGTCTCACTTACAGCTGCCACAGTGGCGAAATACTGAATCGTCAGTTTGGTGTTCACTGTCTTTCCAGCACCAGATTCTCCTCTGTGATTTGAAGTGGAGAAAAATGGTTAACTACTTCTGATGATCAATGTCATGAAAGTTAGCTAAGTCTGATCCTATCCAACCTTAGAAAATGACCTGTCCGTTTTTTCACCAGGAAGCTGTGCTTTGGTTTTCTCTTTTCCCTTGGATAATCAAATACATCCGCTTAAGCCTGCCTTTACGTACATGAAATTTAGAAGCCAGTCCATGCTATTTGCAAAGATTCGAATTTGAACTAGCCACTTAGCTCTATAATTCTAAAACCTATGATCCCTTTTAAGATAACAGAAACCAACAGAGGGTCAATTACACAACATGTTATCATCATTGCAAAAGAAGACCCAGATTCGAGCACATCATAACCCCTTGGGTCTCAGCCACCTGCTTATACTAGCATGCCCACCCAGTGCTCTTTCCATCAAAATGAATCTTCAATAAGGCATTCTGAGGTCCTCTTTGCCCTCTTTTGGTATCCTCCAAAGGCGCGCTATATATTACTATATGTACTGTGCCATGGCTTTAAAAGCAGCAAGTTATCTGTTTCATGGACATACTCTATGCATGTTAATAGAGCTTCTCTGCTTAATTAACCAGCATAGAGAACTTTGAAGTTGATCATTTGCTAGACTGGAAGCTCCTTCCCTGAGAAGGAACTAAACCTGCTTACACAATACAGTTTTAAGGAAGGAGTCTCTTTAAATGATGGAGGCAGATTTCCTTAAACTATATTTACAGAACTCACTGAAATGTTATGACTACTTGCAGAGTATCTTTTCCTACCTG
The DNA here is from genome assembly GCF_903995425.1 of Onychomys torridus. NCBI lineage: Eukaryota > Metazoa > Chordata > Mammalia > Rodentia > Cricetidae > Onychomys > Onychomys torridus. The sequence goes on along the minus strand of NC_050454.1, from coordinate 28,492,125 downwards.
GAATGCATTTTGTATCTAAAGAATAAACAAGTCAAAGGTTACAAATAAGTTCTACTCTCAATGAAATATAGGTGTCTATTTTTCACTGAAACTTCACAGAGGGAAAAAAATAAAATGAGACAAACACTTACGTGAAGAGTATGGACTGATTCTCTCCACCTTCAAGAAAAAAGAAAGAAAGTAGTAAGAAAGAAAGAAAGAAAGAAAGAAAGAAAGAAAGAAAGAAAGAAAGAAAGAAAGAGAAAGAAAGAAAGAAAGAAAATGAAAAAACTGCTAGAATATTCTTGTGATTGAAGCTTATGTACTGGAATGAACTTATTCACAATATTTGTACCTATAGTTTCAACTTAGAAACAGGGAGAAAGATTTGTTTCATCTACACTTGCAAGCCCCTCACTTAAAAGATACAGTATAAAACAGATACCCTGATCTTTACCAGTAACACGCACATGTGAATTCTAGACCTATTTCCTTGCTTTAAATAGAAAGAGTAACTAACTAATGGTTGACATTTTTAGCCTTTTGAGAATCATTGCATAATAATAGTTACAGACTAGCTTCATACGCTTGAGTAATAAGAGCAGACACATGCAGGGGGCATTATCTGGGCCAGCCTCCAGCCCCAGTGCTACAAATGAATTCTTTCACTCTGAAGCAAAAACTAATTGTCCCCATAACCATAGGAGGCCTGTACAACATTGCCTGCATTTTATCTGGAAGGAAACAGAGGCATCAAGAGGTGAGATAGCTGTGAAGCCATGCTCTCCACACAATGCCTATGTGTCCTTTGGAGACTTGGAGAAAACATGGATCGGAGATTTTCCTTTTTCATTTTGTAGGGCAGCTACTTACTTCGGAGCATCTCCTGAAGGGCACTATTGGCAACAGCAAAGATGTGAGGGGGAGCCTCGGATCGCTTCTTCCTTTGATAGGCAGCCATGACCTCTTTCTGATATACTGGAAGCCACTTGTAAGGGTTTATAGCCACACAGAAGAGTCCTGAATACGTCTGAGGAGAGATCAGAGTGGATTTCAGAAAATAGACCAGCTGCACTCCCAGACTTGTCAGGGCTTCCCCTGTCAGGTAAGGCTAGTTGAATATTTACTTGTAAGGGAACATGGAAGAGGAGAGATATGAATTCCTGTGGAGAAGGGACTTCTAAGAGAAGCAGACAGATCTGGGTTAGGCAGGCGTTAAGACCTGGGATTACCTCTCGGTCTCTCGAAGATACACTAACTGCTAAAATATCTGACAAATATAAGTCTTTATTTTTATTTTTAAATGTATGAGCATTTGCCTGCATGCATACATGCATGCACGTGTACGTATATGTGCCTGGTGCCAGCAGAGGCCAGAAGAGGATACTGGAGTTATGGATAGCTGTGAACCTCCGTGTTGTTACTGGGAATCCAAACCTGGTTCCTCTGCAAAATCTTCAAGTGTTGTAAAGCATTGAGCCATTTCTGGATCCCCCACATGTAACTCTTGCAAAGAGATTGAGGGGAAACCACCACAAGGAACACCAACCAGTAGCACTAAGAAGCCAGCAAAGAAGAGGAAGCCTTTTCTTCTAAAGCCTCCACAAGAAAGAAGTAAGACCCTGCTGGTTTTACTTTATTGAAGACTAATGTCCTTCAGTACTGTATATGAATGAGGATTCTTTCAAACCACCCATTCAGTGGCAATTTTGTTGAGAGACAAATCTTTAGAGAAGCTAAAACAGTTACCTAGTAGGTCAAAAGTTGAAGACTAGGATGGTTGCATATCAACAGTCTTGATGATAATGGATCCCTACTGCCACCATCTGAGCCTAATCTCAGTGCTGCTTCTAATGCATAGGTTTAGAAGAAAGAGAAGAACCACCAGGAGCTTAGTGACTGTGGAAGAAATCAGTTGGTTTCTCAAATGCTAGTTTGGTGACAGGCACTGAATTATCTGTTCTATTTATTTTTTAAAATTTAATCCTCTAATATATAGAGTCAGGCATTACTATCCCATTTTATAGAAAGGTAGCATCAGGGAGTTCAACAAGACAGGGGACATGTGGGCAAAGGAGAAAGCTGTCTTCACCTGGGACTGCACAGATTGCTTTCTCAGCAACAAGGACTAGGTGCCATGAAAGCCAAGAGCCCCATCTTCTCCTAAGGGCTTGCTATGTTGTCCTTCAAACAGAAGTGTCTTTCACAGTGTCAGGAACAGTCTTAAGGTACTCTTGGACCTCTATGAATAAAGCAGTTGATATACACACAGGGAATACAAATTCAAGTCCATGTTTAGCAAATTACTGTCTATATCTGGACTTAGCAGTGTTCCTAGCCCATAAGAGGAGTATTTATATCATTTGTTTGTTTGTTTGGTTGGTTGGTTTGTTTGTTGAGAAAGGGTCTCTGGACATAGCACTAGCTGTCTGGGAATTTACTATGTAGACCAGGGTGGCCTCAGACTCACAGAGATCCACCCGCCTTTTACTCCTGAGTGCTAGGATTAAAGACATTCACCACCATGTCCAGCTTTTCTATCTTTTGTATTAACTGATTCATTACTTAATTGTTCATTGAACATTTGATAGGAAAATCAAGCATTTCTTCAAAGAGCACACAGGCTATTGCTAAAGTGATAAAGTATCTGACAGGCAGGGCAACAATTATGGCCATAAACAAACGGACATGAGAGCCTTAACTCTTATTTCCTGAAAACGCTGAGACGGGTTGCCATGGAAGTGCCCAATGACTGCTTATCTCTCTCTACACAGACAGGAATGTGTGCATGTGACTATATGTTTATCCATTTCTAATGCCAGCCTACTTGTGTTTGTACAAGTAAGTGTTGTATACATACTAATACAAGCGTGTCCTGGTTTTATGTTTACACAAAACTGGGTTGGAAGAACAACATATCAAATACATTTTCCTGCAGAAACATTTTTAATGGGGTAGACAACCTTAACTAATAAGTAATTGAGCTGGCATTTGGACTCTTCCTATTCGGGTTCTAAGCTTCATATTTAGATGTAGTATGGCATTCTGCAGGAAATGAATGCATGCTGACAAGATAAAGCTAAAGAAATGTTGAGATAGTTATTTCCCAGTTGATATTCCTGTGAGGATATGTGAACTGAATGTAAAATATCACCGGAAGAGGTTGGGGCATAGCTAATATGAGTTCCAAATGAAATTTTCCTGGTAAAGTTGATATACACACATAGATTATCCAATGGTCATAACGTCTCCTCAGGGTGTGAAGCACAGATGCCTCATTGAGGTGAAGCAGCAATGACAGATCGTCAACCATTTCAAACTCTGCAGGGTTCATCTGTTGGATACTGTCCTCCTTAACTCTCAGACTCTGCCAAGAACAGGAAAATAAAAGATATATTTTAGCACATGTCATGAATGCCAGAACTGGGAAGGCAAAGGCAAGAGGATTCTCTGTGAGTTCAAGGCCAGCCTTGTCTACACAGTGAGTTCTAGAACAGTCAGTACTACCTAGAGAGATCTTGTCTCTCACACACAAATATCTCCTTCTCTATTTCCACTATGCATATCATCACACTCTTTTGTCTATAGACTTAGTGGATGCACTAGACAGTAACACAGACAACCCCAGAAGGAATAAGGCCTTCTTTACCTTTCCATCTCTAGTCTCTACAAGTACTTTTCCATCATCATCACTTTCTTTAACCTCAGCCTCAATGTAAACGTTCTTCACATCATGAACCCAGCATTTCTTCTTCCCTAGAGAGAAAATATAGATTTTAACTACAGTATTTAAGGGAATCTCCACTGAACATTTTCATTCTGATGCAGTTTTGTTTCTGCTAAGTCTTGGAGTCATCAATATAAGAAGTCAGGAAGTTATATAAAAACATAAATGCTAACCATGACTATTTGCCAATGCATATTTGTAAAGGAACAAGAAAATCCTCAGCAAGCAGAGGTCTGCCAATATCATTATATTATAAGAAAACTCTACCTAACTCACCTACACCATCCTATACTGCACAACACTAGACCCTTGGATAGTCTCCTGATCATCTCATTCTTTCCCAAGTCCTCTCAAAAAAACTCACTCAAAAATTATCTGGTTACATCCGTGTAAACCTATGTGTTAATGGACTTCTGACTTAGGATTTCTACACATCATGTTTTAATCTTTGAATGAAAGTCCAATAAGAGAAAGACATGCTAAATTTAAGAAGAGATAGAAGAAGGAGAATGTCCATTATTTTGTTATATAATAAAATTGACTCATGTTTACCATCATATATTAATTTTCCTTCTTCTGTCCCCTCACTCAATGCCTTATCCCTAAGTGAAGAAGTCTTCTACAAAAGTAATTAAACCATAAAATACTTTCAGGTAAAATAAGTTAGAAGTCCTGTGAATACATGAGAATGCCTCTCTAGGTTCATTTAAATACTTAACAAATTCTCTTCCACCCAAGGTAAGTAACCACTTAAGATGAATAGGAAATATGCTCTTCAAAGAAAATGAGTTTTAGCATGCTACAAGAGTTCTCACCCAAATAGAAAAAGGGTAAGCGGGGAGCATTAATGAGAACCCCATTCAACTCTTACTAACAGGAATGACAGCTAGGTTACCACCAACTTCTCTAATATATGAGTTACAACAGTTTCAGATATTTCATTTCTTCAGATATGTGGCCCTCATCAGATGGTTCCCCTAAAGGTGAGCTGCGGGTCATGGAGGTGAATGTGTACAAAAAGAGGCAATTAATTGGGTATCATTCTCTTCTACCACCATCCTTGTCTCTGCACAGAACTTTGTTGCTCACTATTTTCTTGCCATGACAATCTACAATGCACTGCTTTCTCTCTTTCCCTAATCACAAGCAACTTCCCCTGAAAATTGCTTTGTTAGCAGATTTGATAATCCTTTGTAACTCAGTTGTCATTGCCTTTCTACTTGTTTATGCTTTTTAATGCCGGTTTTGTGTTGTACTTATTATTTTGATCCCTTTATGCAAACAACGATGTTTTTATGTTAGTGTATGAAAATACATGTGATTCTGAAAAGTATCTGTTTAGCACATAAAGGCTATGCATTTCAAAATATATTATCGGGGTTGGGGACTTAGCTCAGTGGTAGAGCACTTGCCTGGCAAGCGCAAGGCTCCAGGTTCAATCCTCAGCTCCAAAAAAAAGAAAAATATATTATCACTTGAAAGAAATTTGATGATTTCCCTCCCTCTTTTCTTTCCCTTATCCTCCTCTCTCTCTATTTCTATTTCTCTGTCTCTATCTATCTCTCTATCACCTATCTCTCTATCTATCTATCTATCTATCTGTCTATCTATCTATCTATCAATCTCTGTCTCTACTATCTCTGAAGTAGGATAAGACTTGCCCACAGTGCCAATGGTGGCATAGCTAATTATTAGCAGTAATTAGAATAATGACTCTAGAAATCAAATTACTCTCCTCCTAACTGAGTTTTCCTCCATTATCTCATGCTTCCTTTAGCAAGTGCTTAGCTACTTTTCTCTCTCTGGAGCTTCTCTCAAGGAGGGCTCACCTCCTGCCCCATGATGAGCTCTTTGTTTCAACAATCCCAGAAACAGCAGGAGTGAAGAATTTTCAGAAGCCTTTCTCTGAGACCCAGTCCATGACAGCAACTTTTCTTTAAAAGATGAAGTAGATTAAATAAATCAACCTTTAATTCCTTTTAGTCATAAATAATGCAGAGTTGCAAATGCAGATAGCACACTGCATTTGAATCGGTTCATCTAGAATTCAGCACTGCCCTGGTTAGTAAGTTGTCAGGCAATAGTTTCAAATGTACAAGTGAAGGATATTTTACCTATATTATTTCCTGTAAGCTAACCAACTCTAATTAAATACCTTATATAATATGAAGATGGTCAGCATTTTGAGATGCATAAAGAGATGTAAAACATTAAAACCAATCACAAACAAGCTTAAGAGTGACCAGTGTTGTTTCTCTGTACCATTTCTTATGAGGCTCTGTTCTGTGGTATGAGATAAAATTGGGGTTAAACTATATTCAAACTTGAGGTCTTATTAAATAGATACTTAATCTCTTACAGTACAAAAATCCTTTATTTGGTTTTGGAGTGATTTTCTTCTTATATTTACCTCTAAAGCTACTGGTCTTCCTCCCTGACACCCAGCAGTTCTAGGTTTCTTTTCTGGGTATCATTATACTACACTATACTTATTTTCAAACCGATAGCATTATTTGGTCCTAATAACAACAAGTGTTCTTTGTTCATCTAACTTTGGCAGGTGAGTAAAAGAAGGCTCAGTAAGGTGAGGCGCTTTAGTCTAATATAAAATAGATGATCAAGAACAGGGAACTGGAAGCCAAAACTGTTGGCAACACTCATGGTCAAACTGTTTCCATTTGGCCTGAGTTCTATACACAAACTCTACTGTCACCTAGCCCAGAGAGATAGACAACTTCTGGTGATTGTTCATCTTTTTGCTGCCAGTGAATACCCATAAAGGAGGATTGTATGTTAATAAAATTAATTAAGATTATGTTGATCACTCTATTTTAAGCAATCATTTATAGTGTTGACTCTATGAAATGAATGATCCAATTATCTCTACTATACTGGTCCAATTTTGATTTTTCTCTAGTACCACTATCACCATCTTGTCTTAGTTACCTAACTGCTTGTGATAGGCCTCTTCATGGCCACTCTGCTTTTGGGGATTATTCTGTTATTGTATCTGATTTAAAAGATTATAATTAGTTACTCTGAAATACAATCACACTAATGAAATACAAGGATGGGAAACTGGGAGCTGATCCAGGACTGGTGGGTCTGTGATGGAAATATAATTTCCTTCATAATTGGCTTTAATTTTAATTGGTTACATTGAAGTCTAACATTGACTAATTCTGGGTGCCAGAACAATGTTCAGTTTTTATTGTGCACTGTTAAATAATTTTGGAATTAAGACATGTAGGTGACCTGATGTCAAACCACACTGTGAATCTGATTTCCAAATCTCTAACTAGCAAAATGTAGAGAATGGTCATGCAGCCCAGATATATAAAAAAGAATGAGGGCAAAGGTTACATTTACTTGGAAATTTTAATGTAGAACTTGGCCTTTTTTTTTTTCTTGAAGCTAAATCCTCATTAACCTTTGGCCTTGCCTGCAGCACAAAGAGATTGTGAATCCCAGTGTCAGTCTCCTAAATGATCTTTCTTTTAGTTTGGCTGAGAAACCCTGCTGACCTGTGCCAGAGGGCCAGGTTCAAACAGCAAGAATGTCTGAAGACAGCCAGAGACCAATTCTTACCTCCAGCCTCTCAGCCTCCATCATTTCCTTCCTTCTTTTTCACAGTGTACAGAGCCAAGTCATAGTCCTCTCCCTGCTAAAATATGTGTTTGCCGACAATTTAGAGGTTTTAAGAAAGTCTTGACCTAAGGCAACTCCTAGAAGAGAATACTATCCTGAGAGCTTCATAAATATGATATGGAACTGGGGTTCCTCCCAGTCACTCTCTTTTTCTATTACTGGCTTGGACCCTTGATGTCTTCAATTATTCAAAGATTCATAGCATCTGCTTGCACACCATTCAAATAAGTTCATTTCTAGAACCAATGGGTCAACGCAATCATTTAAATAGTTATGCCACTTGAAGTAATAACATGAACTCAAGCCAGCAGTTTCCACAGTCTTACCATCAAAGGCTGGGGACTGTAACAGAGGATCATCCTTACTTCCTCTGAGAAAGGCTGCAGCATCTCCAAACTCAGACAGATCCATCATTCTTAAAATATCCACTGGGGGCAGGAAGAAAAACGTAAGACTATAGATAATGTGAAAGGATTTGTTCTACAAAAAGACAGAAGTGGGGAGAAAATGTAGAAATGAGGTACTTGTTCTAAAATGATAAACCATTCATAACAGACAGACCAAAGAATGATTCTTCTATGTCTGTGCCATGACACAAGAAGATATAACTTCAACAAAGTTATCCATTAAGCATTGACAGCTCAGTGCCTAGGATCAACAGGAACCTGTGCAAATGTATCAATTCCTTTAAATATCAGAAGAAAACATAAATAAAATATTGATGACACATAGTAACAATCTTAGCCCAGCTTTTATTTTTCTTTAAACTAACTAAAGTTTAATAATTTTGTGGGGGAACATCTCTAAAATGACAAAAGTCCTTGAGGCTGGTAGAAGTCAAACCACAACCTTGAGCCAGAGTTCTGACATTGGCAAGTGGCATAACTGGGCGAAACCAACAAATGTCAAGTTGCAAACACTAGGACTCTTGATATGAATAGAGGGTAGAATCTAGTGCCTCTGGGTGTACCAAATATCATACACAGAATGAGGTGACAAAGTAGAGAAGGTATGCAGATACATTTTCAGTATGAGTATAAAACCATAAAAATGTGAGTATCCTTTTGGAGATGACTGTCTGGATCAGATAGGTTACAGAGGCAGCAAGCAAATGCCAAAGGCCATAGAAAGAAAGCAAAGGCTGGAAGTGGGAAGCAGGTTGGGGTGATGGCATGAAGCAGGAGTGAGTGAAAATGCTCACTGGATCAAGAAATTCTTGGCAAGACTGAATTGCCAGGCAAGTGAGTCAGCCTAAAGTTAGCCTAAAGATGAACTCCTTAATCTTGACTTACGGTTATACTATAGAGAATTTTTATGAAGAAATCTCCACCCACTATCGAATGGGGTGCTGGTACAGTCAGGTCAGAATTAGGGAGGCTGGAAGGAGATTAAGTAAGGGAAGACATGGACTCACAGAGCCCAAACCCCCAACTCATGTCGTGAGTAGATGCTTTTGACATGAGTGCTCTATACTGGGAAATACTTTTGCTCTAAACTTTCTGACACAGACTCCTCTCTATCATTTCCTAGCACTTGAATTCAAGAGTCCCTTCCTTGACCTTGATTTTCTGATTCCCCGAAGATAGAATCCTTGGCATCATCTCTGATTCTTCCTTCACTGCCATGTCCATATTCAGTGAATCACCATGTTCTACTGTTTCTGTATTTATCACATTGTTATCCACTTTTATTTGGCACAACTTAGATTGCCAAGAAGCTTACCCTTTCTCTGACAAGTGTCTGGCCTCATTCCTAGGCACAAGCCAGACATAGATATGTCTGTAATGAGGCCTGTGTGTCTAGACACAGATGATTAGATCATACTTGAGTACCTGTTCCAAATGGACAATCAGAATGTGTCCTAGGGTGTGGATTTGAAACATAAGGGCCACTCTCAGTCTGTATTCTGCTTGAATTGAGTGATATAAACTTGAAGGTTGAGACTGGCACTCTAGTGTAACTACCACATTTACATGTGTCTCAATCAGCAAAGGTATCAGAAAAGCAAAAAGTCGTAAGAGTGAGAAGAAGCAATATATGAGAACAAGGAAGGAAAGAGAGAGGTAGTTATCCTAGTAATGGTACCCAGTAAGACTTAGATCCAGCTCTTGGTTTTGGTGCCTGTAAATTCAACAAACTTTTAACCAACTCCTCCTATTTAAGCCCCAATTAAAGTGACCTTGAGTGCATGTCTCTTATTTTCCATCAAATACCTTTAAAATAATTTGCCACACTTATTTGTCTTTATCTTCTGTCCTAGAAAATGTAGGGTGTTTATAAGAGTTGGCACATTGCTTGATACATATAAAATCTCAATCATTATTATTAACAATTCTTTTGCAGCCAGCAAGATTGCTCAGTGTTTGTTAACGGTACTTGCTGCCAACCCTGACAAGTAACAGCCTGAGTTTGATCTCTGGGATTCACATGGTGGAAGGAAAGACTATTTCTGCCAAGTTGTTCTCTGACCTCCACATACACCATGGCATGCATGTCTACACACGTCTACACACACACAAATACAAACAAGTAAATGTAATAAACTTTAAAGTGTTAAATTGTGCTCAACAGACATTTGTATATTTTCTAATTGCTCTGCTAAATATGTAGGACAGTATCTTTACTTTCTAAATTATTTTGTGAATCTGAGATAATGTAAAACCATTAACAGAGGCTACCAGCAAAGACTGGTATCTCAGTTTCTGTTCTGTTATTGTAATTGCATACCACAAACTCATAAAGAATAAATTCATATTTATTTAGTTGGTGACTCTAGAGATTTAGAAATTCAAGTGCATGATGTCATCATCATTAGTGTCTGGCAAGGACCTTCTTGCTGGGTCCTGAAATGGCAAATCTCATCATATGATAGAGCAAGCATGACAGAGAGCACCTGCTTTTATGATTAAAAATAAATAAATAAACCTCTCTCTACAATCCATGAAAGGGTTAGTCTATTCGTGAGGGCTATCATCATAAGTTTGAGCATCAATTTTCCATTGCATTCACACCACACCAGGAAGTAAAGAAAGAAAATTTCAAAATGACAGTTGAGTAGACAGATGTAAATACAACAAAGCAAAAATCTGCTTGGATTGTAACCTTCCCTGGAAGATTATTTTTCCTTAATTCTCTTCCTAATGACCACAGTTAGTCTATAGCTCATTGCTTTTATCTATCTAGATTGGGTCTGGGCAGTAAGTTTCTTGGGAAAAGCATGCAGAATTGTATACAATGGTGGTTTTTAGTGCCTAACTGTAAGCAGAAACTTAATTGATACCTCTTAAGAAATTGATAAAATAGTTGAATGATTTTTACATCAGCAGCTTTGACAGGTTTCCATGTTAGTTTAATCATAATTTATTAGATTCCCTTGAGTTCTTCTGGTGTTCTTCTGTGCGTGTTTCCCCTTAAAGCTTTCCATTGCCAGAAAACCATGCTGCAAATTATGCAGAAAATACAAATATTTATCCAGTAAATAAGCACTAAGTGTCTTTTAGCAAAGCTGCTCTGATTGTTCACAGTGAAGACAACATGCCAGAAAGAATTAGAATGGATTTCTCCAGATGTCAACAGAGGAAGAAGAGAATTACCAAGCATGTAAATGATCCCAAACAAGCTGGGGCATATGTCTCAAGGCAGTAAATGAAACGCATTTGAAATACAAGCCCCAGTGAACACTACAAATCTAGGCAGTGTTTGTAATTAGGTACACTACAGTGTAAAACAATAATGCTGATGCCTGCTAATATTCATGCTGCTGGATAATCCCATTTTTGCCTTCCCTCAGAAAGATTTACTTGGTAGAAAACCCATAATTTCCCAGTCTTTATGAAGAAATCTACCACCCTCCATGCAGCTATAGTATACCTGCATTGTATTTACTCATATGCAATTTGGATCTCAATAAAAGCAGGAGCCTCTGCCAGGCTATCTCCTTAAGGGGAAATGGGAAAATGTTTAATTGAATTATAAATCAAGAACATTGGAAAAATAATTGGACTATTAAATAACTGTTATGGTTTGGGTTTTAAAATATCCTTAAAGGCAAGTGCTGAAGGCTTGGCTCCAATTGGCAGTGTCACTGAGCAGTGATTAGGTATGAAGGATGTAACTTTATCCATTAATGAATCCATTGATAAATTCACCATCAATGATCTGAACAGGCTATCAGAAGGTGGGGTCTATTTCAGAAAGAAGATCATTGGGAGCAAGCTCTTGCAGGACATGCTTTGTTTCCAGCTCCTCTCTCCTTGCTTCCAGGCTGCCGTGAAGTGAGCAACGTGGCTCTGCCATACTGTTCTACTGTGCTGTTCTCCCTCACTACAGTCTAAGAAGTGATGGAGCCAGCTGGCAGGGAACCACGAATCATCAAAAGTCCTTCCTTTCTTATATTTTTTCTTCAGGCATTCTATCACAGCGACACAAAGCTGTCTGCCACATTCAGGACCTACTCCAACTGCCCTGTGGCTCTTCTGTTCAGCTCCTTCCTTCCTCTGGGCCCCTCTTCCAGCTTCTGCTGGGTCCACCATCCAGTGCAGTGCCAAGTGCCACTCTCCATACACTCCCTCACTTCTCCATTGTTCATCCAGATCTTGGGTCCCTGCATTGTGCTAGTTTACTCTTCATATAAAGAAAAATGCTGATTAAATTCCATCACAGATTAAATTTAAATTGCCTAGCCTGGCCTGAAGCTAATGGATTCAATAGTAAGACACGTTTAGAGTGAATTATAGCCTTTTGCGCAGGATAGAACCTTAGTAAACATCTAGAGAATTAACCAACTAACAAAGACTAATCCATCTCTCAAGACTACAGAATAATACCATAATGTCTCCTAGCTGAGGTACAGTTGGAGTCTAGATGGTCTGCTGTTCTTTTTTCAGGTACAAACCTTGATTGAACTTGACTGTGTAACAGTAGAAAACTACAGGCATGAGACATTATCTAAGGAGCAATGTCCTAGGCGGGGGACTGAGGGCAAGACTACATGGACAGGGAAGTGCTAAAGAAGGAACTCAGAGAAAGGGGTCAAAAAGACTGTTTGCTCAAGCTCTGCTTACAAGGATGTATTCAGTAGCTAGCTAAGTGATATGTAAACAGCAGAGGAAGACCTAAAAATTGTTCATGCCTGCAGTGAATCCAGTGTCTTTGTCTTTGTGTCTCTGTCTAAAATTACCCTCCTTTTCAGGTCCCTATGTTGACCACAGCTGCACTGGCCACAGCAAAGAGGGGTCATGCTCTTGGTTCCAAAGATTTTAGACAAGATCTAACCTGTATGTGCAGGTAAGATGCACTTAGTTTAAAAATGGCGGGGGGGGGGGGGCAGGGAGATGACTCATGGGATAAAAGCTTTCATTTCACAAATGTGGGAGCCTCAGTTGAGTCCCCAGAACCCATATAAACCAAAGCACTCATAAAAGCCAAACCCATAGCATGAACTTCCATAATACCGGTACTCCTGCAGGGAGCTAGGAAGCAGAAGCAAGGGAATGCTTAGACTCCTCAAGACCAGCCAGCTCCAAGGACACAGCAGAGAAACAAGAAAACAGGCCTTGACTCAAACATGGGGAAACAAGGACCAATGCTCTCTGACTTTCACATATGTGCCTTGGTAACCATAACCCCTCCCCAACACACATACACAAATAAATACAATCTGAAACCATCACCATCTCGTTTTATAAATTGTGGTTTTAGATCTTGGATTCAATTATTCAAAGTAAGCATAAGGATAAAATCAAATGTTTGACTGCATCAAGGAAACTGAATTGGAAAGATATATTTAAGGACGTAGCTTCATTTTAAAATAAATATATTCAACCCAAGAAATGTGCATTGAATTATTCCAAGATCATTTTCTCTGCCCTTCTAGACAGAGTTTCACTACATATTCAGGCACTCCTAGAGCTCACCATCTTCTCATTTCAGCCTCCAAAGTACAAATATATCAGGAATCTAACTTTAGAGTTGGTTTTATCTCAGGATTTTTCATGGTTCAACTTTAGCATTAACTAGCTCAGGGCTCTGTAATCTATTAGTGAGTAAATAAAAACTAGCAATAAATTATGAAATCAAATTCACCATCCAACAGCAGTAGAGCCAGGTTGAAAGTATCCATAGTTTCCAGAATTTTTTTTTTAATATACTAAAAAGAAAAAAAAAATAGGTGTAGTAAGACTGGTGGGTTTTTTTTAATGCCTATTCTTCAGAACCAAATATACTCTCCCACAAAATACAAATTAGGTAGATAGTAAATATTAGTTGTAACAGAGTGTGATGATATTAATAAAGGGCAGGAACCTATGATCTGCACAGTACAACTGCTGATTTTATTATTTAGCACAAAAAGATACACATTAAATATATTTAGTGAATTTAAAGGCTCATGTAAACCTATGCTATTATCTGTATCATTTTCTTTATTTTTATGTATTCTGAATGCTATGGCATCACCTCAGGATGATTATGGGACTTTTTATTAAGCACAACTACAATCCACATATTCACAGATATTCAATGATATGCTTACTTCAAGTAAAGCAGGGTTTTAGATAATCAACTTCAATTAAATTTATCAAACATTTTTTAAAATACCTAGCAAATGCTAAGAGTTGGGAAAAAAAAGTTTAGAGTACGAGAACTATCAAGACTTGACTTCTGTTTTCCATAATTAAGTCTAGTAGAAGAAAAAACTTGTCAACAGATGGTCTTCAGCATATGTACAATAACGGATGTGCATTTTTCACATTGTAATAATTGAAAATAAATTGTGTTGTTAAAAGTCTTACCTTAGATCAATCATACCATTCTGTAAACAAATTTTATTAGCATATTACTTTGCATATACTGAATAACACTGTGGCTAGAAGACTAGTAAAAATAGCAAAGTTCCATGCCTACTACTTAATAGTGCTGGTGTCGAGAGAGACAAAAACCTACCTTTCACAGAGCAAAAGAAACGCATAGACCCGGGCTAAGCCAGACTTTATACACTCCTGTCAAGGTCAACAATTACAACCTCAGTCAATTCTGACATTGTTTCTAAATTTGTCTGCTGGTTTTTGAGAACTTGAACCCATGGATATGAATTTGGCACCCAAAACGTCTCTAGGAGAAGTCTGTGAGACGCCAGAAAACAATTCCATTTCGAGAACTGAAATCCACAGGCTAATTTGACCCATTCTCCAAATGTTTGCTGCATAATGAGATTAGGCAACGTTAATAAGAGAAGCAATGACGGAGTCCCTGGCTCTAGAGTAAGCCCAGCAGTTAGTGGTCTCAGCAATTTTAAATCCTTGCAAGAAAATACTCACTAGCAATATCTACTACTTATTTAGGTCATATTTGGACTACTAGGACATAGAATTTATTAAGGGCACACTATGTCCCAATCCTTACTCTATGCTACCTACATATGTGACCTCACTTAAACTCCATAACAACATTGTGAGAAAGGTATTGTTATTCCTAGTTTACAAACAAGGAAACAGGTAAAAGTGATAAACTAACTATTTACTCACTTAATTCTTCAGTGTGACAACTGACTGAAACTGGGGTCTCACACAAGCTCGGCAAGTGCTCCACCACTGAGATACACACAGACTCTTTTTTACTTCTAAATTTTGAGACAAATTGCCAGCAAGTTGCACAACCTGACCTGTAATCTGTGATCCTCCTGCCTGAACCTCAAGTAGTTCAGATTGCTGCTGGTGCCACCAAGCTCAGTGAGCCAGTGAGACAAGATTTGAGCCTAAAATATCATAAGTCAAACTTGTTCTTTTGTAACCATTATAATATATAATTAGCAACCCAGAGATCAAATAATTTTTTTTTATTTCTCTCTCCCCACCCAAAATTGCAGTTTTTTAAAAGCCTTCATCTAGCCAAGGAAATTTATTGCTATTTATCTCTTCCAACATGTAGGACACTTTCTCAGTCTCTGGGTGAAGCTCCTAGCTTGTAGTTATGATGACGATGATGACGACGATGATGATGATGGTGATGATGATGATGATAAATTAAGCTGTCAAGGACCTTGACTTTGAGTCACCCTTACAAGATTTGAAAGCATTTTGTGCAATCTGAAATGACTTCCAAAGCCAAAGATTGTCTGAATCATGTTTAGAAGAACTTTGTAGAGTCAGGCAGTGGTGGCACACGCCTTTAGTCCCAGCACTCAGGAGGCAGAGGCAGGCAGATCTCTGTGAGTTTGAGGCCAGCCTGGTCTACAGAGCGAGATCCAGGATAGGTGCCAAAGCTACACAGAGGAACCTAGACTGGGAAAAACAAAAACAAACAACAACACCTTCGTAGAAGTGACAGTAGAAAGAGAAATCACAAGTAATAGACAAGAGCTCATGTAATCGGTTCTTATTAATGGTGGGCCAGTTCTATAAAACTATGTACTCCTCTGTAGCAATGAAGTAACCATTTCCCATTGAGGGGAAAAGGAAGTAGTACTGAGCCCTTGGACGAAAGCCTCCTTAGTATGATAGCTTTGAGGGCAACAGCAAGCTAGTAATACATGCTGAAGTGCTGAATGATTGTAAATGATCGGTTAGACCAAAAATGTGCCAGCACAGCATTCGAGGCGTGATGACCTTTGTTGCTGCTAACAAGAATGTGATTTAATTAGAATGAGTGAGCTGGTTGTAGTAACCTCACAGAAACCTAAAGTAGAGAGGATGAAGCAAGAGAAAACCCATCCTGGCTGGCTGCTGCTTTAGAAGACACGGACATTAAAGCTCTCCAGGTGACGTTTGGGAGATCACAGGCCATTGTGCTGTGTGCTTAAAGGCTGGAAATAAAAAACGGGTGTGGTGTGTTTGGATGTTTTAAACAAGACTTCGTCCAGATAAATCAGACACAACAACTTGACTTACAGTAATCCTGGGGAGCTGAGGATTGGAAATACAGAGGAACTAACCAGACTGGTTTTCAGAAGGGCTTAAGTTGGAATGGATGAGAGACAGCTGTTAAAGGTTGTGAGCCTGTTTCCATTTGTGACCAGTCGGGAGAGCTAGAAGCCAGTATTCTGGGGTGACAAAGGGAAAAGTACATAGTGATGGCGGTGTGGGTGGCTTTGGCTAGAAAAAACTATCCCAAGAAGGACAAAATCTGTGAGATGGTGCTATGCATAGTTGGAATTTGGTAATTGCTAAATGTATGGGGAAGGCAGTCATGTAATAAAATTGGAGATTCGGATTTGGCCTATGAGGTCATTATGGCAACCCCAGCAGGGTGTAGGGATGGATAGCTTTGTCCCTGGGCTGAATAGAGAATAAGAGTTTAAACAGGGACTTGCATATCAAGTATATGTCGTTTTTAAAAATCTTATGAGAACTCAATTCTCATTTCTAATATAGATGCCCCCTGGAAAATCTTTTATATATTGATAAGCACAAATCATTTCCCTTAAAATTTGCAGGGAAATTTTACAATTTTACATGGAAATAAGTCAGACACACTCTAAAGCTCCAGGTTTCTTGGCTTGTCTTTGTTCTCATTACTATTATTATTATTATTATTATTATTATTATTATTATTATTACTATTATTATACATTATTAAGACATGTTCTATTCATTTTACATACCAACCAGAGATCCCCTTTCTACCCACCTCCCATCCCCAGTCTTCTCCTCCACCACACCCCCATTCCCACCTCTTCCAGGGCAAGGCCTCCCATGGGGAGTCAGCAGAGCCTGATACACTCAGCTGAGGCAGGTCCAAGCACCTTCCCCTGCACCGAGGCTGTGTAAGGTGTCCCACCACAGGCATTGGGCTCCAAAAGGCCCGCTTATGCCCTAGGGATGGGTCTTGATCCCACTCCCAGAGGGCCCTTCAAGCAGATCAAGCCACATAACTGTCTCAGGACCCAGCAATACCACTCTTGGGCGTATACACAAGGAATGCTCAATCATACCACAAGGACGCATGCTCAACTATGTTCATAGCAGAATTGCTCGAAATAGCCAGACACTGGAAACTACCTAGATGCCCTTCAACTGAAGAATGGATAAAGAAAATGTGGCACATATACACAATGGAATACCACTCAGTTGTAAAAAATAAAATAAAATAAAATAAAATAAAATAAAAATAAAAAAAATGACATCATAAAATTTGCAGGCAAATGGATGGAACTAGAAAATATCATCCTGAGTGAGGTAACCCAGTGGATACTAAAGGAAAGGCAAAGGATAACCAGACTATAACCCACAGCTCCAGAGAGGTTAGCTAACAAGGAGAACCCCAAGAGAGATGAATGGATTGCCCTGGGAAGGGGAAATGGATGAGATTTCCATGAGTAGTCTGGGGGTAAGGGGAGACAATGGAGGGTAGGGAATGAGGGGTGAGAACATAAGGGAAAAGGATGGTCAAATTGGAACAGGGATGGAGTAGGAGAGTAACGAAAGAGATACCATGATAGAGGGAGATATCATGAGGAAAGGGAGAAAGTAGATGATAGGGAAGTTCCCAGGAATCCACAAGGATGACCCTACCTTAGACTACTATCAATAGCGGAGAGGGCGCCTGAACTAGCCTAACCCAGTAATCAGATTAGTGAATACTGTCATCATAGAACCTTTATCCAGTAACTTATAGAAGCAGATGCAGAGACCCACAGCCAAGCACCAGGCCAAGTTCCAGGAGTCCAGTTGAAGAAAGAGAAGAGGGATTCTATGAGCAAAGGGCATCAAGATCATGATGGGGAAATGTACAGAGACAACCAAACCAAACCAGTGGGAATTCATGAACTGTGGACCAATATCTGAGAAGCCTCTATAGGACTGGACTAGGTCTTTGTTTTCTTGACACAAACCAAATCAGTACTTACATCCTTCTAACCTTCTATGAAGATTACCCTACATTACCCCTCCCATATAGGAACCCAGTAAACCCTTTATTTTGTGGTGATGAGAATGGAACCTATGGTGTTGCATGTGCTAGGCAAGCATTCTACATTCCTAGCCTCCAGTTACTGATTTTGAGTGAATTCCTCAATATTTTTATCCACACTTCTACATCTCAGTAACACACTATATAAAATTATTCTTACGTTTTTTGACAGTGATAGACATTCTCATCAATTTTTTCATTATTTATTTAATGTGGGAGTGTGCATATATGAGTGGGTAAGTGTGTGTGTGTGTGTGTGTGTGTGTGTGTGCGTGTGTGTGTGCGTGTGTGTGTGTATGGTTGGGGGTACTCATGTTCCATTGCCCTTGTGCAGAAATGAAAGGAAAACTTGCAGTTACATCACTTCCAGGGATTCGATTCATCATCAGGCAGCCTTGGTAGCAGGTGCCTTTATCCACTGAGGCTCCACTCTAGCCCAATGTTGTCATAAACAATAACAAAAATTGACTTGTTCTGGGCTAAAAGGCTAAGCTGTGACATCATTTACTGTTTGGGGCACTTAAATAGTAATATTTTATTGTTACTTTAATTTCAATTTTCCTACATAATTTTTGAACATTTTTTCAAATGCTTATCAGTCATGGGCGTTGTCTTTTATTTCTGTTTCTTGACTTGTCTGTTTCTTTTATTCATTTTTCTATTAGGGAATTTTTTTCAAATGCAGTTCTCCATTGTTTGTTTTGTACATTTTTCCAAAAATGTTATCGTTTTTTTAAGTGTGTGTGTGTATATCTGTCTGTGCACTTGCTTACAGTGCCCACAGAGGCCAGAATAGGCATCAGACCTCCTGGAGATGGAGGTATAGGCAGGTATGATCTGCCTGATGTGCACTTAGAATCAACTCAGGTCCTCTACAAGAGCAGCAAGTGCTCTTCACTGCTGAACCATCTCTCCAGACCCCATTTTGTATCCTAAACCTATGTCTGTCATTATTATTTTAACTTATCAACTCTATCACCTATTATCTGAATGTATCTATGCTTTGTTTCATACCTTAACAAAGTTAAGCACATGTATCTTATCATAACAATTTTTCTTCTTTGGCTTTGGAGGATTATATATGGCTATATTTAGTCAGTGGTTGTGGATAGCCCCAGTATTAGTTACCAAGGGGAATGGCAACAATAATAGAATTGCTCTTTGCCAGTGCACAAGAATTGAAATCACCAAAATAACAATGACTTAAACGGGACAGAAGTTCATTTCTTTGATGCAATCTGGAAGGAGCTAATCCAGGGCTCTTAAGTGTATAAAGGGTCAAGTATCTTCTATCTTGATGATCTGTGATCATGGCTTCCATTCCCTGGATAAAGTTACAATTCAAATTCTGTTGGAGATCCAGCCATTTTCTCTACTTACACTTAGGAAAACAAGAGATTAAAAAGAACCACGACTTCCAAGGCTATTCCCAGCAACTGTCTGCCATAAATTAAAAAGGATGCTTATATGCCCCTGGCTGCTGGAGGCAGGCTTAATTCCCAGTGATCTTGAACCTACATAAATGTGAGGAAATAGTTTAGAAAATGAGGGAAAGTAATTGGGTCATAGCAAAAGAATTTCAAAGTGATAATTAGCTAAGATATTTTCAGACTAATGATTTGGTGTAAAACATAATTTTACAAATGCTTTGTGGTATTCAAAATATATGTACACACACTCATATATACACATATATGATGAATCCTTGAGCTCACTTACAGTATTCTCCTGATTTTGTTTACTTCTCCTAGCCTCTCTTTTCCAACACAAGCATTCCCAACTATTGTTTTCTATAGTCAGGCAGGAACTGAGATCTTGCTTACTTAAAAAAGTATCAACCAGAAGTAAGCCAGTAAGTGCCACTATAAACAAAAAAAAAAGCCCTTCTGCTACCTGCTCCTTAGTAGACAGCAGATATCAATTGTCTACACTTCATACTCAGTGATCTCGACAATCGAGAAACTTCTCTTTGAATATGGTAGAATTATCAAAGAATGGGTTTGCTGGGAGAAAACAAAACAACAGAATAAAAAAAACCCACTTTCCAGCTAAAAGGTTTGATATTGCTAGATGTTTTTCAATGAGTGGTATAATGTAAAGGAATAATTTCTGTTAAATGTTTTCATGCCTACTCTATACATGTACGTATTGAAAAATAAATAGAGTTGGTTTTTTCTTTAACAGATAAAGATACAGGAAACACATGCCATGAGTTATAATGTTGACTGTTATCTGTCTGCCTTTGGATCTAAAAGACAGTTTTCAAGACAGATTTTACCAATATCTGCTGCATAGAAAAAAAATATACAGAGTTCTTAAAAGAACAAATCACATCACTAATTTTGAGTTATTAAAAAGATCTCTAATTAGAATTAAGGGCATATGATTGCCAAATATGCCTCTTTTCATTTTATCCTTTTATCATGTCTAATAGTGACTTAAAAAAAAAGAAGCAGCAAGTACCAGTTACAAACTTCTCATTTACAATTCCAGCATCTCTTAAAAGTGTCATTCAGCAAGATGACTGCTCTCATGATGAAGCTGTACACTAGTGGATGAACTAGGCCATTAAAGCTAGACTCACACAGCAATGCTTTGATAAACCAACTCTCCAGGAAGCACTTTATTAATCAGCGTGTGCCACCAACAAGCACATTTAAATTTTAACACATGCAAATCAGGTGCCTGATAGATGTTGTGAGGCATAGAGTACTATGCAGTATTTGCATTTAATGCATACTACATACTGAACAACAAGGTAGCCTTTTCCAGTCTGGAATTAATTTTCCTCTTCTACAATTTTCTTTTGTTTCCTTTTCCCATTCCTATTCTCTTACAAAGTTAATATGCTCTGATCTCTCAGCTTAACTCATGATCCATTTATTGAGTAGCTGGCTCTTCTGTTGTCACAGGATGAACATCAGGGAGTAAGGCAAGTATCTGTGTTGCTTTAGATCTCTAATACCCCAGAAGCTTATGTGTTGGAGACCTGGTCCTAGCGTCAGCAGCAGTGTTCAGAGGTGGGCCTTAGGGAGGTGACTGGATCACTCACAAAGGCTCTGACTTCAGTGAAAGGGTTAATCTGTTTATGTACTCATAACTTACTGGGATACTAGGGAATGATAGAAAATTTAGGAGGTGGGCCCTCATTGGAAGAAGATGCTCAATGTGGTATTCCTTTGAAAGGTCGAATTTGTCCCCAGCCCCTTCCTTTCTTTTTGCTTTCTGGCTGCTATGAGGTGAGTACCTTTCTTCTATTACACATTTCTGCCATGATTGACTGCCTGCCTTATCATAGGCCTAAAAGGCAATGAGCTACCTAACCAGGGACTGAATTTTCTGTCACCATTAGTCAAATCCTTGAGTTTCTAGGGTATTTTGTCTCAGTGACAGAAAGCTAACACAGGACTTATCTTCAGGAAAATCACCCTCTAGAGCAGAAACACCTAGATTTGTACTGCAACCAGATTACTTGAAACAGGCCAATAATTGCAATGCCCACACTTTCCAGCTAATTAGAAAAATATTAGAGCAGAGTTTGAATTACTCATGTATCAGCACAGTACTTGCCCTCCTTGCTCAAATGTTTTCTCTAGTGGAAGGAATGTGCTGACACCTAGTCAAAAACTTGAGCCCATCTGATCTATCCCAAAGTGCATTGCTTTGATGTCAATGAACATAATTATGCTGCTGAGGCAAAGGTGAAGACTGAGGTTCTGGTTTCCTTATTTCATCAACAAGATTTAGAAAAGAGATCAAATGCAGTGAATCAAAATTAGTTTGCATTTCTTCTCAGTGAATGCATTCTGAACTAGGCCAGAGTAGAGGTGTTTCCTGTAATAAGGAAGCAAAGAGATCCCATTAAGCTAACAGTGACTGCTACTAACTTCTCACTAGATTTGTCTACCAAGCCAGCCCCATGAGCAGTCCTGCTTAGCCTTTTACTGGTGACCTAGGCACCAATACTTCCCAGCACTACATCACATCCCAGAGGAGGCAAAGCTTGCCCCTCGTTTGTATTGTTTCCCAGGGTAGGTCTCCATGGAAATACCTCTAAAGACTCTCCTTGCAAAAAAACCTCATCTGTTGAGTTCCTTTTATTGAGAAAGATTATGATTTTATGTTGCTCTAGATAACATTCATTTATTCTGTCCCATACCTAAGCAATTCATGGGATGTATTTCATCACCACTATTTTGTGTTGAGAATATCTTGGAATGTCTCAATATGTACAATATACTCTTCGGGGCAGGTTCATGAAACTATGTCACTGTAGATAAATCTTGTCCTGCCTTATGACAAAGAATATAGCCTCTGATTTTAGACAGCTTAAATGTTTGTCTTCTTGAACTTAATGGTATTCTTTGTCTCTTTGTGGTGTAGCTTTCTCCATAGGATGTCTCTGCTCTAGCCTCCTTCATACTTCCGTAACACAACAGTCCACATGAGTAATTTATAAAGATCAGAAAGTTATTTCTTCCATTTCTGGGAGGCAAGATGTCCAGATCTAGGACCTGGCATCTCAACCAAAAGGCTCAAAGGTTATATCATTCAAACCTTTTTGGTACTTCACATAGTCATATCTCATTATTATTTTAATTTCATTTTCCTACTGATTTTCTTTATCATTTTTGCAAATGCTTATCAGTCATGTGGATTACCTTTTATCTGTGTTGTTTGAGTCACCTGCTTACTTCATTCATTTTTCTATTAGAATATTCTTTCTTTCTGAGTGCAATTAATTGTTCCTTGCTAACTTGGTATTTTTTTTATAAAAATGTTATTATTTATTTAAGTGTGTTTGTGTAATTTGCACATGGTTGCAGTGCCCACAGAGGCCAGAATAGGCATCAGACCTCCTGGAGATGGAGGTATATAGGCAGGTATTATCTGCCTGATGTGCACTTAGAATCAACTCAGGTCCTCTGTAAGAGCAGCAAGTGCTCTTCACTGCTGAACCATCTCTCCAGACCCCATTTTGTATCCTAAACCTATGTCTGTCATTATTATTTTAACTTATCAACTCTATCACCTATCATCTGAATGTATCTATGTTTTGTTTCATACCTTAACAAAGTTAAGCGCATGTATCTTTTCATAACAATTTTTCTTCTTTGGCTTTGGAAGATTATATATGGCTATATTTAGTCAGTGGTTGTGGATAGCCCCAGTATTAGTTACCAAGGGGAATGGCAACAATAATAGAATTGCTCTTTGCCAGTACACAAGAACTGAAATCACCAAAATAACAATGTCTTAAATGGGACAGAAGTTCATTTATTTTATGCAATCTGGAAGGAGCTAATCCAGGGCTCTTAAGTGTATAAGGGGTCAAGTATCTTCTATCTTGATGATCTATAAACATGGCTTCCATTCCCTGGATAAAATTCCACAGTCAGTGATGATTATTACTGTTTGTTTTCAGATATGTTCCAACAACCACCAGTTATGGATATTGAAGGACAAGAATAAACTAACATAAAGGAGTTAAAGAATCTGCTTCACCAAAGGCATCAAGATTAACAAAATTCAAGAAGAATCTTCATTATATATTACAGAAACTTCCAATGCCCTGGTTTGAAACCAGATACAGAAATGCATCCCTCTCCACATCAGGACACTCATGTTGAAAGGAAAATGTTCATTTGTGATGTTGCAATAAAAGGCTGGACACAGCTGCAGTGGAGAACTTATGTTAACTATAGGTGAATTAAACAATTCAAGTATCACTCACTACATGTTATAAAAGTGAATAGTGAGTCTTCTACATGCTAATATGAATACAACCAACTTTTAGAAAGTATAAATTATGTGACTGTGGGGGAAAATTACTTGACAGAGGAAAATCTTCCAAGTAGACAAAACTTCCTCTTTTCCAGAAACGAATATCTGAAAGAATTGATTCTCAGAGGCTGAGTCGGTGCTAGGTTTCAAGGCTTTTGAGGACAGGCAATAGTTTTTCTCAGATACAATGCTGCAGGCTAAAAAAATAGAAACCTATTTTTTTTTTCTGGCACAAGGAAAATCCCAGGAGCTTCAGATATTCCAGTAAGTAGACATTGCCAGAGTAGTACAGGAAAAACAGGTTGTCATAAATAAGCCCCTCTTTTAATCTCCTGTCCTGAATAGTTGTAGTAGTGAAATGGACAAGTATTATTTGAAAAGTAGCATAGCTTTCAAGATTTTTCAAAAAGATTTATTTTTATTTATGTCTATATATGCATGTCTGTGGTGGTTTGGAAGAGAATGGCCTCTCCATAGGCACACATAGTAATTCTTGTCCACTAGTTGGTGGAATTGTTTTAGGAAGGATTAGAAGCTGTGGCCTGTAACATGAATTTTAAAAGGTTTTATTAATAAAAACGAACTCAGGGCCAGGTATTGGGGTGAATACTGGAAGAACAGAGAGACAGAACACAAACCACAACTCACCTCACCTCTCCAACTTCTCAGCTCATCCTGTGTCTGCAAACTGGAAGCCTCTGAGTCCTCACCCGAATGAATCTCAGCTGAACTGCTGCTAAAAGCCTAAAAGCTTAACCAGGCTCTAGTTCCTGGTCCTCACATCATATATACCTGTCTGCTTCCTGCCATCACTTCCTGGGATTAAAGGCATGTGTCACCTTGCCTGTCTGTTTCTAGTGTGGCTTTGAACTCACAGAGATCTGGATGGATCTCTGCCTCCAGAATGCTAGGATTAAAGGGGTGTTTGCCACCATTTTCTGGCTTCTATGTCTATCTAGCAGCTGTTTTGATCTCTGACCCCAGATCAGTTTTTATTATGATGCACAATATATTGGGGAACATGATATCACCACAGTGGCCTTGTTGGAGGAGGTGTATCACTGGGGGTGGGTTTTGAAGTTTCAAAAGCCCACACCAACACTCACTCTCTCTTTCTCTCTCTCTCTCTCTCTCTCTCTCTCTCTCTCTCTCTCTTTCTTCTTCTTCTTCTTCTTCTTCTTCTTCTTCTTCTTCTTCTTCTTCTCTCCTCCTCCTCCTCCTTCTCCTCCTCTTTCTCTCCCCCCTACTCCTCCCTTCCTCCCTCCCACTTTTGGATAAGATGCAAGCTCTCAGCTACAGCTTCTGCATTACCATTCTTGCTGACTTACTCTCTGCCATAATGGTTATGGACTGACTCCCTGAACCTATAAGCAAGACCCCAATTAAATGCTTTCTTTTATAAGTTGCTTTGGTTATGGTGACTCTTTACTGCAAAAGAAAGATAATTAAGACACAGTGTCTGTGTAAGTGTATGCATGTATGTAGGTGTCCTCAGAGGCCAGAAAAAGGTCCTCTGAAGCTGGAGTTAAAGACAGCTGTGAGCTGCCCAACTGAGGTGCTGAAAACCAAAAACTTGGGTCTCTGAAAAAGCAGTGGCCACTCATAACTTAATGAGATACTTCTCCACCTTTGCTATCTAGATTTGCTTAGTGATAATAATGTTCCTTCACCTCCTAGTTAGAAGAAATGCTTTTAATTGAAATATAATTACCTACTTCTCCCTCCAGTCCCTCCCAGCAACTTTCTCTTTACTCCTCTCAAGCCTCATTTATTACTTTTGTTATACATACATACATACATACATACATACATACATACATACATACATATGTCTACACACACACACACACACACACACACACACACACACACACACACACACTTGCTAAGTCTGTTTTTGTTGTTTGTGTGCATATGGTTTCAAAGATGACCACTTTGCAATGGACAACCAATAAGTGGCCCAGCCCTAGGAAAGGCTAATTCTCCTCCTCCCAGCAGTCATTATTTCTTGGTATAGGAATTCACAATAGCCAAGGAATGGAAACAACCTAAATGTCCTTTAACAGATTCAAAGATAATGCAGATATAGTATGTATACACTATGGAATATGATTCATCTCTTTTTTTTTAAAAAAAAAAAAAGTAATGAAATTTGTGAATGGGTGGACCTATGCTGTGACTAGGAGTCACAGATGAGATAGAACATACAGACCTAGAAAAGAATATATTTATTGTGTTGATTATATAAACCAAGACCCAGAAAAAAATATGCTGCATGTTCTATCTCATCTGTGACTCCTAGATCCAAATTCTCAGACATGAGTGTACAACATCTACAGAAAACAGGAAAGAAAGAGACCATGGGCAGGGAGTGTTACAGGAGGAAGACAGCAGGATCCAGGTGATGTGGGAAATACGACTTCCTTTTACAGCCAGTCTTCATCACAATACCAAGGTCCTATTTCTCCCTCCAAACAGCATCTTTATTAACTAGATCAAAGAGTTTGAGCAGAATTTCAGACCTCTGATTGGATAGGAACATTTTGCTGCAGGTGAGGAGACTCTGAAAAGATACTGCCGCAATTCTGGGAGTATTGCCACCTGTAAGAGCACATGAAGAACCTTGATTGGACCTGGTGTAATGGAGGTACCTGGAAGAAAACACTCAACAGTTTTCTCACTGACTTCAAATTGCATGAAAGCTGCAAAAATCAACAAGGCTGAGGCTGAGGGGAAAAAAACCAAACAATGTTCACCTGGATGAGCGTGAGAGTGATACCGGGGAGTTCCTGGAGGAGCTTCCTGAAGAGCTGAAACTGGAACAGGAACACAGAGTTGAACAGGCAATAGAAAATAAAAAAAGGGATGCCCCTTGCAAAGAAAATTCACAGTGGAGGGCTCAGCAGAAACTTATTTAGATCTTGACAAAATTCAAAACAGAGACCTCAACACTGAAAGATTGTCATTAATGCAATGATCTTGGTGCAGATCTTATCTGTAATAAAAAAACAAAAAAACCACAAACTGAGCAAACAACCACAGACACACTTCTGAATAGTCACACTTCCTCAAGAGCCTGAGGAGGGGTTTTTGTGAGGTATTCCAGAAAGTCTTATAAAGATGAGAGCTCAGTGTATGTTATTACCCCTGACAACTTCTCAGAGAGGCAAATCTGGGGGTGGAAGACAGGGTCTTCACCTAATGTATGCATACACTTCTGTATGTCTCTGTCTTCCATATTTGTTGTTGTTGGTTTTGAGGCAAGGTCTCTCCATATACTCCTGTCTATCTTGGAACTCACTTATGTAATCAAGGCTAGCATCAAACTCACAGATATTCATCTGCCTCTGCTCTCTGATTACTGGAATTAAAGGTTTACACCACCACTACTGGCTCTGCCTTAGATTTTAAACACAAAAATTTAAAAAGAAGAAGTCTTAAAATAGGATAAAACTTACATAATAAATATAAAAATATATAAAAAAAAGTTTTGCTAAGGTGTTTTAAGGTAAACAAGAGATAATTTTTTTTAAAGTTTATAAAATAAAAAAAGCAGTAAGTTGGCTGTTGGCTTGCTGTAAATTGCCTTTATTATGTTTAGGTATGTTCCTTGTATTCCTGATCTCTCTAGAACCTTTATCATGAAGTGGTGTTGGATTTTGTCAAAGGCTTTTTCAGCATCCAGTGAAATGATCATGTGGTTTTTTTCTTTCAGTTTGTTTACATGGTGTATTACACTGACAGATTTTCATGTGCTGAACCATCCTTGTGTCCCTGGGATGAAGCCTACTTGGTCATAGTAGATAATTTTTTTTATGTGTTCTTGGATTTGGTTTGCCAATATTTTATTGAGTATTTTTACATCAATGTTCATGAGGGAGACTGGCCTGTAATTTTCTTTCTTGGTCGCATCTTTGTGTGGTTTGGGTATCAGGGTAACTGTAGCCTCATAAAAAGAGTTCAGCAATGTTCCTTCTGTTTCTATTGTGTGGAACAATTTGAAGAGTATTGGTATCAGCTCTTCTGTGAAATTCTGGTAGAATTCTGCACTGGTCCTGGGCTTTTTTTTGGTTGGGAGACTTTTAATGACTGTTTCTATTTCCTTAGAGATTATTGGTCTATTTAAACTGTTTATAGGTCTTGATTTAACTTTGGTATGTGGTACCTATCCAAAAAATTGTCCATTTCTTTTAGATTTTCCAATTTTGTAGAGTACAGGTTTTTGAAGAATGACCTGATGATTCTCTGGATTTCCCCATTGTCTGTTATGTCTCTTTTTTCATTTCTGATTTTGTTAATTTGGATGCTCTCTCTGTGCCCTTTGGTTAATTCGGAAAAGGGCTTGTCTATCTTGTTGATTTTCTCAAAGAACCAACTCTTTGATTCATTGATTCTTTGTATTGCTCTCTTTGTTTCTATTTTATTGATTTCAGCCTGCAATTTGATTATTTCCTCACATCTATTCCTCCTGGGTGAGTTTGCTTCTTTTTGATCTAGAACTTTCAGGTGTACTGTTAAGTCACTAGTGTGAGATTTCTCCAACTTCTGTACGTGGGCATTTAGGGCTATGAACTTTTCTCTTAGTACTGCTTTCATAAGTGTCCCATAAGTTTGGGTATGTTGTACACTCATTTTCATTGAATTCTAGGAAGTGTTTAATTTCTTTATTTCTTCCTTGACCCAGTGGTGATTCAGGTGAGCATTGTTTAGTTTCCACGAGTTTGTAGGCTTTCTGTAATTTGTGGTGTTGTTGTAATCTATTAAGTCCATTACAGTCATAACGTCTGTTAGTTCCCTTATTTCTCTGTTAAGTTTCTGTCTGGCAGATGTGTCCATTAGTGAGAGTGGGGAATTGAAATCTCCCACTATTAGTGTGTGGGGTTTAATGTGCAATTTAAGCTTTAGTAATGTTTCTTTTAAATATGTATGTGCCCTTGATTTTGAGGCACAAATGTTCAGAATTGAGACTTCATCTTGATGAATTTTTCCTGTGATAAATGTGTAATGTCCTTCTCCATCTCTTTTGATTAATTTTAGTTTAAAGTCTATTTTGTTAGATATTAGGATAGCTATACCAGTTTGCTTCTTAAGTCCATTTGATTGCAAAGACTTTTCCCAGCCCTTGACTCTGAGTTAGTGTCTGTCTTTGAAGTTGAGGTGTATTTTTTGCAGGCAGCAGAAGGATGGATTCTGTTTTCATATCCATTCTATTTTCCTGTGTCTTTTTTATAGGCAAATTGAGTCCATTGATATTATGGGATATTAATTGTAGCAGGAGTCTTAAAGGTACTTATTAGTAAGAACAAACCTGAGCCAGTTATTGGGGTGAATGCTGGAAGATCAGAGAAGCAGAACAAGTCACAGCTACCTCACTCGCCAGTTCCTCAGCTGGTCTTGTTTCCTCAGACTGCAACCTTCTGTGTCCTCATCCCAGTGGCTCTCAGCTGAACTGTGTTGCTCCAAAGCCTGAATGCTTAAACAGCCAAATGCTTAACTAACTCTGGTGCCTGGTTTTCACACCTATAATTAATGACCAGTGATTGTTAATTCCTATTAATTTTTGGTGGTAGTGTTGTGTGTTTCCCTTTTTGGGGGGTTTGTTGGTGTGGGATTATCTATTGCCTGTGTTTTCAAAGGTGCATCTAACTTCCTTGGGTTGGATTTTTCCTTCTAATGCTTTCTGTAGGGTTGGATTTATGGATAGATATTGTTTAAATCTGGTTTTATTATGGAATATTTTGTTTACTCCATTTATGGCGATTGAGAGTTTTGCTGGGTATAGTAGTCTAGGCTAGCATCCATGGTCTCTTAGTGTCTGCATAACATCTGTCCAGGATGTTCTGGCTTTCAGAGTCTCCATTCAGAAGTCAGGTGTTATTTTGATGGGTCTGCCTTTATATGTTACTTGACCTTTATCCTTTACAGCTCTTAATATTTTTTTCTTTATTCTGTATGTTTAGTGGCTTGATTATTATGCAGCAAAGGACTTCTTTTTGTGGTCCAGTCTATTTGGTGTACTGTAACTTTCTTGTATCTTCATAGGCATTTCCTTCTTTAGGTTGGGAAAGTTTTCTTCCATGATTTTGTTGAATATATTTTCTGTGCCTTTGAGTTGGTATTCTTCTCCTTCTTGTATACTTATTATTCTTAGGTTTTGCTCTTTCCTGGTATCCCAGATTTCCTGGATGTTTTGTGTTATGACTTTTTTGGCTTTAGTATTTTCTTTGACTGACAAATCTATTTCCTCTATCCTCCACACCAGATATTCTCTCTTCCATCTCTTGTATTCTGTTGGTTATGCTTGCTCCTGTAGTTCCTGTTCACTTATTCAGATTTTCTATTTCCAGCATTCTCTCAGTTTGTGTCTTCTTCATTGCTTCTATTTCCATTTTCAGGTCTTGAACTATTTCCTTCACCTGTTTAATTGCTTTTTCTTGGTTTTCTTAGCTTTCTTTAAGGGATTTATTGTTTTCTTCCAATTTTTGTTTGTCTTTCCCTCAATTTCTTTAAGGGAAATTTTCATTTTCTCTTTAAAGGCTTCTATCATCTTCTTAAAGCTATTTTTTAAGGTTGTACATGACCTCTTCTAAGGGAAGGGAGAATGGTTACCTTCCCCTTTTCCCTGCTCCTGTCTGAGATGTGGATTCCCTCCCGGTCAGATCAGAGCATGACTTCAGCTGTCTACCATGTTCTACACTCATGAGTATATTTCCTCGATTTATATCTTAATAAATTCTATTACCTATTTAATAGATTCATATGGATTGCTCTTAATACTGGGATTATAGGTGTGTGTTATTTCACCTGACTCAGTTATTTAAAGCTTTAAATAAGACTTTTACCATGTCATTTAGATTTACCTTTAAATAATATTGATATATATATAAGCAAAAATTGAGTGCTCTTTTAGGAAACATAACATTTTAATTCATGTATACACTTTGTAATGTTTAAATCTGGGTATACATGTCTCATCAGCATTATTTCTTCATGATAAATACTTTTAATGTCCTTTCTTCTGGGTTTTTAGAAATATACAATATCGGATCGGGGATTTAGCTCAGTGGTAGAACACTTGCCTAGCAAGTGCAAGGCCCTGGGTTCAGTCCTCGGCTCAAAAAAAAAAAAAAAAAAAAAAGAAAAAAGAAAAGAAAAGAAATATACAATATCATTATCTATAATGATCCTGCTATTAAGTAGTTAACCCAGTTTTCTTCCCATTGCTGTAAAAAACATTCTGATTGGAGGGGGGTAACACAGCTTGACCACACAGCTGCCATGACAGGCTTAGGGGCCCAGACACAGCTGTTGTGACAGGCTTACTGGCATGCAACACCTGGACCCAGGGAAAGCCATAAGCTGACACCACCCAGAGATCCACCCAGGGATGGGCCTGACATCCCAAACATTCCAACCTAGATTCTGTAAGATTATCAGATACTTCTGAGTCTAGCACACACCTATTCTCCTTTTATAGATATCCCTAGACAAATGTCAGCCAATCAGGGTGCTGAACCCTAAAAATTCCCTCACCCCAACCTTTGCTATGATAAAACCCCTACTCCTCCTGGGCTTGGGGCTTTCTGCCCACACCACTGTGTCAGACAGACAGAGAGACCAAGCTCGGAGCTTGAAATAAAGGCTCTTTGCCTTCACATATAGGATTTGGTCTTTGTGGTGGTCTTTGAAGGACCCCCACAATCTGGGCATAACACTGACCAAATGTAACTTGGGAGAGGAAAATGCATTTCAGCTTCCACATTGAGGTCATAATCCATCATTGACAGAATCAGGGCAGGAACTCAAGACTGGAACTTGAAACAGAAACCATACAGGAATGCTGCTTACTGGATTGTTATGTGGTTGGGCTCTCCCACATTAATTAGCAATCAAGACATGTGTCCACAGGCATACGTGACCTGGGTAATTCCTCAGTTAAAGTCCCCTCTTTCCAAGTGATTCTAGATTCCAACAATAAAGACTAACCACAGAGTAGCACAATAGAACTTCCAACTCCTATCAGTAACTTACTACCCGCCAGCCAGTCTTTCCTTTTTCCATCCTTTCTTCACCTCTTCCCAACCTCTCATAACTGCCATCCATACAAGTGACATCATGTAGTACTTGTCTTTCTATTCCTGGCTAATTTATATAATCAAATGATCTTATGTTCTTCATATATTTTTCAAGTAGGGTTTTTAAATATCAGATCAATATTTTAGTATGTGTACATTTTCTTTATATGTTCATTGTATTCAGACTTTCCTTTGGGCCACCAGCTCACAAATAATGACACAGAGATTTATTATTAATTATGAAACTTGAACTTAGCTTAGACTTTCCCCCAACTAGCTCTTATAACTTAAATTAACCTGTTTTTTTTTTTTTAAATCTACATTCTGCCACATGGCTTGGTTACTTCTCCTCTGTACCCTATGTCTGACTTTGTCAGAATCTTTCTGGCACCCCTTGTGTGCCTAAATTCATCCTGAGTTCCTCTCAGGATGTCTAGAAGTCCGGCTTATTCTGTCCTGCCTAGCTATTGGCCATTCAGCTCTTTATTAAACCAAGCACAGTAACACATCTTCACACAGAGTAAACAAATCCTCTCCAATATTTCCCCCTTTTTGTCTAAATAAAAAGGGAAGGGTTTAACTCTAGTAAAACTCTGTATATTAAGAACAATTATCCAGGGATACAACCAGTCGTAGGCCGGCAGGCAGAACTCCTACAGGCAGACCCAAGTACCATCCCTCACTGGACCCTGTAACCTACAAGCCCCAGTCCACCCTAAATCCACCCATCCTCCCAGCCTGCAGCTGCTCCCAGAGACACAGACTGCCAGCCCCGATTGGATGAAGAGTGGCTCCCTGAGACACAGAAGCCATTTGCACCAATTGTAGGAACAGATAAGTAGACACTAGTGCAAGACTACATTCAATAACATAAAGAGCAAATGGCACCACCAGAACCTAGTGCTTCTACATCAGCAAGACCTGAACATCCCAACATAGAAAAAGCAGAAGAAATCAACCTTAAAAAATAGCGTTAAGAGGGTGATAGAGGCCTTTAAAGAGAAAATGAAAATTTCCCTTAAAGAAATGGAGGAAAAGACAAACAAAAATTGGAAGAAAACAATAAATCCCTTAAAGAAAGCTAAGAAAACCACCTCCAGGAAGCACCACCTCCTTCAGATCCTATAGCCCAAGGTCATGGGTAGAACAAATACCACTACATCCCAAGAGGAATTTTTTTTCTAGTTCCAGCTATTTACTTATAAATTCCATGATTTCATTTTTTTTTAACAGCTGAGTAATACTCCACTGAGTAAATGAACCACATTTTCTTTATTCACTCATCTGTTGAGGGACATGTAACTTGTTTCAAATTGAATAAAGCAGCAATGAACATGGGTGGACAAGTTTCTTTGTGATAGGATGAAGAAGTGTCTTTTTTTGTTTGTTGGTTGGTTTTTTGAGACAAGAGTTTCTCTGTGTAGCTTTGCCCCTTTCCTGGAACTCACTCTGTAGCCCAGGTTGGCCTCAAAGTCAGAGATCCACCTGGCTCTGCCTCCTGAGTGCTGGGATTAAAGACATGTACCACCACCACCAGGTGGATAAAGTGTCTTTTGAGTATATGCCCATGAGTGGTATAACTGTATCTTGAGGTAGATCAATTTGCATTTTCCTGAAGAACCACCATACTGATTCCCAAAGTGGCTATACAAGTTTGCATTCCCACCAGCAATGGATGGTGCTCCCTTACTCTAACAGTAAGTATGAGCTGTCACTTGTTTCATAGATCTTAGCAATTTTGTCAGGACAAAGAGGAAAACTCAAAATAGTTTTGATTTGCACATCTGCCTGTGTCTAGCTCCAGCAGGGTTCAGATCCCAAAGAGGAGGTGCAGAGTCAGTGAGGGAAAGAGACTAACATGATCTGAGGGTGAATCAGGATGACTGCTGCTTTGTTGAAAAAAAGCTATACCTTTTATACTCTGTAATTGTACAAAGGATTAAATAGGAGAAAGAGAGCATATCAGTTATGGGACTGAAGAAGCTAGTATTGACCTTGACAAGTTAATAGGCCCCACAGTCATATGTTACTGGAAGGGCCACTAGTTCCTCTTGCCAGAGATAAGGAGGATGACTCCCTTTGTCGCAAGCAGGAACTTTCTTCAAGCCCCCAAGGAAATGGGAACTTTGATATAAATGTCTGACCTTGGGAAAAGGACTATCTTGAGGAGTCAGATACTACATTATAGATTATTAAAGTTTTTGTATGGCTTAGTTTATCCAAATATCTAAAGTTTAAAGTGAGCAAGGATGAGGCTAGACAAATATTACTGTAAACACAAGTAGACCTTAGGAATTTATAAGTCTTGATTATCAAATACACCTTTTTTTGAAGCATATATTACTTATCTAAGTTTTCTAGCACCTTTGTATTAGCTTGTGTTGGAGTAGTCAGAGTTATCATGCTATATGGTTCCATGGTTTTGGGGATTTTTTTCCAAAGAATTATTTGTTTTAAAAAGGCTACCATTTTATATATTTTCATTCTTCAATGCCCACACAAAATTTCCCAAAGGGAAAGGCATAAGGGAACTCCCATAACACATAGTGAGAATCATTAGAAAATCAAAATATAAGGGTGCTGGAGAATTGTGATCCATGTGGGGTTTCCAAAACAGCTTAACCACACAGCTGCCATGACAGGCTTGGAGGCCCAGATGCAGCTGCCATGAGAGGTGTTACTTGCAGGCAACACCTGGATCCAGGAAAAGTCATAAGCTGACACTGTTAGTTATTTGGTGCTTTTACTCTGCAAGGAAAGGTCCCAAAACATGACAAATCCACAAAAGAGTTTTTATTGAGATAGGATAGGAAGAGACAGACATGACAGGCCTGTGGGAAACACTCGTGGTCAAGAGAAATGGGGTGCTTGTGCAAGATGGCGCTGGCTTTATAAAGGGTGGGCCATGCATGCATACAGGAACTTGTGGCTACTCCACGCATGCATGTAGATTACATGGCTGCGTGCACACTTTATGCAACCATGCAAAGCCACGGAGTCCTAGTCATGTGAGATGTTTTGACCCGGAAATGGCTATTTTGAACTGGAAATAACTAGGCAGTCCGTTGGGCAAGCCCAACCGTGTGGGCATGTTGTGACTTCATATCATTCCTGACTTGTTTTTCTCTAAAAAGAGAAAAAAAATGTGGATGAGTGGGTATGGGGTGCCGTTTCTCTCAAAGACTGCTTCAGGCTGAATGGTGGGCATCAGTTAGTTCTTGGGGGAAATGGGGAAGCTGGCTCCTGAAGTCCTGGGATGAAGTCCTGCAGCTGTCCATCCTTCATGGTGTGGCTGGTCCTGGGATGAAGTTCTGTCATGCCTTGTCCTGCAGCTGTCCATCCTTCATGGTGTGGCTGGGAACCTTCTGTCTGACAAGATACTGGTGACATAAAAAGCTTAGAGAAAAGATTCATTATTATTTTATTTTTGGAGTTGACATTTATCTGAGGTAGATTTGGCCTGTCCGGATGGAGACATGTTAAAAAGGTGGCTGTGATAAAATTGATGATTATTATGGTGTTTTAGTACTCTGCTTAATTTTTACCTGAGACAAGCCTTATTCAAGGTAGTTTATTTAAGGCACCTGTTTGTTTTATTAGTTTAGCATTTAGGAAACACAGGTGATCAGTTGCTGAGTATTGAAAAGTGATAGACTGTTATATCCTTACCGCCTGGATATTTTGATGGGCCTTTTGCCTCCGGCTCTGTGTGGCCCTAGTTGGGAAAGAAAGGGGTAATACCTTATTCTTCTGGAACTGGTGTCAAGGCAGTGGATCCTGATGTCCTCTGGAGCTTGAGAGTGCATGAGAACTTATTTTTTTGAATTGGAGACAAGGCAAAGATCATGGCCCTGTCTGTATGCACATGAGAAACACAGGCGGTAACTTTGAAATGAGACAATGAGCTCTTATCTTAGTTGGAAATTTTTCTCATTAAGTAACTCTGGAATTAAATCTGGTGAGATAAGTAAGGCTGTCCTCTGTACCCGACAATAGAAAGGAGAAGTGACATCCTAAAACTCCCAGGACTGACTGAATCAATGGCTCTAGTGTCCAGAAGGAAAGAAAGGGATCGCTTTCCTGCTGAGTTCTGGGTTCCCTGCTGTGTCTGTAGCCAAGCCTAGGTTTGCTGGAGGTCTTAGCTTGATGTACCCATGCGTCTTGGCGTCTGGGGGCAGTCAGCTGATTGGTTGTCTTTCTAGGCAGCACCTTTAACAAGGGTGTTGATGGCCTGGCAGGGCATTTGCTAGCCCGTGGCCTTTTTCACTTAAAACAGGGACCCAATAGCTTTTCAGGAGTCAGCGAGTGCCAGCACTTGGCAATTTTGTTTTTATCTCTTCCCTGGCACACCTTAAATGCCACAGATGACTCTTTTGCCTGTGGGGGTCAGGAGTCTTACTCTCTAGATACTTAACTTTTAGCCAGGAACAAGAGACAGATTTTACTCTGTGTCCTGATTTTTTTTTTTTTTTTTCTTGATGATAGGTGGCTTACGGACAGCTTTTGGAAGATCTGCCAGTAGGCAGACTATAAACCGATCCTTTTGGAAGACTTGCGAGGCTATAAGCTGATTTTTTTTTTTTTTTTTTGGCTTAGGAGCCATCCTGATTATTGTAAACTTAATTGTTTAGATCTCAGCTGCTTTTAGACCCGTCTGTGCTTCTCAAGGCAGTTTGAGAATGAGTGGATGGAATTAAGGTGAGTTAGGGCGAGAGTCTTAGAAACTGCCCAAGCCCTCACATTTGAGCCTGTCCACTGCCAGCGCGGAAGTCAGACAGAAGAGGTTTCACATGGCTGATGCAGAAGTGGGGAAGGAAAGGGTTTAGAGCTTTGGCAGAAAGCAACTCTTATTTTCCCATTTGCTGGCCGAAGTTCCCGCCACACTGTTATGCGGTCAGGTTTACTGGTACCGCAAAGCTGTTAAGCGGCCAAATTTACCGCTGCATCCGCCAATGTTAAATGGGTGGTATCTGCCCCTTTGGTCCCATGGCTGTAGCTGAGAGGAAAAAATAAACAAAAAACAAACAAACAAAAAAAACCTGGATCAGACTTCAACTTAGGCGTCCCGAGAATGAGGGAAGAGCTATGACTACGCTGCCGTTGGTCCACCTGGTAGACTCCAGAAGACATTTTTGCTCCTTCTCCTCAGGAGCAAAAATGTGCCTGCCATTGCCAGCACAGCCCAAGGACAATGCCTGGGGTGTCCGACACAAAGATGTAGCTCAGACTTCAGCCATGAGAATGGCAGACTTACTGTGAAAAATCGTGGCGGTATCAGTAGTGGAAAGCTGTACTTCTCATGGCTGGCCACCGTCCGGAGTGGCCAGCCAGAGGTGCCTGCTGGTTGGTGGAAGAATCACAAGCCATGGTTACCTTTCTAGAGCTTTATTGAGAGACAGAGGGGAGAGAGAGAGACAGAGAGACCGCGTGGAGGGAAGAGAGAAGGGGGAATGAAAGTTGGAGCCAGAGTAGGGCCTTTGGAAACGGCCGCTGCTGAGGAAGAAGAATCCGGAAGAGGAGCTGAAGGAATGGTCGCCCTAGGAGTAGGGGTGGGAGCCGGAGGTGGGACAGCAGCATCTAGAGTTAGAGATTCCAGAGTCAGAGAATCTTCCGGTTTAGGCATAGTTAGGAGCACATGAGCAGGAGAGAAGAATCCAGAGAGACAGTTTAACACTGAGAAGAAAGCTAAGATAGAGAGCAACTCTTTCCATTTGCCTGTTTGCTGGCCGGAAATTACATAACTCCCGTAAAATATCAGGATTTTTTGTTATTTTCTAAAGCATACCTGGGCTATCTCTCAGTACAGAGATGGATAACCTTAGGAATCTTTAAGTAAAGCTTCAAGAAGACAGCCTAAGGGAGAGGAAGGACTGATCAGGTTGGAAGCCTTATTTCCCATGTCTGCAGCAGAGAGGCAGAAAAATAAAATAAAAAAAACAAATGTGATCCGGAGCCTAGACCCCCAGGCATCCCTGAGGGCAAGGACGGATCCCAGGCACAAGCCGCATCAGCTGAGAAGCAGGGGCCCCGCTGTGTGGAGCAAGGATTCCCCAGGAATCCCTAATGTCTAACTGTTCCGTTGAGTGCAGAAAAACATGCCGGCTTCACACAGCCCCAGGATGCACCCAACAGTGGTGGTCTAATTGAGAAATATCTCAAGCTGCAGACGTGGGAGATGGCTGGAAATTTAGGCCTGCAATAGGGGCCGACTATAGCCAGTGAAGACTATGGCCAGGGGTTCCCCAGTTTCAAGAAAAACCAGTGAGATGCCAGACACTCAACGGTCTTTCTCATGGATTCAGGAAACAGTTTACACTAGCTGAAAAGTGGAAAACTCACCAGAGGAGCGGTGTTGGGTGGAAGGTTGTGCGGCCAGGCAAATGGACAAGATCTAGACAACTGTCAGCCAATCAGGGTCCTGAACCCTGGAAATTCCCTCACCCCAACCCCTACTGTGATAAAAACCCTACCCTGCCAGGGGTCAGTGCTCTCTGCTTACACCACTGCATCGGACAGACAAAGTCCAAACTCAAGCTTGAATAATGGCTCTTTGCTTTTACATAAGGGATTTGGTCTCTGTAGTGGTCTTTTGGGGGGTCCCCACAATCTGGGCATAACAATCTCCAACGTCAAAATGCTGGAACTTTCTTAAGCAGCACTGGTTGCCATGTGATCCACACTACATTTCCCCAGTGTCTTAGAATGTTGAACATTTCTTTGAGTGTTTCTAAGCCATCTGTATCTGCTCTATTGAGAATTATGTTAAGGGATTTTTTAATTGGCTTGTTTTAATTTAGATTGTTTTCTTAAATTCTTTATATATTTTGGACAATTGTTCTCAATCAGATGGAGTTGGTAAAAAAAATTTTTCCCATTCTATAGGCTGCCAATTTGTCCAAATTATGGTGTCCTTTGCTGTGCAGAAGCTTCTCAGAAAGCCCTTATCTGAAGAGTCTGCCTGAGGCTAAAGTGAAGAGTTTTGGATTAACTCCATTGGCAGAAGAGATCTCAAAACAGCCTAATATAGATTCTGTCATGTTATTAGTGGTAAATCTAATGAAGATTTCTAATGGGGAGCAAGCTGAGAAAGTAAAAATACAAAGTGTAAAACCTAAAGAAAGGAGCACCAGGAAATAAAATGGAGCTAAGTCCTCCTTTCAAGGAGATAAGTGTGGGGGAGGGGGAGGAGTGGGGGAACAGGTTCACATGGCAGGCTTACTGGCAAGTACCACCCTGTCTCCAGGACTAAGGAAAGCAGCTGAGGCCAGGCATGTGTCAGAGGTGTTTCTGAATGGAGGCCTAGAGATGCCATTGTGTGAAGCTGGGAAGGTAAATCCTGGATTGCCTTGGAGAACCCAAGATGTTGAATATGCAAGAGTTGTGGGACTCCTGCAGCCTTTGGGGGCCAGCAAATGGAATGTGGTGGTTGAAAAAAAAAAGGCCCCCAAAGGGAGTGGCACCATTAGAAGGTATGTGCTTGTTGGAGTAGGTGTGACCTTGCTGGAGGAAGTGTGTCACTGTGGAGGAAGGCTTTGAAGACTAATATATGCTCAAGCCACATCCAGTATCTCAGACCACTTCCTGTTGCCTGAATATCAAGATGTAAAACTCTCAGCTCCATTTCCAGCACCATTTCTACCGGCATGCCACCATGTCCTACTATCATGATAATGAACTGAACCTCTGAATCTGTAAGCCACCCCATTAAATGTTGTTTTCCTTTTTAAGAGTTGCTGTGGTCATGGTGTCTCTTCACAGCAATAGAAACCCTAAATAAGACATTATTTAAAACTTTTGCCATAACAGTGTTGGTATATGAATACTGCTGTGGCTAAATTTTAGTGTCTAAATAATGAATCCCTGTAAGTAAAAAAAAAATAAATTAAATAAATATAAATACAAAAGATATAGCTAAATAAAGCCCTATAAGTAAAAACTATGCATAACATTTTGATCATGTATTTTGACCATGTATTACTTTGTATTTAAGTCATGAGGTACATTTCTTTAAATACAAAATGACTTTTAACAGTGTTTATTTAACATAAAGAGCTTGGATTCACTATTCTCTTTGAATTATTTCTATGCATTATACAGATTATTACCTAGATTTGGGGGTATAGTAAAACCTTGCTTAATTGAACATGAACATTATTGTTTTTCCCTAGGGTTCATTCATCAGCTGTCATATTTGAAAATGGAGAAAAGGATAAGGCTAGATATACTAATACATTAGATCATTTTGTATTGTTGAGAATAAGATGAAATACAACTCTTAAAATGTCACTCTAGAAAGTATAACAGAGTAAACTCATATTGACTAGTAACACATTGTTAAATCCTCTGCTGCTACTGGAAAATTAGTTTTTAATAACACAATGAAACTGATCCAATCTTCTCTATTAACTTTGAAAATGTCACGTTCTTATCAGATTCACATTAGAAGGCCTTTGTTATGTATTCTAGGATTATTCATCTTCTTTTGAAATAGCAAGACCCTGTAAAGACTGGGTCACTGGGAAATTACATAACTAAAATATTCAGTTACACTGTCCACATTTAAAAAAGTAATTATTTTGAATACTTGAATTATATTTGAACTCAGTGAAAGCTGACAATGTATGATTATTAACCTATAATTGAGGGAAATACACATTTAATATTTACTGGTAATCATTGAGAAAGCAAAAGAAAGTGATATACCTCATGATTTAATAATACTTAAACTTGAGAATATGGAAGGAAAATAATATACCAAAAATACAATGAGTTTTAAAAAAACAAAATATCTTCAACATTAAAATCTGATTTCTTCCTAAGGTACATTAACTTTTTAT
The DNA here is from genome assembly GCF_903995425.1 of Onychomys torridus. Classification (NCBI taxonomy): domain Eukaryota; kingdom Metazoa; phylum Chordata; class Mammalia; order Rodentia; family Cricetidae; genus Onychomys; species Onychomys torridus. Next base: position 28,451,170 of record NC_050454.1, on the reverse strand, counting down.
CTTTTTATCCTCATATTAAATTAATGAACAGCTTAGAATAAACTTTAATCAATCAAAAGAACAAATTTTATTCAAGTTGTAAGTATAAATAGTAAAAGGAAATATGATAGTGTGTATTTTAGAAAACCTATCCCCCAAGAAATTTAAGCAGATTTGAGTAATACTACTAATAAATTTCTAAAGTTTGTTTTTTTCTTTTGAGACATGGTATATACATACCAATCATCTCTAAATCCTCTACTATGATAAAATAGTGTGAACCTAACTTAAACCTTTTTAGAAAAGAAAAAAAATACTTAAATATAAACTTTGACTTTTAAAATTTGAGGTACACAGAACCAGAAACAAAATCAAAGCAGAAAAGTACCCAATATACTAAGTGTTGAAAAGAACAATAGAAATGATAAGACATGTGCTACAAGAACAAAAGAAAGTGATGAAAGATGCTTTTTCTTCAGAGAGAGGAAAGATGGAAATGACTGCACTTTGAGAAAGGTTACTAGGAATGTAGTGGAGTACAGCAGTCCCCATTTACCTGAAGAAATACTCTAAAATTCTCATAGATGCCCTGAACCAGAGGTAGTACTGAGTTCTGTATGTACTATGATTCTTCCTATAATACATATTATAAAATTTAACTAATTCCTGTTCTACAAAGCCCATAGTTTTATCCATATTAAGACTTTACTGTGCAGCTCAAATGACCTTGAACTAAGGATCCACCTGTCTCTGCTTTAAAAGAGAGTTGAGGCACAGTACTATACCTAGCTATACAAAGCTTAATTTATAAATTAGGTACTTCAAGGAAATAACAATCGACAATAATTAAAAATGGTAATTATAAAAAGGTGCTGTAATGAGTTATTTAATTATAGTATTGATCTCAAAATATAATTCTACTTATCCTACTTCCTTTAATTATGATAGATAGTAATTGCATCCAAACTGACTGCTTTTGCATGTTTTGGAGCCATTATTAAGTACTACAAAACAAGGGTTAGTTGAACATAGCATTATAATACTTGAGAACATGATGTGATAACTGAGTTAACTAGTAAGTAGCCAAATTGCAGGTAGAATATGCAGTAGAGACATGATGGATAAAGAGATTATTCTTGATCCAAAATAGAGCAGGAAAACACGAGATTTCACCAACTCAGAATCACGTGCAATTTAAAACTTATACATTACTATTTCTATTGTTTCAGATAAAAGTTCGCCAATGTAACTGAAACTACAGTACTGATCTCAAATGTTTTCTTAAGCACATCACACATTTTATTCAAGTGAAAAGTGCTAAAAAAATTCCCACTGGGTGGTGGTGGCACACGCCTTTAATCCCAGCACTAGGGAGGCAGAGCCAGGAGGATCTCTGTGAGTTCAAGGCTAGCCTGGTCTACAAAGTGAGTTCCAGGAAAGGCACAAAGCTACACAAAGAAACCCTGTCTCAAAAAACAAAGAAACAAACAAAAACCCAAAAACAAAACAAAAAAACCCCCAAAAACAAAAAATAAAAAAAAATTCCCTTGTGTGAAATACCTAAATAAGGATACTTAACTTTTGCTTTAAAAGTCAATGGCTCAATGAAAAACTATCTATATATTAAATGTGTATACTACAGGAAATAACATTTCTGACTGTAGCTAGAATAGAAATTCAATTAGTCCTGAAAGCGAGAATGGGTTTGTCAATATACTAACATTTTAAAGAGAAAACACAGCTGGATATAGTGGATCACACTTGTAATTCCAGTCTATGGGAGGCCAATGCTGAGTTAAGACCAGTATGGGTTCTATAGTGAATTCAAGATCAGCCTGGATTAGAGAGAAACCATGTCTCAAAAAGCAAACAACAAACAAAACTAAAAACAACAGCAAAAAATAAAATAGAAAGTGAGTTAAATACACCTTAGGTTATTATATGAGATGTCTCAAGGAACAAAAAAAATAAAGCAAAATTTAAAAAAAGCCAAACGGGCTGGAGAGATGGCTCAGTGGTTAAGAGCACTGCCTGCTCTTCCAGAGGTTCTGAGTTCAATTCCCAGCAACCACATGGTGGCTCACAACCATCCAAATTTGATCCGGCGCCCTCTTCTGGCCTGTAAGCATACATGCAGACAGAACACTGTATAATTAAAAAAAAAAAAAAAAAGCCAAACAAAAGAACTTAAGAAAGCTGTAAATAATTCTACAAATTATTAATTTTAAGCGACTATGTAATCATTTAACACAATGGGCACTTCCCAACTTTTAAACATTATTTCTGGTAACTACTACATTGTTTTCAAAATCAGAGTTTAGGGTTTACATTACTTTATTTTAAATGCAGTAATAGAAACTTCTTTCAATCTACTATTTTGTACTAACTTTAGAGAGAAATTAAATTAGTGTCAGACCATTTCCTTTTTTAACCAATTGATCTTAATTGATTCATCCTAAAGACTGTTCTATCAAGAAAGTTTAATTTAACAAATACATCACTCTGTGATGATGACATTTTAGTCAATGACAGACCATAGTTGTTATGACAGTCCCCAAAAAATGACACTGTATCACTCATAGTCTATGTGTCCACTCAAACATTTTTACACAATAAAGTGTTTAATGGCACATTTATGAAAATGTACCCATGATTGATGTGAAATAATCCATGAATATAATCATAAATGAGAATATATAAGACATGTAAGAGCAAACATTAGAGAAACCAAATCATAAAATCTAAAAATTAATATTTCAAAGACCAAATAAAACATGTATCAAATTAGGAATTTTACTAAGTTAATAGATAGTAAGCAAATGATAACTGTTTTAGAGTCACAATTTCTTCCATTTACTGCCACCTCCAATATATAAATACATCAAAAGTACTCATTCACAAATTCCCCAAAGCCACAATGTTTATATACTGAGATTCACAGTTTCTGGGCTTAGTTTTCCACCACTTAAACTGTGGATCATTGCTATCATGTGAGAATGTTTGTTCAACTCATCTTGCTGAAGTTTCACCAAAGACTCCTTCTCTTCCAAACGACCTTCTAATTGAGCCTTCTGCACTTCTAGGGAGGAAGCCTAAAAAGGAAGGAAGGAATAAGAAATGGAGAATAAACAGGACAGAATGTTTTTTTCAACTGAGATATTTTAAATGTCTTTTATTCTTTACTTGTAAGAATCACTTTAGGACAAATTACATATATTGTATTTTAATTAAATTACATAGTGAAATTTAAGATAAATTAATAGAAACTGGAACTTTAAAATTATCTTTTAAAGTCAATGATAGCAGCCAGCACTCAGGAGGCAGGTGGATTTCTGTATGTCAAAGGCAAGATTGTTTTAAGCTTGAGGCCAGCCTGGGCTACAAAGTGAGACCTGTTTCATACACACACAGACACACACAGACAGACAGACAGACAGACACACACACACACACACACACACACACACACACACACACACACACAGATACACACAAAGCCAGAATAGCAGCTACAATTTTTTTGCAAGAAAAGTACATACTAAATAGTACTTAAAAAATAACCAGATTAATGCAGATACCCCTCCCCCAAGCTATAAATAGTCCATCATGTTTACTGTCCCTTATGCTATACTGGTTCTGGAATAGTTAGTCTTGAAGTTGGGCTATTCTTATCTTCCTGGCAGTAAGTGGGCTAGAAAGCACAATTCATAGCTAACTCACAATCATATATAAAGAATAGATTAAAATCCACAATGTATGCCTATTATTTGAATTATATATAACTTCAGATTCCATTTCCTCATCGGTAAGTTACAAGTGTTAATATTTGATATTTCTATTTGTCAGAGAAGATAATCAACAAAATATCTTTAGGAGTTCTTTGCAAATTATAAGGCTCTAAACAAATAATTCCTTACCACTTGTGTAAGTAAAAACAGAGCTATCAACCTATATAAAGCTACCTGCATGAAGACCTATGAACCCTTTCTTTGTTCTCTACACACGTAAAAGCTATAAATACCCACTTAAGAAATCTTTAATGACTTTAACTTACTAAAGAACCAGAACATTAACCTACTGTGGTGGCTTGAATGAAAATGGCCCCATAGACTCACAGGAAGAAGTACCACTAGGAGGCGTGGCCTTGTTGGAGCAGGTGTGGCTGTGTTGGAGGAAGTGTCACTGAAGGGCGGGGGCTTGAGGTCTCAAAAGCGCAAACTAGGCCCAGTATCTCACTCTCTGTCTCTCCAGCACCATGTCTGCCTGTGTCCCGCCATGATGATAATCAACTGAATCTCTGAACTGTAAACCAGCCCCAATTAAATGCTTTCCTTTATAAGAGTTGCCTTGGTTATGGAGTCTATTCATAGCAACAGAAACCCTAACTAAGACTGCTACACATGTTCATTCCATTAAAAAAAAATTTTTTTTTTCATTTTCCTGCAAGGAAAACTGAAGAGTCTTTCTTACCTTAATACTCAACTCTTTTCTTATCTGTTCTGTTCTGCTTAATTCTTTCCTAAGGATATCAATGGTTTCCTGCTTATCTTCCTTTTCCTTTTGTAAAACATTAATCTTTTCTTCTTGGGACTTTGCTTTTTTATGCAAATCTAAAAACAAAAACAAAAAGCCATGTACTTAAGTAGCTACTATAAAAGGAAAAGAAAAAGATGAGGAAGACAATCAAATTCAAATAGCTTGTTGGAAATATGTTTATATAAAACCTATTGACTTAAAAAATTAACTTCAAGGGGAGAGATGGTTCAGAAGATAAGTGCTTATCATCACCTGAATTAACCTCTGGAACCTACCTGCAACCCCTATCTTCCACAAAATAAATGTAAAGAATAAATAAAGCAAAATACCCCCAAATTCCTTTTTACCAGTATTGTATATAAAAGAGCAAGTCTTTGTCTTTCCCCACTTCCTCTGTTCTAAACAAGCATGGCAAGAAGGAGGTGGGTGCAGAATGAGGACAGGATGGGAGGGGACTGGACCGCAGAGTTTAAGGGTTACTGGAAAACAGAGATCACAAAACATGGCCAATAAAGAGGGCTTGGTCTCTGTGCAGTAAGGAAGGTGACTTAGAACAAGAATGGTCACTTTACAGATGACAGCATTTACAGAGTTGTAACTGTTATCCAGTGCTGCCACCTGCTGTTATCATATGAATTTTATTTTAAAAAGGGCTATTATTTCTTGTAATTCCTAGAGTTGAAGAAAAATACCCACCACATTTTCTACTTGATCAAATGAATGAAATGCTTTAATCAAAGTTCAAAGAAAAGGGAAGTTGTTTAGGAAGTCATTTAGAGAATAAAGAAGTTGGGGCTTAAGAGATGGCTCAGTAGTTTCGAGCAGGCACTGCGTTTGCAGATAATCAGTATCCAAAACCTCTCCATGACCACTTGTACTCATGGCATCTATTCCAGCTATCCTTATACACACAAAGTTGAGAACAATAAAAACAATGTCCTTAAAATAAATAAGGGAAGTAAATAGCAGTAATAAACTAAAACCAATGCTCTGATTTTCTTCCAAAGCAAAATATGCTAAAAAGAGTGTCTCAAACAAAGCCACTTACGTGATAATTTACATTCTCTGTCTACTAACTGGCTCTGGACTTCTTTTCTCTGTTCTTCTTTCTCCATCAACTGAGCAATAGTTCTAAAATTATAAAAGAAAAATTACTGAATAAAATTACGTGTACTACTTTACTCCCCAAAGGTATTAAAAGTTTTAATTACTTATAAATGCGACAAATTTATATTGTAACCCAAAAGAAGGTCTATCTATAGCTATCAATAAAGAACAATATTCTATGTAGAAAGAGAATCATTGTCTTTCCAAAGTGACAAATAATTAGAATACAGAATTAGAGGCTTTTACTTTTCATTTTGTTGCTTGAGTGTTTCGTTCAGCTTTTTCATTGTCTCAATCTGTTTGTTCAGGGACTCACGAGTAGTCTGTAAGTCGGTGTTCTTCTTTTCAGTAGTCTCATTTCTAAAAAGACAAGGAAGTGTCTCAGTATCAGAGGAAAGCAGCATGGGGATCTGGAAATGCCTATTAAAATATAATGCTTATGCTCTTTCACTACACAATTTACCTAAAGAGCTAGCTCACTGCATAGCACACTAAACTATATTCAATGATAATAAAAGGCAACTTAAGTAGTAACTCAAATTTCTGTGGTATTAGGTAAAATGACACGAAATTCCCAATATTTAACTAATTTTGACTTGCTGAAATGACCAGTCTGTTCTAATATTAATATTAATTGTGACAATTAAGTTCATTCAATGATTTCTTTACAACTATATTTAGATTATGTGTGTGTGCAGGAGGAGTTCATGTGTACTATGGTGTGCGTATGTGAATGTCTGAGTACATGGGCTCTCCCTTTCTATCATATGTATTCTGGGGTCACACTTGGGTCACCAGGCTTGGTAGCAAGTACCGTTATACACTGAGCCATCTTGCTGGCCCCTTATTCAATAACTGTTAGAGTAGCAGCGCTTCACTATCAAGCACTACTTGTTCCAGGCCATGGTGATCAGTCAGTGATCAAAATGACAAAACTTGTCTGTGAGAAGCTTACTTCCCAGATAACCTATGACTCTAAAAATACATAGAAACTGTGAGTCTGTGTAATATTACTTCTATATTTGCAGGGCTGACCATTTGCTATTGGAAAACCAACTGGTCTGCCCTTCTCTAGACTAGACTATTTCTCTTGCTACCGGCATTCCTTAGTTGTCTGCAGCTCTTTGTGTAGGGTTGAGGCCTCACGGTCTTTTCCCTATGCACTTTGATATGTCTATTGTTATTCTTATTCAGCTCATGTTTAGGCAGTCTTAAATCTCGTAAGAATTACGTATCTTATGGTGTCATGACAATTTAAGAAATATTTTTAAAAATTATTAAGGGTTGAGGAAATGTGGCATGTTCACTTAGGTTCTAACTTTACACAAAAACTTTTACTTAATTTACCTCTGAACAAGTTCCATATAGGACTTTGTCAATATTTCATGTTCTTCAGCCACAGATTCTAACTTCTTACTGTGTTGAAAGAGATGCTCAATATCACTCTGGGCTCTTTCAGATTCCAGCTGTTGTGACTTCAGCAACACACTAAGCTCTTCGTTTTTTCTCTCAACCTCTCTTAACATACCCGCAAGAGTTCGTGCCTCAAAAAAAAAAAAAAAAAAAGAAACATGTACTTTTTCACTATCACATATACAAATATCATGCAAGAACGCTTGGATAAAAAAATGTATCACATAGCTGTTGGTGGTTCCACTGGATTATTTTGCCTAATTATCTTAGCTTAAGTAAAGTATGTGATGTTGGCACAACAACAAACTGTCTAACATATTTCAAAGAATGTATTAAATAATTCACAAGTAATATGAGCACACATTATTGTTGATAAATTACACAATTTAAAAGTGCTACCAAACATTTAATTTAGCATCTGCTGGACTATAGAAACTGTATTAGCAGTATATTCTTACTACTTCCAAATCTGATTCAGGTTGAAAATCAGAATTATTTCAAATTCTTCAGGGTTTTGGAATATTCCACACACACAACATATACATGAGACCCACATCTAAACACAAAATTTATTTATATTACATATATATGCCTCATATACATAACCTGAAGGTAGTAATCTTATGCACTGTTTTAAAAATTTGTGCATAAAAGTTTCATAGTGGAGAATTTTCCACCCACAACATGACAGTATTCATTCAAAAGTTTTTTTTTTGGGGGGGGGGCGGTTTTCGAGACAGGGTTTCTCTGTGTAGCTTTGCGCCTTTCCTGGAACTTACTTGGTAGCCCAGGCTGGCCTCGAACTCACAGAGATCCGCCTGGCTCTGCCTCCCGAGTGCTGGGATTAAAGGCGTGCGTCACACCACCCTGCTGTGGATATCACTCTGTGTAAATAAAGTTCTGATTGGCCAGTGGCCAGGCAGGAAGTATAGGTGGGACAAGAGAAAAGAGAATTCTGGGAAGTAGAAGGTTGGAGAGAGACACCGCCAGCTGCCGCCATGAGAAGCAACATGTAAAGACACCGGTAAGCCACAAGCCATGTGGCAAAGTATAGACTAACAGAAATGGGTTAATTTAAGATAGAAGAAGTAGATAACAAGAAGCCTGCCACAGCCATACAGTTTGTAAACAATGTAATTTTCTGTGTGCTTTTTTGGTTGGGTCTGATCGACTGGCAGGTAAGAGAGATTTGTCCTGACTGGGCCAGGCAGGAAAACTCTAACTACACCACCCGGCCCCAAAAGTTACTTTTATAAATTGCACTGTGCTTATTTATTTGTTTATTTAATTATTTGTGTGTGTGTGAGTGTGTGTGTCTGAGTGCATGTATGTCACTGTGCATCTGTGGGGGTCAGAGACTAACTTGTGGAAGTCAGTTTTCTCTATCCACCATTTGTGTTCTGAGGACTGAACTCAACTGATCAGGATTAGTGACAAAGGCCTTTACCTACTGTTCCACCTCATCAGTCTAACATTACAGATTCTGAAGCATTTTGGCTTTCAAAAGTTTGAATACTAAAACCATACCATTGTAATTTTTAACTTAATAGACTTTTCTGACAAAAGCAATTTCAGCATGACCAGAATAACAGATAAATAACAGATAAAGCTGAAAGACAAAAAATTAACTTTCCATATGTATTCAGATGAAAGGATACAGTACTTAGGGGTAGCCATCAACACTAAACTGCTATGTTTACATACATCAGTTTCTTCATTTCAGGTAAGAATCAAGAATAAGATATTAACATCACTGATACTGATCTAACATTTAAAATTAAGCTAGAATTAACTAATTAGCTAGGGAACAGAGTCTAAATATGCAGTAATTAAGGAGTGGATACTATCTACCACTTTGTCTTAAAAATGCCCAAAAGACACACAATGTAAAGGGTACTAAGAGAAGTGAGAAGAATAAACTCTTTCAATATTACTAATTTCCTTTCTTGGCATTTAGAAGTTCAATTTATCAGTCAAAACAAACAGGGGGAAGCTGGGTGGTGGTGGCGCACGCCTATAATCCCAGCACTCGGAAGGCAGCGGCCGGTGGATCTCTGTGAGTTCGAGGTCAGCCTGGTCTACAGAGCTAGTCTAGGACAGGCTCCAAAGCTACTGAGAAACCCTGTCTCGAAAAACAAAACAAAATAAAACAAAACAAACAAACAAACAAAAAATACAGGGGGGAAAGGACATTAAACATTCGTACTTCTTTTTAAAATTTATTTTATATTTTTAAAAATAAACACGAATACTAAAAAAGGAGGGCTTATTTTTGCAGAAAATTATGCTTTTATATTATTTTAATAGATGCGCTGGTTAGTGTTGTCACCTTAATAGAATCTGAAATGACCTGGGCAATGGGTCTCTGGATTATCTGATTAGGTTAGCTGGTGTGGAAAGGCCCCTCTCTATTTTGGAAGGGACCCTTTCTCCTGCAAGGGACCCAGGAATGGATGGAATGGAGAAACCCAGCAAAGCATTGGAGTGCTTGTCACTCGACGCCCTGACTGGTGTGCAATGCCCTGTCACTTCACTCCAAACACGCGGAACCCTTGGAGTCAATGCTTTCTTCCTGCAGTTGCTCTAGTCAAGTACTTAACTTCAGCAGCAGGAAAAGTAACCCAGATGAGACATGATCCATGAATAGAATACACGCTTATTTCTCCCCACTTCTTTTCAGTTAGATTTCTCTAATTATTAGGATATCTTTATCCTGAAAATATTTTAAGTATTTTACTTATCAGAGATTTTAATCCCTCTTTCAAATTCCTACAGTTTTATAATTTATTCATTGAAGTAATGAATACATTCCATGTGAATCTGCTAAGAATTTCATACTATTAAACAAAGTTTTAACCCATAAGGTATGTATCATAAATACCTTAATCATCAAACTTCTAAAGCACTTACCATATGCCAAGAATTGGGACTTGGAGATTCAGAAATAGTCTTTACTATCTATCACAAGTAAGGGTGGGAGGTAATATGATTTTCATATGCTATGGAAGTACTATGAAGAGGCAAGCACAGGTGGAGGCATAGAAGGAGAGCCAAACATGAGGAAGAAAACAATCACAGAAGGCTTGTGGGGCCAGGCGGTGGTGGCGCACGCCTTTAATCCCAGCACTGGGGAGGCAGAGCCAGGCGGCTCTCTGTGAGTTCGAGGCCAGCCTGGGCTACCAAGTGAGTTCCAGGAAAGGCGCAAAGCTGCACAGAGAAACCCTGTCTCGAAAAACAAAAAACAAAACAAAAAAAAAAACAAAGAAGAATGCTTGTGGGGAGGCAGGCACTTAAATGAAAACTGAAGATGATGAGGTATTAAGGAAGAAAAAAGGTGCTCTAATAGGGTTAAGGAAATTCAAAGTTAAGAAGAAAATATAAGAAGACTATGGTTGAGTTCTACCAAAATGCAAATCAGTATAAGCAGTTATTGGCAAAATATGGAAGATGTGGTGTGAAGTGAGATTTTTTGTTTTTGTCAAATTGAGGAATTTCTGTGACATCTGAGAGCAATGACAACTACCCTGAAACACTGGACATAGGATGAGGCACTCCTTGAAATACTCTTGGGAACTGCCATAAAGCAACAAGGACAAAACATAGACACCACTAAAGTGCAGTGTGTCTGAGTAACAGACTATATCAAAGTTAATCAGCCAAACTTGGGAACATTACAGGAAGGAAATTGTAGTTAGAGTTTTCCTGCCTGGCCCAGTCAGGACAAATCTCTCTTACCCGCCAGTCCCACAGTCGCTCAGACCCAACCAAGCCGGGTTTCTAAGTCAGTAAACTCAAGCAGTACACAGACCACTATACTATAAGTATATTTTAATGCCAAAGGTAAGTACTTTACCACTGATTATACAGCGTTTCAAGCATTTCCCAAATGACTAAATCTGGCAATATAGTTTACTTAGTGTTTGGTGGGGGGGATCTCTGCTTGCCATAAATTTGGGAACATTGACTTTTAGTAATGGTTGAAACTATACAACAGAAAAATAAGGAAGAAAGGGCTCAGAATATAATAATTCTGAGGATCTCTGACACTCATCAATCAGGTAGGAAAGAAAATTGAGATGATAATGTAGCCAAAAGTAAAGGGAAGAGAGTTACAAAAAGAACTACTTGCATGAAATGCTCTAGGCATTTCACCTCAGTTTCAACATGTGTTAGTCACATACTTGTAACTAGTACTGTACATGCTTTTTTTTTCATTATGGAAGCATCAGACATACTTTATTTCTATAGTGTACAGACCTCGGTCTCTGCTTGAGTTCTTTGACAGCGATACTGAGCGATCAGTCTGTCAGCCTGTGCAAGAGCCAAGGCTTTTGCTTCCAGGAGATCTTGTAACCTGCTCTCTTTCGACTAGAAGAAAATACACTGTTAATGTTCATTGTTTAGGAAAACATCTGTGAAAGGCATACATCATTACACAGTTAAAATTAGCTTGTACTCACAGCCAATGTGGAAAGTTTCATCTCATAAACATCCATTATGTCAGATATTCTTATATCATTAATCTGATCCTTCACCTGGTTTTATAGAGTTAAAATTGGAAAATTGTAAATTTGACAAAAGAAAAATGAAAGTATTTTGTAACTCAATCATTAAAGCTGAAGAGTAAAAATATATGTTCTTTCAGGTGGGTTACAAATATTTCACTAATTTGGCTGTCTCAGCAAGGTTCAGTATTCATACAGTGATTTAAAAGCCATAAGGGGCAGGCAGGAAGGGAGCTAGAATAAGAATGACAGCTGGTTTTTACAAAGTGTTTACATTTTATACTGTTTCTTTTCTTTGAAAAACATCCAGATTTTACTTTTTATGTCAAAGGATAAGTTTGCATCTGTAGTTGTTTAAACAAATGCTATAATCAGAGCTGACAGCTGGCCAGTACGAAGCACAAGCCCACTTACAGTGCTACTTCTCACTCACCATCACTCCGGCCTGAAGTTTTTCTATTAGCTCCTCAATGTTCAAAGGAGCATTATCTTTTGAAAGAGGTGGTGTTAAGCACTTTGCTGATGCTGGAAAATAGTGATTTAAAGGCTGCAAAGACATTTTCCTGGGCAGATGCTCGGTTTCTTGCTGTCTGTATATATTGTTTGCTGCTATACTTTCTCCAAGTCTAAATAAGAGTCAGGAAGAAAAAGCAATCACAAAAACAGAGCAAAAGGCAGAAAGTTGTTATAGAACTATGGTAGTATTTGAAATGAGTCTTCTTTGGGGACTGTACATCTTGAAATATATTGGAAATCATTTTTGGTAACCACAATAAAGCAGTTTGGGGAAACATTCTCAATTTTCCTGAGAACTCTTTTCTACTTACTATATGTGACAATTTTGGAGGCATTCTAGCACTAGTTAGTGAGTGTAGAGTATTTGCAATGAGTACAAAGTTACTGTATTACTCAGAACAACCTTCTTATCATAGATGGTATCACCTGGACCCATCTATACTCTCCTCTGACCCTTTTTCTCATATAGTATATCCTCATCAATCTTACTTCTATTCTGCTCCACTAAAAGCCAATCCTGTTTATGATTCAAGGCCTTTGGATGAGCTGTTCCTTTATCTGAAACTATCAGAAGAAGTAAGAATTCCCTCTTACCATAAGACCTTGGTTTAAAGTCACCTCTCCAGAGAGGTTATTATTAATGCCCTATGTAATATAAATGATTAGCTACTCCTCTCCATAGTGGTGGACATTATATGAACCTTTAATTTTTTTTAGTAATAAAATAACAAAATATAATAAGATTAAAAAAAAAACTAACACATCGGAATTGGACAAAACAAACAAACAGAAGGAAAAAGAGCCCAAGAAAACACACAAGAATCAGAATCCCAGGTGTTCATACACTCAGGAATTCCATAAAAACACTAAACTAGAAGCTAAAATGTATTAACAGAGGACTTAATGTAGACTGTGCAGGCTGCCTCAGTTTCTGTGAGTTCATATGAACTTTGATCATGTTGATTTAGAGGGCCTGGCTTTCATGGTGTTCTTCATCCCTCTGGCTCTTTTTGTGTCCACTTTTACAGGTTCCTGAGGGGAGGGATTTGATGAAGACATCCTGGTTAGGGCTGAGTGTTCAAGGTCTCTCACTCCTCACTCTCTGCATACTGTCTGGCTGTGGGTCTCTATATCTGTATTTGTTCTAATATGCTACAAGAGGAAGCTTCTCTGATGATGGCTGAACAAGGCACTAATCTATGAGTATAGCAGAATAGCACCAGGAATCATTTCATTGCTAGCTTTTTAAATTTTTTTAAATGAACAGCAGTATTTGGTTTTACTCTAGGTCTCTGGGTTGTCTACTCTCCCCACTATCTACCTTCTCACCCACTCCAAGATTAGTTCTTTGTGTAGGACTGAGATCTTGTGGGCCTTTCCTGGTCCACTTTGGCATGTCCATATAAAAACAAATACAAATATGCATGCATACACAAAAAAAACACATATATGCATGCAATAACAATTAATGAAAGAAGAAACCATGAATTAGAAGGAGAGTAGGGAGTGGTGTATGAGAGGGCTCTGAGGGAGGAAAGGGAGAAATGTATTTACGTTATAATATCAGAAATAAGAAAATATTTTGTTAAACAAATGTGCCAAAATTTTGGGTTGGGTTTGTTAAGTGTTTTTTTTTTTTTTTTTTTTTTGTTCATTAAAAATATTTATTAGACCATATATTTTTCCTCCAAACCAATACTACCACATATTTGGCTTAGCTATTTGCTGTGGGATAATGCTTTTGTGCACTGGTTTAATAAAACAACAATTGGCTAATAGCAAGGCAGAAAGTATGACAGAATAAGCAGACAAGGGGGATTCTGGGAAGAGAAAGGCTGAGTAAGGAGATGCCAGCCTACCATCCAGGGAACAGCATTTAATGGCACATAGGTAAAGCCACAGAAAACATGGGGACATATAGATTAACAGAAATGGGCTGAGTTTAAGTGTGGGAGCTAGTCAGTGGTAGGCCTGAGCTAATGGCCAAGCAGTTTTAAATAATATAAGCCTCTGGGTGTTTACTTGGGTCTGAGCGGCTGCCGGACCTGTGGGTGGGAGAGATTTTTCCTGACCACAGGCCAGGCAGGACACAGGAAAACTTCAGCTACAGATATTAGTTCAATAGTTCTTTAACTTTTAATTTATGACTATATACATGAGTAATTCTGCAAAATGTACCTAAAGTCACTTAACAGACAGCATGGATTAACAAACTCATCTCTTACATTTAGAGAGTGAAAGTAGCACAGATAACAGACAATATTAAAATGAATGGTGTGGTTTTGGTGTAATAAAACTATTTACAAAGCAAAAGCTTGTTCACTGGCCTGCTTATTGACCTCTGGTTTCAATTACTTAAGTGACTTTTACAAATTCTATTATATAAATTACTTAAAGTTTTAAAAATTAAATCCCAAGTAAACTATAGTAACCATTCAGTTTACATATTGTCTTCCCCTGACACACAAACTCAATTGAAAACAAAACAAACAAAAAAACTGCAAAGCATTTTCAGTATACTATTATCTGAAATAAAAGGATGTAGTAAATTTTTTTGGCCTGGCCATCATCTACTCCATCTTATGATAAAACACTTAATATTTCAGTATTCCCCCTCTCCCCCACTGATCTTTCCCAGCTTAGTCTGAGTTCATGTAGTTCTTAGGACTCCTTGGCAAATGAACCAGAAAGGAAAAGTTCTTTCTACAAAAGGAACTAAAGCAATTGGTTCAAGCTTCAATGTCTAGAATCCATGATCAGAAGAGGTGATTATGAGACAAAAGAACATGATAAATCACCTGCATCTATGTTTTCTTTGTCCTTTTCCATGATGGGAAATCAGAATTTTAATTATTTGAAAGATTACTGATAATTACAATAAAATCTGCAGTTCACCAATTTATTAATAAATATGCATGGAGGATTATGAAGAAACACAGAGTGACATTCTAACTGTATTAAGAGATACTGCAAATGAACACAACTCACACTAAGGCAGGGAAATCTGGCAGTGGAGCAGCTTCCAGCAATATTCCCAATCCAGATTGTACTTGTTCTCTATTATCTGATGTTAAAGCAAAAGCCAAAGGAGTAATCAAACGTGGATCCTAAACAAATCAGAAACCAGCAAGTAAGAGGCAGCAAGTAAGACTCACGTATTGCTGAGTCTTTAGTCAAAGGTAAGAGTATTCTAAACTACTCCTACCTGATGTCTGCAAATATACACTTTACCACCTTGCACAGATTTATACTGTATTGTAATCCACAGAGAAACTAAGAAATATCCAGCAAAAGGTTTCATGTTTTATTTTATGCCTATCAGAATTATGACTTAAATAT
Organism: Onychomys torridus; assembly: GCF_903995425.1. Taxonomy (NCBI): domain Eukaryota; kingdom Metazoa; phylum Chordata; class Mammalia; order Rodentia; family Cricetidae; genus Onychomys; species Onychomys torridus. The sequence goes on along the minus strand of NC_050454.1, from coordinate 28,435,775 downwards.
TTCAATGAATTTAAATTGTTCAAAATCAAATAGTATTTAGATAGCTTTATTTCCAATAAATGAAAACTTGGAATGCTCAATAATTTCTAAATTAAAACCATCAAATAAAAATTTGAAATAATGAATGCAAATTAGAAAACCAATGACCAAAGCAGTACACTTCAAAGTCCCTCATGTCAGTATTTCACACTAGGACCATAAGCTCTAAAATCACTTATTATGAAAAACATGGCTTGCTTTTTTTGTATGTTTTGTATATGTAGGCAGGTATAGAGGCCAGAGGTCTATGTAAGGTGTCTTTCTCTATTGCTTTCCACCTTATTTTTTAGGATGGAGTCTCTCACGGAACCTGGAGCTCACCAACTTGCTAGACCAGTTAGTCACAAAGCCCTGTAGGCCACTGTCTGTTTCTCAGTGCTAGATACACATGTACTCTGTCACACTCACCTTTAACGTGGGTTCTGAGGATCTAAACTTTAAGCACTTTACTAATTGGGCCATTTCCACAGCCCTCACTTAATTCTTTAAAGAAAAACTATTAATGAAGAAAATATTAGTAGTAAGGCCTTTATAATTAAGATGTTAAATGCTTTGTAGGTACTTAAGTATAATTCAACCTTCACAACTCAAAAGAATCCCTTCACATTTCTCCCAGAGAGAATCACTATTTGCTGTTTTCAGTAAATGTAACTGAAGTACAAAGATGGAAAATGATTTGGTCAAACCTACACTGACTAGCAACTAGTTCAGCCAACTATTAACTATAAAAATGCTCTTATGGAGCCCATGGTCACTACCTATGGGTTCAACTCTATCTTCCATTCTATCTGAACATTTCACCATCATCCTTCCTAAGCTTAATGCAGAAAAAATAATTTTGCATTTTTGTTAAATAACTCTTATAAACTAGGTAATATAGATAATTAACATGGGTAATGTTGAAACCCTTCATTAAACAAAGAAAACCAGAAAAAAACAGAATGAAGTTCTTTGGCCTAAATACTACTTAATCAAAAACTCTAGCTCCAGTTTTCCAAGAACAAGCAAAACAGATTATAGTTGCATAGAAAGACCTTCCTCCTATAAGGAAAGTAATGGACAGGGTCACTCATCTTTGATAAATCTTTTTCTATCTATAAAACCCACCTCCTCCAGCTCAGCTAAGAACACTCATGAATTTTACAAAATTAGGTGTCCCCTGATCTTGAAGAGCAAATGAGAACTGATAGTGTAACCCTGTAAAGGAGTACTTACATACCATGTCTTAAGTCCTGGGTTAGTGGTAGAGAGATGGGGAGTAGGGGGCAAAATACAATTAAATCTTTAAACTAAGTCTATTGTAATTTTGCTTTCTGATAACACCCAGAACTTTTCATCTACTATCATTGAAACTTGTAAGCTAGTGTTCTTTTCAGCACACCCGCACTAATCTGATCCGTCCCTCTCTTTCAGAGGTTTTCTATCTCCTTACTATTTCATGCCGCCAACTCTTATCAAAATTAAAAGCTCACCTAGGGAAGATGGCCCAGTTAGTAAATTTGAGTTTAATACAGAGAAGCCACAACAAAGCACTGGGTATATGCTTATAAACCCCCTGTTGGGGAGGCAGAGGAACAAATTCCTGCAGCTTATTAGCCATCAGCCTACTTTACTTAGTGAGGTCCAGAACAGTGAAGAGACCCCATGTCAAAAAAGAAAAAAAAAGGTGAACAGGGCCTAACAAATTACACTCAAAGTCATCCTTAAGCCATTATATATGTGTCTCTCATAGGTGTATAAACACACACACACACACACACACACACACACACACACGCACGCACGCACGCACACACACAAAAACACACACATGCACACGCATACAAGTCTTTCTCAATGTCAACATAAATCAAGAAATCTACATGTACAAAACAATGAAAGGAAATGCTGGGAAATTATTTCCTTAGAACCTGGAGGAAGTTAGATTTAGTTTCTAAGATATATAATGAGAACATTCTAATTAAAAAAGACAGAACTGTCAAGTTTTTTCTCATGGCCAATTCTAAGAAAAATATCCTCTAAGCATGTAGACTATTAAAATAGAAATACCTGCATGGTGCAGGGCTTGAATCCTAGCACTTAGGAGGTCAAGGCAGGAGAAAGGTTAGTTAAAAGTCAAGTTGGCCTACATGGTGATATGATGTCTCAACAAATAAACAAGAAATCAAGAAAGAAACAAACAAGCATTATTACAAACCAAGGTAGAGGAGCTGGACATGCTGCTCAGACAAAGGAGCTGAGTTCAAGCCTCAGTACTTACACAGAATGCAGGGCATGGCAACACATCTATAGCCTTACCCCTGGGATTGGGAAGTAGACAGAAGGATATCTAGAGCTCACTGATCAGCCAGCCTAGCTGAGTTGGTGATCTCCAAGACAGTAAGACTCTAACTCAAAAAAATAAAAGATAATAAGCAATTGAAGAAAACACACGACACTGACCTTCCACATGCATGCCCACACATGTATCTATACACATACATACCACAAGACTACGCAAATATACATCATATGTATACACGTGCATACAAAGAATCCTATGATAATTAAATGTGTGAAAAGGCTGAAGTTACCTGAAGGATTTTGTAGAAGCTTACTTCCATACCAGGAACTAATTGTTTTAGTTTGTTCATCAAATTAAGAGTCTTCAAAATTACGTCAGCGGCAAGTTTGCTTCAAAATAAGTCACATTTAAATTAGATAACTAGAAAATTAGCATATTTTTGTCTATAATTCTAAAGTAAGTGAAAAATCTACCAAATTTGTTTTTAAAACAAGAAGATTAAAGTAAAATTTCTAAGAATTAAAATATTTTAAAAAGTTAGTATTTTTAGTACTCAAGTTCCAGAAAGAACTAGTACTGAATACAAATTTCAAACTATTATCTACTCTTAAATACCAATATGGTTCAAATTTCTGCTGAATTAAGTACAAGCATTAGAACATAGTTCATTTCATTTTTAGCAACTGTTTCTAAATCAACTTTGTCTAAAATTAAAAGCAAAAACAAAACAAAACCTACTATGTAGAGAACGACTTATACAGGACCATACACTCACTCCACTTTGCATCTGAAAGGGAATGAAATGTCTAAGGGAGGACTGGTGAGATGGTCCAGTGGGTAAGGGTCTTCCCACCAAGCTTGGTGACCCAAGCTCAATCCACGGGACCTACATAGTGGAAGGAGAAAGCCCAACTCCCACAGGTTGTCCTGACATCCACCTATGCTGTGGCCAAGTGACCACATACTACACACACACACACCCAAAATTTTAAAAGTGAAAAGGTAATTCTTGTTCTTCAAGAATACAACTGCTGACAGTTATTTACAGAAATGGAAACAAATTATAGGGTTTGACACTTAACCGGGTTTCAATAAATATTCATTAGGAAAAGTTGCTCATGAGAGGGAGGGGGCACAAATAAAAGTTGCTCATTACTCTGAGCATCTACCTTTAACCAAAGCTCTGATGTATGAAAGAGAAGAGAGAAGTTGTCTTTGTTATTAAGAAGCTTTCAGCAGGGATTGGCTTTCTGGTAATGAAACCATCCATTTTGTCATGCTTTTTTCTCTTTAAAAATGTAAGATTAAATGAAGCAAAAATTAAATTACCAAGGCAATGTCAAAAGGAAGTTTCAGAAGAGAAATGTTCAGAATCTAACTTCTCTTTCATATGCATGCAGAGAAAAAAAAAGTCCTAATGAAATATAAACTGCAGATGTCAAAACTTTTCAGAAGTATGCAATCCATAAATTGAATTTTTAATTCAAAATTTAACAATTTCCAGCTATCCTTTGAATTAATGGAACATAGCTAGAGAGGATCCTTGAATATGATAACTATATTTTACGACTTTTACTGCCTTTAGCCAGTATGCATTTTGGACTTGAAATACTCACCACAATTCAGAATCTGCCACCTTTGTTCCAAATCCCAGGTCAATCTTGCCATATGTAAACTGTTGTTCTATCAGCGTGGTACACTTTATAGTGGTCAATACTTTTACAATGTGCATTTTCAGAGTGTCATCTCCACACAGAGGTTAAGTTTGGTTAAGGTACACAGAAATCCAAATACTTGGTATATAGTGTGTAGCTATCTATAACTTAGAACATTTAGAATAATTTCAAACAACTTTTGACATTACTGCAATCCAGTGTAATTATTTTAATTGCTTTAAGACATGTTAGAAAAGTGGAACTTAAGAGTATTAAGTAAATAGTAAGAGATAGACTCATGGAAGTGTCTGACACATGGTAAAACCAGAGAAAAGATATTTCTTCCCTGGATGTTTATTTATTTAGTTAGTTAGTTAGTCAGCAGTGATCAAAATGTTTCAATAAACATTGGATGGATTATGGGGAGTTATATATACTCATAATTTATAAATTACTATGAATATCAGAAAAAAAGGGCCAAGTTATGAAACACCTTTAAGGTTAAACAGAGCAACTGCATGCCTCTACAGCAGTGATTTTTGACCTTGGCTACATGTAAGAAACACATGAGTAGATTAAATCACAAACACAGAGAATGGGGGCTTAAATCATGAAAGCTCTATCAGTATTTGCTTATGGACTGATACATCAACCAAAGACTCACAGGAGCAGCAACCGGCACTAAAACTGCAGCAGAGTTATGAGGAGCCAACTCAGCATACACCTTCAAAGCTCAAACTGTAATTAAAAAATGCTCATGTTTTAAGGACATGGGTTCTTATTGGGTTGGGAATGTAGTTCAATAGTAGAAGAGCTGACCTACTACTGAGGTGCTTAGTTTGATTCTCTGTAGTGGACACATGCACACATATACTCAAAGAGGTATCTAGAAGAAAATAATGTACTTAAACATAAATACAGAAAAAGCAAACTGGAAAAAATTTTCAGGTGTCCTTGAAACTTTAATTTTCAGTTCAATATCCTTTCTCTGGCTATGTAAGTGCATATTTCTACATGCTGTGTGCAGGTGTGCATATACACATGTGCATACACATAAGGAGGCCAAAGCACAACCTAGGATGTCATTCTCAGAACCACAGTCTGTCTACTTGGAGCAGGGTTTCTCATGGACAGTAGGTCACCCATTAAGTAGATGGCTGGCCAGCAAACCCTAGGCTTGTCTCTGCTTATCTAGGCCTACAATTACAAGCCCACACAATCATGCTTGCCTGACAATTTCATATGGTTGCTGGAAACTGAAATCAAGTCTGCATGCTCTCAAGGGAATCATTTTACTGACTAAGCTACCTCCCCAGTCCCTTGGTACAATATTTCTGATACTATATGAGAAATTATAAGATTACAAATAGAGACAAAATTGGAGGTTTTATACTTTCCATTTATATCATGGTAAAGGATATTTAATAAAATTTCAATGGCTTTGACCATCCTTTCACATTTTTTTCTTATTAAGGCCTCATCAAGATTTTGTTCAGTGAACTGAAGCTGATCAAGGATTGTAGGAAGCAGAAGGGTCACAAAACGGTCAGCTGAGGAACAGTTACCAGCATCAATGACATCCTAGAAAATTTACCATTAAGAACAATTGAAAATAAAGATGGAACACATAACATAATACAGTCATTATTGAACTAACACATTCTTTAAATTTTTAGCATTTATTTCAATATTCCATTTATTCAAGTCTTCTATTTTAAAACGACATTTTACAATTTACCATTTTAGCCAGCTTTCAGACTTACTCTGGCTTTGTTCTTCAAATGAAGACATAACATTATAAAAAAATGCATTTTAAGGATTCCATGATTTAAATATTATTCTAAATATGTTTAATATTTAATGACAATACCTGAATTTGCTAAATGTAATTAAATAATAAGAGATCGACTTCAATAGTGTAAAACCACAAATAATTTCAAAGGTTTTATACATGCTAAAATCATCAGGACCAAGAAAAACAAAAAACAAAAAAGCAGTTTATACATAAATTTTAATGAATAGACTTGATCACTCACATATATATTTGTGTATAGGATCCAATTATGAGATTGAAAAATAATTTGAAGACTGGACAGGCTGAATGAGTATAAAAGCAGGTGAACAGCAGATAATGCTAAACTGCCTAGTAGCATAATCTACAGATCAAGATTATTTGTCTTCATTCTACTAAGTGCATTGAATCTGCATGCTGTCTCATTTCACTAATTAAGACCAATATTTTACAGAATTAATAAAAGGCAGAAGACAAAATGTGACATAGAGAAAACAACCAAAGCACATGTATCCACACGATAAGAAATCATATAAATATTGGGTAAAAAATGATACAGTTTAAGAAACTGTATGTATGTAAGCATGTATGTATGTATGTATGTACGTATGTATGTAAGAAAATACATACAAAGCATTCAATAGAAAATGCTAATACATGTAACTTTGCAGGAAAAAAACCTCAGTAGTTGAATTACAGACAGTTTGGTTTATAACTGTCAATTTTATCCCATGTGTGAACAACTGGAAGTTTACATGAAAGTGTCATAAAACAACTGTTAAGTGAGCATCATGAAAGTAGAAAAGTCCATTTGTCAATTATTTCATTACCTCAAAGATTTCCTTGAACAGCTCCAGTGCTAAAACAGAACAGTTTTCAGATCCATCCAAAGGTTGGCTTAACCAACGAAGTAGAGCCACAGTGGGTTCTAAGCTCTTAGGACGACTTCCCAGAATGTTGTTGCCAGATGGAGACTGTTCAAACATCATCTGACTGAGTACATGGCGCAGCTGAGCCACTGCACAGAATGCAAGAAGTAATTCTAAAACCTGTGCAATGTAAAGTCTTCATTAAATACCAACTTCATTGGGCTTTTAACAGACAAAGCATACGACGACACTAAAAATGCCCTACAAATTTAATGAAAATATTCTAAAAGAAAAACTTAAAGTAGTTTCCACTTTGTAATGCTCTCATTCTGATTTTAATATTGGTTACATGAGTATGAGCAGATTCTAAATCTGCAGAGCAATAAACTTAAGATTTTCCTGTACATTTTAGTCTTTAAAAGTCTCAAACAAAATGTCATGCTTTTACATACCTTTGAAGAAGAATCAGGGTCTTTCGCATTTAGGAGCCCTAGTACTTGATTAAGACATGAAGAGAAGTGTTCATACCTAGGTTTAAAGGTATACATAAAGTGACAAAGGGGGAAGAACTGTAGGCAAAGGAATGGGGGTACAATTGATCAAAATATATTATATACATGCATGAAATTCTCAAATAAAAAATATTCATACACCAAATGTGCTTACAATGGTTACATAGATATTCCTTGATTTATGACATAGTTTATACCAATAAACTCATCTCAACTTAAATTACATGTGAAAAATGTATTTTCTACCACCCAATCTTTTGACTTATCAGAACACAGCAACACCATACAGTATGGTTGACTGGTTGTTTACCACCATGATTCGAGGTGCCGACTTTAGCTGCAGCTTCCAGCCACTGTCTAGCACTGCAAGGGTCAAGAGATAAAGCTGCTATGTGGCCAGAGCTTAGATTTGGGTATTTACCTTGAACACTCTCAAAGGAACATAGTGGTTGAAAGACAAGTTAATGCTTGAACACATGCATAGGTAGAAAGAAGTGACAACTGAACAGGAAGCACTGAATGGAAAGGAAATCTATTCTACTGAAGATGACAGAAAGAGGCTTGCAGCACAGTGTAATAAAGTCAGGACAAAACTAAGAAAGAATGTGTAGAAACAAGTTTATCTAGGCATGCAAATAAGGAGGAGCTCTAAGCAGATGACATTCTTAGTTTGTTTTCCATGTATCTGAAATAAAGATAAAGTGAGCTTGTATAGGAAAGGTAGCAAAATAAAGCAATGCATAGTTGAATGGGACATTGTAGGAGTCAAGAAAGGAAGCTGACAGAATAAAGAAAAGGGGTCTGGCCCAGGTAAAGCTGTGGGATTTTCTCATATCTGGGTAGAAACCCAACATTGTTAGACTCTGAAACAGATTCAGGATTGAGGTCGTAACAAATGTTATGGCCGTGAGACAAGACAAGCTAGACATGGTTCTTGGGGAGCTATTCTGTACAGAAGGGTGAAGGAGAGAATGCAACTGAGAGGCTGAAAGGAGTATTAAGACCTCTCACACTGATGCTACACATGGTCATCTTTCTGTCTCCTGAGAGAATAGCCAAAAGATAATTTCAATTTACTATAAGGCTTTTAAGTAGGCATTACATGACAGTCAGAACAGATACACATGGATATTCTGACACTCACAACAGAAGAAAATAGGCCAGGTAAAGGGAAGGTACTCTGAAGGAAAAGATGCCATTATCTATGACACTGACTTGACACCCATTTGCATCACAGATGCTTAGGAAAAAGATGAAATGCTGAAGTGAATGTGTTTGGCAGAAGTCCAGCTACCCAAGGTTAATTTTGCCCTAGTCCTTAGGTCTATTTTGTTCATGAAAAATCGGGAATTATTTAACATCCTGCTGCTGTTGGACTCCTTTGTCTCTCATTGCTTGGACAACTTAGGTGCTCAATAAATGTTTTCTTATTTGTAGATGAGTCACTAATTATTTGAACCAATTTCTTAAGATCCCAACATAATTTAAGCATTGAGAAAATTAAATTAACATGCTAAAGTCAAGGTCTGGAGAGATAGTTCAGTGGTTAAGGATGAGTATTACTTTTATAAAGGAGCAGGGGTCAGTTCCCAGCACCCATATTGGGTAGCTCACAACCACCCATGACTCCAGTTTCAGAGGTTCTGATGTTTTCTTCTATCCTCCACAAGGACCAGACATACACATGGTGCACATACCTGCAGGAAAAACCCATATATATAAAATAAAATAAACTGCAAGAAAATATTGAAAATAAAGACAAAGACTCTAATGCAACAAACTCTTTGAAAGTAAATGCTATTGACTTTCAAAATGTAAGTGACAAAAAATATCTGGAGACAAAACAAAAACGTTCTGGAGCTGGAGAGATGGCTTAGCCATTAAGGGTGCTCTCTACCACAGGACCTTGGTTCAATTTCCAGCATCCACATAGCAGCTCACACATGTCTTTAACTCCA